>NC_136071.1:301312612-301664612 GCF_964261635.1 Lissotriton helveticus
AGCCGGACAAACCCATAATTGAAAGCACTACCCATGTAATGAAAAGTCGTTAGGAAAGAAACAATTCAGATGTTGAGTAGGATAAGATATGTTCAAGAAACTAAAAGTTAACGATATCCTGAACATTGATTGGCAATTTTAGACAACGATCAGCCAGAGAAATTGGCTTCGTGAAAGGGTCAGTTTCAGGTGACGGGGTCAGCGTCCTGCAGTTCACTCACAAGTCAGAAAAGGGCCTGTTAATGCATACATGAACAATGAGGCCCATGGAACTTTGTTCGTTCAGTTACCTCCACGGCCTATGTGAGGGCAACACAAAAATGGCGTCACGAACAACTCAAATAAAATGGAGTCTGGTACGAAATCACGGAACCTCAGGCCCTCCTTTTGCCATTACGTAGGCAATGACCTAAACTCACGTCAATCTGAATCTAGGTCTATATCTATTCTCATCAGGTCATCAAGGTGTTGCTGTAACATCATCTTATTATCCTACACTTCTCTCGGGACTGGTCTTCTCACACAGATCGTAGCACAAAGATTACAAATGGCGGGACCACACTGGATGCATAAGCAACACGAGAAAAGGATTGCTAAAGCCATACCAAGAAACATCAGAATCTTCCATCCCCATTTGGACAGCAGTTCCCAAAACCATTCTATCAATGACCAGTTCCCTTCGTCTACATGTATAGACTCAGCGGACTTATGTAACCTCAAGATGGCTTGGTACACTGTCGGGGCGTTATCTGGAATGAAAACACAGCAACTAGACCCGATCAATTTACATACCCCACCTCTATCTGCAAGTATAATATCTAAAACAAAGCGGTTCTGTAATGTCATAAGGCGATCCGCTTGAAGCTCAGCTGTAACCGCCCGAGGCTGTTCCAGGTGAGGTTGCCCCACCTCCGCTGCTCCTGCCCGCCGTGGCCAGGACCCTGCCCTGCTGAGTGCCGCGCACTGCCTTCGCACACCCCCGTTTTCACCGCTGCTTGTCTGCTGCGGCGTGCCTGTTTCCCCCCTGTGTTTTCTGTGCGCCTGCTGCTTTGTACTGTCCACTAGCCCCCCTGGTATTTTCTCCCGCTTTCCGCCCGTTTTTGCCTCCACTCGTATCTTCACCTATTCCCCCCGCTGTGTATCTTGCCTCCTCTTGTTATTTCTCCTGTCTCCCCCCGGTTCCTAACCTGTCCCCCCTCGCCTTTGCTCACTTGCCTCCCCCTTTTTGCCTTCTGTACCCCTTGCCCCCTTACCTCCTGTCCGCTCCCTCGAGCCGCCCTCCTTCCCGCCACTGCCCCCGGCGTCTCCGCCCCCTCTGCCCATTGGCCGCCCCGCTCCCGCCACCCAGCTGACCCGCCCTCCCGGCTCCTCACTTAAGGGGACTGTGCACAGAGGTGAGCAGCGACCGCTCGAGCCTGTTCCAGGTGAGGTTGCCCCACCTCCGCTGCTCCTGCCCGCCGTGGCCAGGACCCTGCCCTGCTGAGTGCCGCGCACTGCCTTCGCACACCCCCGTTTTCACCGCTGCTTGTCTGCTGCGGCGTGCCTGTTTCCCCCCTGTGTTTTCTGTGCGCCTGCTGCTTTGTACTGTCCACTAGCCCCCCTGGTATTTTCTCCCGCTTTCCGCCCGTTTTTGCCTCCACTCGTATCTTCACCTATTCCCCCCGCTGTGTATCTTGCCTCCTCTTGTTATTTCTCCTGTCTCCCCCCGGTTCCTAACCTGTCCCCCCTCGCCTTTGCTCACTTGCCTCCCCCTTTTTGCCTTCTGTACCCCTTGCCCCCTTACCTCCTGTCCGCTCCCTCGAGCCGCCCTCCTTCCCGCCACTGCCCCCGGCGTCTCCGCCCCCCCCCCCCTGCCCATTGGCCGCCCCGCTCCCGCCACCCAGCTGACCCGCCCTCCCGGCTCCTCACTTAAGGGGACTGTGCACAGAGGTGAGCAGCGACCGCTCGATCCTGTTCCAGGTGAGGTTGCCCCACCTCCGCTGCTCCTGCCCGCCGTGGCCAGGACCCTGCCCTGCTGAGTGCCGCGCACTGCCTTCGCACACCCCCGTTTTCACCGCTGCTTGTCTGCTGCGGCGTGCCTGTTTCCCCCCTGTGTTTTCTGTGCGCCTGCTGCTTTGTACTGTCCACTAGCCCCCCTGGTATTTTCTCCCGCTTTCCGCCCGTTTTTGCCTCCACTCGTATCTTCACCTATTCCCCCCGCTGTGTATCTTGCCTCCTCTTGTTATTTCTCCTGTCTCCCCCCGGTTCCTAACCTGTCCCCCCTCGCCTTTGTTCAATTGCCTCCCCCTTTTTGCCTTCTGTACCCCTTGCCCCCTTACCTCCTGTCCGCTCCCTCGAGCCGCCCTCCTTCCCGCCACTGCCCCCGGCGTCTCCGCCCCCCCCCTGCCCATTGGCCGCCCCGCTCCCGCCACCCAGCTGACCCGCCCTCCCGGCTCCTCACTTAAGGGGACTGTGCACAGAGGTGAGCAGCGACCGCTCGAGCCTGTTCCAGGTGAGGTTGCCCCACCTCCGCTGCTCCTGCCCGCCGTGGCCAGGACCCTGCCCTGCTGAGTGCCGCGCACTGCCTTCGCACACCCCCGTTTTCACCGCTGCTTGTCTGCTGCGGCGTGCCTGTTTCCCCCCTGTGTTTTCTGTGCGCCTGCTGCTTTGTACTGTCCACTAGCCCCCCTGGTATTTTCTCCCGCTTTCCGCCCGTTTTTGCCTCCACTCGTATCTTCACCTATTCCCCCCGCTGTGTATCTTGCCTCCTCTTGTTATTTCTCCTGTCTCCCCCCGGTTCCTAACCTGTCCCCCCTCGCCTTTGCTCACTTGCCTCCCCCTTTTTGCCTTCTGTACCCCTTGCCCCCTTACCTCCTGTCCGCTCCCTCGAGCCGCCCTCCTTCCCGCCACTGCCCCCCGGCGTCTCCGCCCCCCCCTGCCCATTGGCTGCCCCGCTCCCGCCACCCAGCTGACCCGCCCTCCCGGCTCCTCACTTATGACGCCCCCAGAGCGACCGCGCAGCGGACGCGCGCAGCGGGAGCACCGATTGAGCGCCGAAGGTGCACCAAAGGTAAGCCCGTCTGCGCCCGTCCGCGCCTGGACCGCGCCCAGTGCCAGGACCCCTGCCCTCCACCGCCGGAAGCCGACCCGATGGACCTACGACGCCACCGACCTCAACGCACTCAACACCGGCCGAACCCCGGGCTGTTACCGAGCCACACCGAGACGCACCCACGGACCCTTCAGCTGCCACTCCTGCAAGTTCACCTGCAACCGGACCCACGCCACACCAGCACCCACCAAGCCGACCTCCAGCAGCACCCACCTGAAGTGCATCCTGCTCAACACCCGCTCCGTCCACAGACACGCCGTCGAGCTCTGGAACCTGCTCAACACCACAGCCCCAGACGTCGCCTTCCTCACGGAAACCTGGATGAACGCCTCCTCAGCGCCCGCCATCGCCATCGCCATCCCTGAGGGCTACAAGATCACCCGGAGAGACCGCGCCAACCAGACCGGAGGAGGCATCGCCATCATCCACAGGAACACCATCCGCATCACGACCAACACCGACGACACCCTCGCACCCGCCGAACACCTGCACTTCCAGATCCACGTCAACCCCAAGACCACCCTCAGAGGCACCCTCATCTACAGGCCCCAGGGACCACGCACACAATTCAGCGAGGACATCGCCGACTTCATCAGCCCGCACGCCCTCCTCTCCGCCGACTACATCCTCCTCGGGGACCTCAACTTCCACCTGGAGAACAACAACGACCGCAACACCACCACCCTGCTAGACAACCTCGCCAACCTTGGACTCAAGCAACTGGTGGCCACTCCCACCCACTACGCCGGACACACTCTCGACCCGATCTTCTCTTCCAGCAAGGACACTGCCTTCAGCCACGCCACGGGACTCCACTGGACGGACCACAGCTGCGTCCACTTCAGCTTCAGGAGGACCACGCTCCACCATCACCAGCAACAGGCTCCCCGCAGAAGCTGGAACAAGATCACTGCAGACCAGCTCGCTACCTCCCTGAACAAGAACCCTCCCACCAGCACAACAAACCCCAGCCAAGCAGCCAACAACCTCACGAAATGGATCAGCGACTGCGCAGACGACCTCGCCCCGCTGAAGACCCCGCCGAACAGAGCCGGCAGCAAGAAAGCCCCATGGTTTAACGACGAACTCAAGAGCTCCAAGAAGAACTGCAGAGCACTCGAGAAAACCTGGCGCAGAGACCCAACACCGGACAACATGACTGCCCTCAAGCTCGCCACCCGAAAACACCACCAGCTGATCCACGCCACCAAGAAAACCGCATTCAAGGAACGACTGGACAACAACGCACACAACAGCAAGGAACTCTTCAACATCGTGAAAGAGCTCTCCAACCCCAACGCCGGGAACAACGACATCACCCCTTCGCAAGACCTCTGCAACTCCCTCGCCTCCTACTTCCACAACAAGATCGCGGACATACACAACAGCTTCAGCACTCAACCGTCGCACGCCACGACCGAACCACCTCCCCCCCACCACCACCCTCTGCACCTGGACCCCGATCAGCACTGAAGACACCATCCGCACGATGAACTCCATCCACTCCGGATCTCCGACAGACCCCTGCCCTCACCACGTCTTCAACAAGGCCGACGCCGTCATCGCACCCCACCTGCGGGACATCATCAACACCTCCTTCGACATCGCCACCTTCCCGGAGAGCTGGAAGCACGCCGAACTCAGCGCCCTACTCAAGAAACCATTAGCAGACCCAACCGACCTCAAGAACTACCGCCCCATCTCGCTGCTCCCGTTTCCGGCCAAAGTCATCGAGAAGACCGTCAACAAGCAACTGGCCGCCTTCCTCGAGACAAACGGTTCCCTCGACCCCTCGCAGTCTGGCTTCCGGGCCAACCACAGCACCGAGACCATCCTGATCGCAGCCACCGATGACATCCGAGCCCTGCTTCATCCTCCTGGACCTCTCCGCAGCCTTCGACACTGTCTGCCACCGTACCCTAGTACAGCGCCTCAGCAACGTCGGCATCCAGGAGAAGGCACTGGAGTGGATCACCTCCTTCCTCGCCGGAAGGACACAGAGAGTCCGCCTCCTCCCGTTCAGATCGGAAGCCACCGAAGTCATCTGCGGCGTTCCTCAAGGCTCCTCGCTCAGCCCAACACTCTTCAACGTCTACATGAGCCCCCTCGCAGCCATCGCACGCCAGCACAACCTGAACATCATCTCCTACGCCGACGACACCCAGCTGATCCTCTCCCTCACTAACGACCCCGCCACCGCCAGAGCCAACCTGCATGAAGGGATGACAGACGTAGCCAAATGGATGTCGAACAGCCGCCTGAAACTGAACTCGGACAAGACGGAAGTCCTCATCCTGGGATCCTCACCCTCCGCCTGGGACGACTCCTGGTGGCCCCCCGCCCTGGGCAGCGCACCCAAACCAACAGACCACGCACGCAACCTGGGATTCATCCTGGACTCCTCCCTCTCCATGACCAGACAAGTCAACGCCGTCTCCTCGTCATGCTTCAACATCCTGCGCATGCTACGTAAGATCTTCCGATGGATCCCCACCGAGACCAGGAAGACGGTCACCCAGGCCCTCGTCACCAGCCGTCTGGACTACGGCAACTCCCTCTACGCCGGAACCACCGCCAAACTCCAGAAGAGACTCCAGCGGATCCAGAACACCTCAGCACGACTCATCCTGGACATCCCCCGCCGCAGCCACATCTCCGGACACCTGAGAGACCTGCACTGGCTCCCGGTCAACAAGAGAATCACCTTCCAGCTCCTCACCCACGCACACAAAGCCCTACACAACCAAGGACCAGGATACCTCAACAGCCGCCTCAACTTCTACGCTCCCAAACGCCAGCTTCGTTCGACCAGCCACGCCCTCGCCGCCGTCCCCCGCATCCGAAGAGCCACCACAGGAGGAAGGTCCTTCTCCTACCTGGCTGCCAAGACTTGGAACTCCCTTCCGACCCACCTCCGCCTGACCCAGGACCACCTCGCCTTCAGGAAGCAGCTCAAGACCTGGCTGTTCGAGCAGTAGCGGACCCCCCCCCCCCCCCCCCAGCGCCTTGAGACCCTCCGGGTGAGTAGTGTGCTATATAAATGCTCTGATTGATTGATTGATTGATAATATTGCTAAGGGCACCTGCAGTCTCATTTATAGTGGCCTCGACCACTCTCGTAAGCTGTCGAATATTTCTACCATTAGCCATAGGACCCCAAAAGGGCAGAAAACCCTTAAAGAAGTCTCCAGCTTCTTGTGCGACAGTATCTTTCGCATTGATAACGCCTCTACCATATCTTGTCTTATGGTAATTGAAAGCAGCTGTATACGTAGGGGGAAGCAAAAATGCCACATAACATGTGCCTGAAAAATCAGGAGGCAACCATGTATATGCTCTGTCGTGACAAACAAAATACGTGCCTTTAGCTGGCACGAACGGTGGAGATTTCTGGGACGTATAAACTTAGGTGTGAGCACACACACTCTTACCAAGCTGAGCTCTCGAATTCTGACCATTACCTTGCAGACAAAAATGACCTCGGTGGGGTACAATCCAACTAGGAGGAGACCTTTTCTGTCTCTCCTTTTCTGTCAGACTAATGCTATATCTCGTCTTGTTCCAACCAACATATGCTCATACCTCATCTTTTAGGGATAGCATTATACGCATCAATATCTCTGATCATATCTACTATTCCCTGTATCAAGGCATTATTACTCGCATTATCTTTGACGGAACGTACAGGAGATGCTTCATTCGCATTGCTTGGAGTGCCCATACTGACCCATTAGGCGAAAAAGGCAAAACTAAATATGGCATTCCCTTATCTGTCGTATGTGGCATAAGACCACAAACCCAACAATTTGTGGTATTTACGACTAGCTGATGCTGATGCAACATCTGTATGAACGAATTGTTTACAAATTCTGATCTTCTTGTCTGTTCATTTTCAGGCAACGTATGAAACTCATGTGGGGAAACAGTAGAGAAAGAAAGAGTAGGTTGGGACGTAGATGCAAGCGTCTGTTGCGTAACATAGACAATCCAACCCACACAAGCTAACCTAATATTCAAAAGCATTAGAAAACACAATATCAAAAAACATTTGCTACGAATCAATATACATATTTTCACTTTAGGATCAGTTCTCTTAACACCCTTGTCAGACTCAAAAAACTCCATCCTCTAACGTGCTGCTCACGGCTATTACCTTCTTCACTTAAGTGTGCGTCAAGATCGTACTAACGACCATGAACCACAGACCTTATGTCAATATGCGGCTCACCCCTTAAGGCTGTACCGCGACCCTGCAGCTGAGTCCGGATGGTGACTCGAAAAAGAAAAAGAAAAATAGTCTCTTGATCTGACAAGGTGTAATTCACTACATAAAAAATTCAATCTTTATTTGTCCATAGGTTCAGTCTTTCTCGGTCTGAAATTGTAGCGCTCTTTACCAAGCACAGTTTGCTCTCGAAAAAGGATTTCCGGATTCGTTGTGTCAAGTCTCAAGGGCAAAGGCACAGCAGCTTGCAGTATGTCATCATCCTCGCGTTCTGACTGAGTCCATGTCAAATGTGCATCACTAAAAGGTACAAATCTAGGAATCCTTTCACATTCGGAATCGGCTATTCCATCCCTCACCCACGTATCATACGGTAGGGGCAAAGGAACCTTTTTACAATGGGTGGCATGCACCCAGTTTTTTTTAACAGCTACTCTAACTGCAGTTCTAGTGGCCAAAAGGACCAAATGTGGTCCAGTCCATCTCGGTTCCAAGTTCTTGGTTTGTTGAAAATTCTTCGTAAGGACGTCGTTTCCAGGTTGAATCGTATGGCCTGGATCTGCAGTAGCTGTCGGCAAACTGTCATAGACCTGTTGGTGGAGAACACGTAATTTAGCAGTCAAGTCATGTAAGTAATCCACCAACATAGGGTACTCGATCTCACTATATTTCTTAGGACGAGGCACACCCCAAACATTTGCTGGACGACCAAAAACGATTTCGTATGGGCTAAGTCCCACACGAGAATGCACTGTCGTCCTTGTTGACAAAAGGGCCACTGGCAAGGCATCTGGCCATGTAAGACCAGTGCTCGCTTGTATCTTAGCTAACTTCAGCTTCAACGTGCGGTCATAGCACTCGACCAGACCTGCTGACTGGGGGTGATTCGCAGCATGGAATTTCTGATTGATACCCAAACCCGCACACACTTTCTTCATGCTCTGGCCCACAAATTCACTCCCATTGTCGCTCCATACAATTCTCGGCAAACCATACCTAGGGAAATACTCTTTGAGCAAAACCTTGGCTGTGGACAAGGCAGTATTATCCTTTAGGGGGTAGGCCTCTATCCATCTGGAAAAGGCACAAACAACCACAAGGACATACTTTAGATTGTTGCATCTCTCCATGTGAATGTAATCTAGCTGTATCACTTCAAACGGATACGTTGGAGGAGCAAAATTACCAGCTGGAGTTGGAGTTCCCTTTCCAGGATTATACATCAGACAAACCATACAATGCTTCACCACATTCTCAGCACATTTAGGAATTCCAGCATTCTGCCATACTGGAGCCAACAACTTGCATATCCCTATCGAACTAATGTGAGCCATTCCCTGAGCCATAGTAACCACTGGGAGCACATACGCATCAGGCAACAACCATCTCTGGTGCTCCGACAACTCAACCCAACAACCTGTCGAATCCAACATTCCTGTACTTTCTCTCCACGTACTCACTTCCTTTTCCGTAGCTTCAGCCTGAATTAACTTCACACTTTCTATTGTGTCTTCACGCATTCCACCAGCCATAACCCAATTAGCAGGGCCTGCAACATACATACGGCTCATCATGTCTTTCGCCGTTTCCTTCGCAACTTCATCCGCAAACGCATTTCCTCGACCTACATCATCCACAACCTTCTTATGCGCACTACACTTCACAATTGCAATCTGCTTTGGGAGAGTAAGTGATTCCAGAAGTTCATTCACTAATTGCCCATGCTGAATTTTCGTACAATGAGAAGTAAGAAATCCTCTCTCTCTCCACAAACGTCCGAAACTATGGGCAACACCAAACGCATACTGGCTATCAGTATAAACATTCACTCGCTTTCCCTCTGACAACACACACGCTCTAGTCAATGCAATCAATTCTGCTGCTTGCGCAGAATTCTGTGCTATACGTGCTGTCTCAACAACTGTATGTAAAGTTGTGACGGCATATGCCGCAGTCGTTTCACCATTCGGAAGCTTGAAACACGAACCATCTACCCATAGGGTACCATCAACATTCGGAAGAGGAGTATCTTTTAAATCAACTCTAGCCTTCGTTTCTTCCTCTGTCCGGAGAAGACAATCATGCTGTTCCTGAACATCTGTCTCTACAGAAATCGGCAACAACGTAGCTGGATTCAACACATTACATCTTTTGATGTACACATGGCTACCCAAAAGAGTCAGCTCATAACCTGACAGACGTGCACTAGTAAGGTGCTGAGTCTTAGTCCTATTCAGTAGAGTATCCACTGCATGTGGGACCATCACAATCAATGTATTATCCAATACCAAACCAGCAGACTGCCGGATAGAAACAGCCGCTGCCGCTGTAGCTCTCAAACAGCTCGGCAACGCTTTAGCTACCGGATCGAACGTAGCTGAAAAATACGCACATGGGCGCTGCTTGTCTCCAAATTGTTGCGTCAATACTGACAATGCACAACCTTCTCTCTCTTGAACATACAACAAGAAAGGTTTACTGTAGTCAGGAGTACCCAATACCGGAGCCGAACACAATGCATCACGTAATTCAGAAAAACTTTTCTGACAATCATCAGACCAAGGGAGAGGATACAGAGTATCTTTAAGAGTCAGTGCCAACAGAGGTTTTGCTAGCAGGGAAAAATTGGGGATCCACTGCCTACAATACGAGGTGATACCCAAAAAGGCACGCACTTCTCTCTGTGTGGATGGCACACTCATTTGCGCAATCGCTTGAATTCGTTCTGGGGTCAACCTTCTTCCCTCCTTCGACAAGAGATGACCTAAGTAGGTTACTTCTTGTCGGCAATACTGTAACTTTGAAGGTGACACTTTATGATGAAGGTCAGACAAATGTCGTAACAAAGAAAGAGTAGCTTCTTTACAAATCTCTTCGTCATCAGCAGTAATCAGCAAATCATCAACGTACTGAATAAGAGTAGCACCAGAAGGCACTACAAAATCATCAAGCTGAGTTTTCAACGCCTGACTATAGATGGAGGGACTTTCACAATAACCTTGAGGTGCTCTCTTAAACCGGAAGCTGCAGCCTCCTAAAGAGAAACCGAAAATATCTCTACTTTCCTCGGCAATTGGAATACTGAAGAAAGCATTCTTCAAGTCGATAACAGAAAACCAGGCTGCCGAAGCAGGAATCAGAGTCAACAAAGCAGTGATATCAGGGACAACAGGAAACTGTGGCACCACAATCTTATTCACTTCTTGAAGATCGATCACAAACCGATACACAGGTGGCTGAGAAGCATCAGTACGCTTAAGGACAGGCAGAACAGGACTGTTACACACATTACCTCTCGTTTCTTCAATTACACCCTTCTCAACCAAATCATAAATGATCGCCAAAAGAGCTCGCTCGCCATCACTAGATATTTTATATTGCGGAATACGAGGTAGCCTAGCATTTGACTTAAGGGTAACAACATAGGGTGGAATCTGCAAAAGACCAACATCATTGGGACCTGTAGCCCAAAGTGTATCAGGAAGAGAACGCAATTCCAGTGGAAGACAATCTTTAGACAAATACATCGGGGAAATCACTTTCTTACCCAAGGTAAGATGTACTCCCGAAGGAGAGCAATGTAATGTCGCATGCAGTCTTTTCAGCAAGTCCAAACCCAACAGATTCTCACCACAACCAGTCGTCAGAATAAGTGGAGCTTCCAATTCACAAGGACCAATAGAAAGGGACAAAGGACTAGAAACTGTGTTACAAACTGGGGCGCCAGAAAATCCTACTGAAACGTTGGTCAAGCCAGACAAAAGTGCACCAGGAAGTTTAGAGTGCATAATAGAACTCTTCGTTGCACCAGTATCCAAAAGAAAAGGTTCTGCCACACCTAATGTAATCACTTCAACATAAGGTCCACTCTGGTCTACTGGAACTGACACTACTCCCTCTCTTTGCCCATGGCTGTCCGAACTATCATTATAACCAGCACTCTCACTCTCGACATAATAATCATCAACATAGTACTGTGCAGAATGACCACTCGGAACATTCTGTCTGTCAAAATAATTCGCAGAATTCTGAAGGGAAGAGGAACGCTCATTCTGGGGTAACACACCACGTCCCCTACCCCTAGGAGCTTGCTGGTAACCACCACAACCTCTCTGACCAGATGCACCATTCGCACGCTGTAACAAAGCCAGGCAACTATTCTTGAAATGACCTTCCTCTCTGCAATAAGCACACTGATTAGGACCAGGAAAGAATCGCGGAGCATAAGGCTCAGGCTTCTGTAACAATCTCTGAAACTGTGGAGGTTGCTGAAACTGAGGCTGATTCTGACGAGGCGGATAAGCTTGCTGCAAAAGAACTTTCGTCTTTAGATCTTTAGTTTTCTTCTCTGCTTTATCCTTCTCATCTTTATCCCTATTCTCATAATATTGTGCAGTAGCCAATATCTGGGCCGACGAAGAAACAGCCCATGAACTCTCAGAGTCCTTTAACTTATTAGAAAGTTCGGGAAGCAAATTAAAGACAAATTTGTCCACGAACAACCGTTGATCACCTTCAGTGCTCATGTCCTGACCACTATGGTCAATAAACGTTTCTTCAAACCTCGTGAAGAAATCAGACACACTCTCGTCTTTCTTTTGTTTGCATGCTGCTAACTTGTCCCAATTCACTCGTAAAGGTGGCATCATAGTTTTCATTAAATTAATAATCCTACCAGGTAATTCTGCAACTAAGGGCTCAGGTTTAGCACCTCCTACCTACCGACCATCTGCATCAACAATATTAGCCAACGTATCTCCTAATTCTGCCGCATGATTCTCATGACGAATCTTCGCCCACAAAGGTTGAGGAACTACATTACCCATCAACATATCTATATCAGCTAAATTCATAATACAGGCATCAACTGTCTGAGACAACTCTTTGTAATAACCGGTAGGATTCTTACGGGGGTCAGGTAAGGTCTGCTTAAGAGCCAAGACCTCTGCTCTTTTCCAAGGGACATGTACCCATACTCGCTGAAAATGTGAAGGTACACCCTGAATACCCTGATTAACATTAGCAACAACTTCCTCTCTCCATACAGGGGGAACCTCTCTCATAGGATACTGCTTCACTTTCCTCCTAACAGAGGAATCAGGTTCGTACAATGTCTGAGGCGGTAATCTAGACCTAAAAACAAGTATAGTCTCCACGGCATCTGTAACATCAGATTCCACTATGGTCCCTTTAGCAAATTCGGACTGAACATCAAGCATTTCCTGCGGAATCGGACCCAACTCATTATCTTCCCATTCCTGATGGAGAAAAGTACATATTACATCAAAAACATACCTTTGCTTAGGCGGATCCCACTGAAAGAAAACATCCATAACCGCTGGTAAATTATACCTGGAAGCATTTAAAATCCATCTACGAGCCAACAAATCCAACACTGTCCGTTCCTCGGAACTAGGAAGATGACTACGACTCTGCTTACGTTCCGAAACAGGGGTCATATTCAGTGACCCAAACAATAGAGACAACAGATTAACAACAGTCTCAGTCATTCGTTTTCGAGCAGAAGGAGAAGAAGCAGACATAAGAACAGGAGAATAAGTATTTTGAGGCAAACGAGGTGTAGGGACAAGAACAGTAGGAGTCGAAGATGAGAAAGCAAAGGAGTTTGAGGCAAAGCTGGTAGCAAAGCTGGCGACCCTAGAGTGGGTGGCGCAGTAGGAGGCCAAACCATCTGTGGAGCCCCGGGTGGCTGAACAACAGCAGGAGGTTGAACAACAAAGGGTGGAACAACCGGGGGTAATGGAGGCGCAGTAGCACCCTGCACATAAGGGGGTGGCAATCTCAGTAAATGAGAGATCAAAGGATCTTTTTCAAGATCTTCAATTACTTTTGGAGGAGAAGACGGCAAGGCAGGATAACATTTATCTATGGCCATGCAACGTTGTCTATCTGAAACTTCACTCGCACGCTCTTCTCCATCTTCCCTAAACTGCCTAGCAGCTTGTAGTACTGACATATTCTTATCTTTCCTATCTCTCTTTGCTTGCTTAATTTCTCGCTGTTTGTCTTCCTTTCGCCAGAGGCGGAAAGAGTCAAACATTGCCGGCCGGGCTTTCTTCTTAAATAGCGCAACTTCCAGATTATCTAAAATATTTAATTCGAAACTACCATGTTGGGGCCATCGTAAAACACCATCTTTCTTCGTATAGCGAACCCATACTTCATTATAAGTAATAGGACCCACTCCGTGTTTTGAATAGAGCTCATAAGTCGGAGTTCCAACCGGAGGAATCGGACACGAATCCTCCAATCGGGAATCCCTGTTGCAACCACAACTAAACCATTTCCTAATTTTTCTAAGACCAGGCATCTTATAGCTCACTAATCTAGCTTCAAACTTCAAGGGGTTATCAACTATTGATACACTCGTAAATATACAAGCCCCTCGGCTTCGGCTATTGCAACAACCTAATCAAAACCAAGAACCAAAACAAAAGTCGTGGGAGCGACCCACTTATACTTAACCAAAATGTCTGTCACGCCACCAGAAGACCGTCTATCGTCTCGCTTTACAAAGGATCAATCAAGGGTCCAAGACAGGGCGACAGTCAGGGCAGCAGTCCTTCATAGCCGTTGGAAAGCGGGAAGCCTTGCAGTAAAAACTTTCGGTCCACGTCAACATACAGGGGTCGATGAAGTGGTTGGCCTTCCTCCAGAATTTCCTCACGTGGCTCCTCACGATCCTCGGGTTTGGACCGGTACCGCTGAAGTCGCTCCATGTTGGGCGCCAACTGAAGAACCAGGTTTTCTTAGAACCCAGCGGTGCCAGGGACACACCCGAAGTCTTTGGATTCTCCTGTCTTGGAATACAGAGACACGGAATACTTCTGGATGGCATCAAAGATCAAATTTATTAGCTGCAGCTAGTAACAGTAAACCCAGCAATACAACACGGTGTACAACTCAGGAAACTGCTCAATTTTCGTAGAGCAAGACATCTCTTTTTATATACCATATTCTCATTACAAATGTACACCCACTGCGCAAAATTCTGACCAATAGGACACATTTTCTAACTGAGTATCACATTAACAAAAACCCAATTTACAGTAACCCAACCCAAAAGTTAATTATTAGGACTGTCCCAAATTCAATTTGCACAAGCCGGACAAACCCATAATTGAAAGCACTAACCATGTAATGAAAAGTCGTAAGGAAAGAAACAATTCAGATGTTGAGTAGGATAAGATATGTGCAAGAAACTAAAAGTTAACGATATCCTGAACATTGATTGGCAATTTTAGACAACGATCAGCCAGAGAAATTGGCTTCGTGAAAGGGTCAGTTTCAGGTGACGGGGTCAGCGTCCTGCAGTTCACTCACAAGTCAGAAAAAGGCCTGTTAATGCATACATGAACAATGAGGCCCATGCAACTTTGTTCGTTCAGTTACCTCCACGGCCTACGTGAGGGCAACACAAAAATGGCGTCACAAACAACTTAAACAAAATGGAGTGTGGTTCGAAATCACGGAACCTCACTGGTGTTGCTAACCTTTTCCAAACCGCAAGTGTTATTAGGTCTGGCCTATAGACAGCTTTTGCTGCATGGGAAAAAGAATCAGTCCACTTCTGCCACTAGCTCTCTTCAGCGCCAGTGATGGCATTTTGCTTGTGCTCATGAGCACTTTTGTCAAAAATGTGTCTTCTTCAGTGCTCAGGATGTTGGACAAAGGCCTGCTTCGTTTTGTGTTCTTAATTTATTACTTTATTGGGTCCTTCCTTTTATACTTATACTTTTGTAAACATATGTATGCCACTTTTAAATAGCAGCATTTTAATTTTTCATTACATTGACAAGGGCTTGAGATCTTGTCAAGATCGCCTCCTTGATACTGTGGGTCCTATTACTAACATTTTTGAAATGGCGAAATCAGCTTACTTGGAGGATTGCCAAGTAGACCCCAAGGAGCTCAGGGAATGGGTTCAGAGGGCCATTTGTTTAATCGGTAACGCCAACACTGCATTGTCTATAGAAAGAAAAAAAGGGATCCCCTTTAAAATAGATCCAAAACTAAATGAATTGGCAAAAAGTGATGGAGGGGAAAATACACAGGGTTTCCTTTTCGGAGACGAATTCATAAAAGACATGGCCAGATATGTTGGAGAATTCAGCTCAATTCAAAAATCGCAGAAAGACATCAAAAAAGTTTTTCAAGAACGTGTTTTTACACGGGCCGGGAGAATGCGGGGTCGTTTCCCCGGCCGTGGAAATTCAAACACAAGACCCTTTATCTCCCGCGGAGGAGGAAGATACACTAATAATTCAAACTTCAGGCAATTCTACCCGCAGAGACAAAGAAGCCGCGGACGCAACTTTAGAGGAGAACGAAGACAATGTTCATTTTCTTCAGGTAAAAACCTTGTCAGACCCTTTAGATACCCCTTCAAAAGTAGGGGGGAGACTACGCCAATTCGCTGGGAACTGGAATCTAATAACAAAAGACCATTGGGTTCTCAATACTGTGAGGGGTTACAAAATAGATTTTATAACTACTCCCCATCAATCAAAACCTCCTCGAGAAATAGCTTTCTCTGGAAAGGACAGGGCACTCGTGTCTCAAGAGGTTCAAGAACTTTTAAAAAAAGGTGCAATTATAGAGACTACTCAGATGGGTTTCTTGAGCAATATATTCCTTGTGGAAAAGAAAAACAAGGAACAAAGGCCAGTCATAAATCTGAAAGAGTTGAATCAATGGGTAGTCTATCAACATTTCAAAATGGAGGGAATTCACCTCCTACGAGACATCTTAAGAAAAGGAGACTGGTTGACAAGACTAGACCTGAAAGACGCTTATCTAACAATACCGATTTGGATACACCACCAAAAGTTTCTCCAATTCACATGGCAAGGCCATTTATATCAATTTTGCAGCCTTCCCTTCGGTCTGTCTTCCGCCCCATGTTGTTTTACCAAGGTTCTTCGTCCCGTTACCTCGTGGCTGAGAGAAAAAGGAATAAGACTGATCATATATCTCGACGACATACTCATAATGGGTCAGTCGAAGAAGACCGTTGTTCTTCATACGAACCTTACAATCAATCTATTACAACATTTAGGCTTCGTGATAAATTAAAAAAAGTCATGCACAGTTCCGTCCCAACAAACTCAATTTCTGGGTTTTCTGGTAGACACTGTAAAGGCAGAACTTCGCCTACCGAGCGACAATGTAAGAAAAGTAAGGAAAGAAATCAGGAAAATCCTAAAGCTAAAGGAGTTTCCCCTCAGATTTCTAGCCAAATTGTTAGGCCTTCTTTCTTCTACAATTCAAGCGATCTTCCCAGGCCTGCTTCATTACCGGTCACTTCAAAGACTCAAGACGCATTACTTGAGATTGAACCAATCCTATTCCCAACCAATCTTTCTAGATCAAGAATCGAAAACAGAACTCATCTGGTGGTTAAAGAATCTGGAGTCATGGAATGGCAAAGCCATTTTTGGGGAAGAACCAGATCTTATAATAGAATCGGATGCGAGTTTGGAAGGATGGGGAGCCAGATGTGGAAATTTGACTACGGGGGGTCGTTGGACTCCTCAAGAGAAGATGTTACACATCAATTGCTTGGAACTACTAGCAGGTTCCTTTGCAATTCGTTCTTTTACTCAGAACTCAATAAAATGTTGTGTAACCCTTCGCATGGACAATGTGTCAGCAGTTCGATACGTCTCGAAATTGGGGGATCCTCACTCGAAAGACTTAACAGACCTAGAGAAGAGCCTGTGGAGCTTTTGCTTGAACAAAGGTTTTTCCGTTGTGGCAGAACACATTCCCGGACGGAACAACGAAGTAGCGGACTGGTACTCGAGAAATTTCCGAGACTCCAGCAATTGGAGACTGAACAGACGAATATTCCTAACAATTCAGTCCATGTGGGGTCCCTTCAAAACAGACCTGTTTGCGGACCGTATGAATACCCATCTGAAAAACGTCTTCAGTTGGAGGCCGGGGATCCTCAAGCTCTGAGTGTAGATGCCTTCCTGCAAGATTGGAGAGGACTAGCACCTTATGCTTTCCCTCCTTTTGCAATGCTTCCTCGAGTTCTCCTTCATGCTCGACGTTACAAACAGAGCATGGTAGTAATAACTCCTCTTTGGAGATCCCAAGCTTGGTTTCCCATCATCCTAGAAATGAGCATAGATTTTCCCATTCTGATTCCCTCTTTCAAAGATATCCTACTGGATCCAGAGGGTCATATCCATCCACTAGTAGAACAGGGACTTCTACCTCTGACGGCATGGGGGATTTCCGGCGACAATGGCGAATCCTGGGCCTTTCGTCTAATGCTTTCAGACTCATTCCTGAATCCTGGGCATCAGGAACAAGCCTATAGATTGGCATGGAATAAATGGATTTGCTGGTGCGTTCAACGATGTTACGATCCCATTTCAACTGATTTAGTTAATGTTATTAATTACCTTTCAGACCTTTTCACCCCTGGTCTGTCTTATAGAACCGTAAACGTTTACAGATCTGCAATATCAGCTGGCCATTCTTTAATTAACAGAATTTCTGTGGACAGAACCTTTTAACTAAGAAAATAATGAGAAGTATGAGGGTTATAAACCCACCTGGTCCAAAGTATGCTACTCTGTGGGACGTTACCCTCGTTCTTCGAACCTTATCTTCATGGGGAGATAATTCTTCTCTTTCCCTTAAACGTATTTCTTTTAAACTTACCGTTCTACTATGCTTAGCTTCTTTTAGAAGACCTTCGGACGTTAAAGCTTGAGATATTTCAAGCAGAGCCTTTCAACCGGAAGGAGTTTGTTTTTTCATTAAAAAGAGAACTAAAACGTTATCTTCCTCTATTTTCTACCCCTATTTTAACGGAAATAGTAGACTATGTGTAGTAAAGTGTTTGAAAGAATATGAAAAAAGAACCAGAGTTTTAAGATTAAATGAATCTCAATTATTAATTTCTTACAGATCTCCTCATAAAGGAGTCTCCGCTCCAACTTTAGCCAGATGGGTAAAGAATGTCATGTATTAAAGGGGTGTGGATGTCTCAGTTTATGGTGCTCATTCTATTAGAGGTGCTTCTGCATCAAAAGCTTACTGTCTTGGTGGAAGATTACAAGATATCCTTAGAGCTGCAGATTGGTCGAATGATAGTATGTTTAAAGTTTGTTACTTCAGACCAATCAATAATATGATTGATAATGTTCTTAATGCACTTTAAACTTGCATAATATGGCCTCCGTGTCGTGCCATAAAATTTTGATTTTTCACAGCCTGCTGGGCAGAAAATCTGGATTTTATTAAGGACACGGAGGCTAATATTATCCCTCCTCTTGTACTTTATCCCACCCTACTTTTTTTATGTGATATTATGATATTTCACTTTTTTCTTTCAGAGTAAAAATGGTTCTTCTCTTCTGGAAGTCTGTATTTGGAAATTCTTGGTTCTCCAGTTATTTTTAATCTTATGCTTATGTTCTTCATGATGATCTTTCTTCACAGTTTGGACAAAGAAGGATGAGAGATAGTCTGCAAGGAACTTTATACTTCTTTAGAATGTTCATTGAAGTTCCATGTTCTTCAATTGTTGCTACTGAGCTGTGGTAATAAAGGAGATTTGCATAATATTAGCCTCCGTGTCCTTAATAAAATCCATATTTTCTGCCCAGCAGGCTGTGAAAAATCTAAATTTTCCATTACCTTTGAAGGTGCAATACTTCTAGCATATGTTTTCAAAAAATGGAGGGTTTTCAAGGCCAGAACTACTGGCTTGGCCAAAGCTTGATTTTACATTTGGTTGTGAGAAGTTTCTTGCAACTCATCTATTAGACGTCTGCAGCTTCCCAAATTCCAAAAACCACCCCCAGTCCTATACTCTTTGTTGGGAGAGTTGGGCTTGCTCACTTGCTTCTTACAAATGAGGACAATTAAGGCCCGGCACTTATATCCCCCACTTTTAACTTTCACAAGTCAACTAAAGGCAGACCTAACTAAAATATCATGCCTGACAGGCCTATTGGTGCTGTTTATAGTGGATTACGATAAGCCTTCAACACAGTTCCTTGGCCCTTTCTATTTAGAATTTTTGAAAGGATGAACTTTGGCTTGTAAGTCTTGGGTTGGGTCCATGCTCTATATGAGGCCCCAATGGCTAGAGTGTGAATTAAAGAGGTTCTCTCCCATCCGTTTCCAATCTTGAGGGGTACTCAACAGGGATGTCCCCTCTCCATGCTCTTCTTGGCCTTTGTGATAGAGCTGTTGGTGGAGTTGGTCCAAAGGCATTCTCAGTTTGCTGGGTTTCAGTGGCCAAGTGTGGCAGAGGATAGGGTCCCTATATGTGGATAATGTCCACATTTTCCAGTAGGATCCATTTACCTCTGTACGACAAGTGGCACAGATCTTTTTAGATTTATGGGCAGGCCTTGGGTCTACTGGTAAATTGGGCTAAGTCTACTTATATGCAGTTGCGTTGCCCTACACAGCAACACATTCTGCCAGAGGGATTCTCAGGTTGCTGGGTTTTAGTGGCTGAGTGTGGTGGAGGATAGTGTCCCTAATGATGGATAAAGTCATCATTTTCTTGTAGAATCCATTTATGTCTGTACGAAGAGTGTTTAGATTTACGAGCAGGCTTTGGGTCTACCCGTAACTTGGGCAACGCCTACTCATATGCAGTTGCGTTGCCCTACACCGCAACAGTTCTGCCTACCTTGTTAGGGGTAACAGTAGGCAGTGTCAAATACCTGGGGATACACATTAATAGACAACAGGCCTAGGATCTGAACATCACCCCATTGATGCAGCGCACCCACAATGACTTTGAGAGTTGGTTCTCACTGTCCATACGAATTATGGGAAGAGTAGCTTTGTATAAAAGGATACACTCCCTCGTTTCTTATTTACAATGCAAAATTACCAGTACACACTTGCACAAGCTTTCTTCGCAGGTCTGTAGACCAGGGTTACTAAGTTCATGTGGGTAAAAAAGCTCCCATGGGTCTCCTTGTGGAAATGCACTTTACAACAATTTGAGGTGTAATTTAGGTGTCCCTGACCTTATGTTTTACTATTCAGCATCACGGATGGTCTCAATTAGGGACTGGATTTTTGGGGACAGACATGACTCTCCTTTTTGCCTGGAGTTTTGGCCCCTTCACGGGAGTTGGACTAAGGAGGTTTTGTATGGTTGATCTCCGCCAATCCCTGCCTCAAGTTACTAGTATTCTGATACTGTGCTGGTGTGAGGCCCTGCACTGTATCGGATGCCTCACCGGAACACCACTCTTACTCTGTTATGGACCAGCTCTTGGCTGGCAAGTGTGTCACAAATGTTAGGGTTTTGACAATGGGATCTAATTGGACTCATTGGGTGATGTTTGGGTACAGGAACACATGAAATCATTTGAAGAGATGATGGCGGAAACAACCATCATAGGCATTCATGTTTTTGGTATCTCCAACTCATCAACACCTTGCTTACATATAAGAAAGAGCTGAGGGGCGTTCCAGAGTTTAGGCTGGCGGAGGCTAAACTATTGCCTGGGTCACAAGGAGAGCTCTTTGTTTCACTGGTTCTTAATACCCTAGATCACCTACTCCCCACAAAGGCTACAAGGGAATTAGAGGTGGGAGAGATGGATTATGATCAATAGCAGGAAGCAAAAATGGCCTCCAAAACAGAGACGTTTTAAGGCATGAGAAAAGGTGGGCTCTGGCCCAGGGCCCCAGCCTTTCAGGGGGCCCCTGATAGAACAATCCATGTTCTGCAGAGACTCTTGCCTGATGATCTTGAATAAATGTTAAACAGATTGTTGTAAACAGAGTTTTTCAATCATTTATTTTTAATGTGTGAGACTCCATTACATTTTGCAGACAAAATATGTTTATGTTTCGTGCAACATCCATAAAAAAATGTTTTTAGATCAATACAGGACTTCACATATGAGAAATGGGAGGTTGTCACAGAGATTATTTGTAAAAATATTAGTGAGCTGCTGCTGTGTTACAATAGTGAAAACACACATCACTATCCCCGAATATCAAATGTACACACATTTACAATTTGACCAAAGAGGGCTTGAAAGAGCTGAAACTGGATCATAAAACCAAAGCTGTTCCAAACAGGGGCCCCCAAAATCCTTAAAACGTCCCAGCTCCAAAATGCTTGTGATCCAGTCAAATCGTAGGCTTATTCAATTTAATTATGTTCACATGAATTACTTTAGCCTTGACAGGCTCTGCAGGATGGTTACACTAGTGATGCCAAATGTATGAGGTGTTGATGATGCGCCAGGCAACTTTTATCATGAGGTTTGGGAGTGCCCATTCATTCAGGGATGCTGGAGATCGACCCATGATGCACTGGCCGCTCTTCTGGACATCCTGCCTGACCCAAACTCTAAGGTGGTGCTGCTGGGAATTATGGTAGGCTGGCCAGAGTCGAGAGCACAGAAAACCTTGGCAAGAGTGGGGCTTAGGGTGGCAAAGAGGGACATCGCCAAATCCTGCCGCTGTGCAAGCCCATACCCAATTGAAGACTGGCACAGTGGCATGGATTACTCTGTGATAGCTGAGAAATTGGTGTGCGTGTGTATATAGAGGGGATTCACCAGAAAGCACCAGGGGATGTAAGTCCTTTGACTGTCTATGCAAAATATGAAGCTGGTGGTTTGATGGCCCCTCTCATTGCCCGAGTACACGCACATTCTGATATCTGTAGAATCTGACTATGAGACGGGACATACTCTGTGATTGTTGTATGTTTATTTTGCCATGCCAAAAATAACAAAAGCAGATATTTTAAACAATAATTCAGAAGTCACTATTGATTTATCGGTCTTATATACAAGGGTGAACAAGCTGCATCCTGGTTCCACCCAACTCCCTCAAACAGCCTTCCTTAATCAGTTTCTAGCTCCCCCCGACCCATACTAAAGAAACCTGCTTTGCTGTTCATCAGATAATTTTTGGTGTTTTCTTTACCACTATATATAGAAACACACACTAGCAGCTTCAAAGCAACAGGAGCAAAGGCAGAGTAAACTCCATGAGGTTGAGGAGACAGGAAAATGGGGAGACTAGAGTATCTCAGTCATAAACTGACCTTAGCAAGATCAGAATGCTGCCGCGAGTCTAGCGTATAATCTAGAAGAAGTAAACACTCTTACACTAGCTATGGCTTCATCTAGTGACGATTGTTTCTTTACTGGTATTGAGGAAGATGATGAAGAAGCAGATGAGAGAGAGGAGGAGGGCTCTGATACAGATTCGGTTACCAGCGAAGGCTCTGATACAGATACAGATACAGACATCACCTCATCCCCTCCTGAGAGTCATAATGAGGATTCAGTTCAAGAACCTTCTGAAACAGACCAAGAGACTGTACGCAGAGGACGTGCAAGGAGGGCAGATAAGACCAAAACCAAGACTAGATTGCGTAGCAGTGCTAAGAACCTCCGAAGCTCTCCCCGATTATCAATTGCCAAGAAGCTTGATTGGGATTATTCTGCCACCTCACAGTTACATCAAGATGGAGCTAGTGGTCAACAACTGTTGGGGTTCAAGGGGGCCTGGTTCCTTCTGTCTAGTTCCCCGTTAGCGGTTTTTACTTAAAAGTGCCAAGTGCATATGCGAATTTATGGACGCTCCCTAGGGCTCGCTTTAAAAGGGGGCTGCCAACAGGAAACAGGTGCTTGGTTTCTATATTGGTCCCTTGCCGTGTGATTCCTGTTCCTGTGGTCCTACCCTGTTTCCCTTCCTTCGAGCTCAGTTCCAGCGGTCTTTTCTAGTGCTGGGTTTTGATCCCCTTTTTCCCCTGCTCCCTTGTTTTCCTATTCCCTTGGGCATTTCTGAACCCTTTATTGGGGACCTGTTTTTGATCTTCGGTGACATTCTGGGATTCGCGGCTGCGTTTCCTTTGGGTTTTAACGTCCCGTTATTATCCCTTTTTGTATCCAAGCCATCTTGTTATACGCTGTGTTTGGGTGGTTTCACGAAGGAGCTGAATAACGGCCGTTTTTGCGCTACCTTTGTGTTATTTTTTAGATTCCAGGGGTTTTTTGGGTATCTTTCGTATTCCCTTGATACCATTTTTCCCCTGTCCCTTTTTGTCCTAAGAATTGTGAATTCCATCCCCTTTGTCATTCTCGGTGTTTCCCGAGGGGGCGTGGTTGGTCTGGGGTTACGCAAGAAACAACCAATACGATTGCAGTGGAAGAATTCCTGTTTCGTATCAAGCCACTCCCGTTTGTTATCTGGGGTAAGCAGGGAGGTCGGTGGTTCGTGTGTGTACTTGGCACTGGTAATAGTAGTATGGGTGTGTTTAATCTTGTCTCCTTCTTTCATTTTAGCGGTCTCGTCAGTGTCAAGCTGTCAGCTGCCAAGAAGCCCGAGGAGACGAGTTGTGTTCCCCAAGACCTTGGGTTCCCTTGTTTTGTTACCCACCTTCTCCCGGTGTCGTGTTCTCCACCATCCGTTTTGTTTGCGGGTGTTGGGGGTCACGGTGAGGGTAGAGGATTGGGACGTTCTTCACTCCTGCGGTGTTGGGCCGGTCGGCAACAGAACAACAATATCCTAACCCAGAAGCAGGGGGGAGAGGTAGCAACTCTAACTCTAACTTTGATATACTATTCTCGACTCTGAAACAAATTCAGGGTGAGGCCAGGGCTGAAAGCCGAAGAGCAAAACACGCTAACAAAAAAATACAGGGTACATTGCGAAAGATGAACAAGCTATATGCAGAGGTGGTTACTAGAGTTTCAGAGGTGGAGGAAAGGACAGGGAAGCTCGAAGATGATGTGGTAAAGCTACAGGAGACTAAACAGGAATAAGATAAGACATCCTCAGACGTGCTCTGGAAATTAGAAGATTTTGAAAACAGACAGAGACGCAACAACATAAGACTACTTGGGGTGAAGGAAGGGAAGGAAGGGGAAGATGTACGGGCGTTTATGGTTGAATTACTGAAAGGGGCTTTTCCGGAAATGAATCGATGGGACTGGGAAAATGAGGTACAGCGAGCCCATAGGTTCCCAATGACACAGAAAAGGGGTAACATGCCTAGCAAATCACGTGCAATTTTGGTATATGTAGGTAATTTTCTGTTGCGAGAGGAAATAATGAGCAAGGCGAAACCACAATCCAGGCGCACATATAAAGATATATCTTTTTTTGCTCGACCTGACTTCTGCCACACTACTGTCGAGAAGAGGTGGCTTATGAGGCAGTTGATAACTCCTCTTCAGAACATAGGCTGTACGCCTATTTAATGTTTCCTGCTCGCCTTAAAGTAGTTCTTAATGGGAATGTCAGAGTTTTTTACTCCGAAATTATGTCTCAAGAGTACCTTACCTCTCTTAGAGAGAATAGGGAGCAGAATAGACAGGTGGTTGCGGTGAGGGAGGTGCCTCGGAAGAGGTAGTAAAGTTAAATATTACGCACTGGAAACACACTGGGTACTGGAAGTAAAATATATAAAAAACCTGTTAGAGTCTGTTAGTGTATAATATTTTCATTTGTATTCACAATAGGTTTTTGGGGTCAGGGATTGAAAAGGGGAAAGATAGGAGAGGGGGGAGGCGAGACAACCTAGGGGTCTCGGCTGTCAGACATAGGTCCGCTCGACCTATTTGCCAGTATGGGGGGGTGGGTGCTCAGGGGTGGGGTGCCTGGTGAGGGGTGGGGTGGGGAGGGCAGGTGTACAGGGCACAGTATAATGGAAAAACATAAGGGTCACATAGGAGACTGTGGCGAACAGGAGAACAAATGCTGGTTAAGAGATAGCGGTAATATGTACCAAATTAAAACAAAGGTGGAGAGTTCAAAGTTACAATGGTTTTTAAGTTTTCGTATGGATTCATTAGTAAGGAAAAATAGTAAAAAACTTTAATGGGCACCAGATTCGTAACTTGGAACGTTTGTGGGTTGAATGACTATCAGAAGAGACAAAGGGTTTCAATTGCATTAAGACAAATGAATGCAGATTTTATATTCCTACAAGAAACACATATCATGTCTTCACAAGTGCATCTGCTGGAACAGTTGGGGTTTCATGTAATAGTATATTCTAGGCAAGGTACCAAAACTAGAGGAGTAGCTATAATGTCAAGGAATAAGAATGTACTAGTCAGAAAGAAGTTGGAAGATCAGTGGGGGAGGTGGGCAATGGCTGAATGTCTGATTGAGGGGGAGTGGACAACCTTGGGGGTTGTATACGGATCAACAGAAGATGACCCAGAGATTTTAGAATTCCTGAACACGGAACTTGCTGTTTGGGCCCCTCGTATTATTATGGCTGGGGACTTCAATATTAACGTGGCGGACGGGTTAGGGGTAGGCTCTTTTGGGAGATATCATGGTAGGAAAAAAAGAGTATATCAAGCATTATCTAATCTACTAGTGAATAATGTCTTGTCAGATGTATGGGGGAAAATCAGATTAGATAAAAAAGGATTCACTTATTACTCGGCTCCACACCAAATTTGTGTAAGGCTGGATTACTTTTTTGTCTCGAATGTACTGCTTTCTAACCTAAAGATAGATAGACTTCCACGAATCCTCAGTGATCACAACCCCCTCATTTTAACATTAAAAACGACAGTAGGAATTAGAGCTGAGAGGGTATGGACCTTTGAAAGGGGGCTCTTACAGGATGACCATTATATACAACATATGTCAAAGTGAATGAAAGATTTTTTTGAAAGTAATAGAGGAAGCGCATCTGTGGGGATGGTGTGGGATGCCTTTAATGCAGGTGCCCGCGGAGAGACCCTGAGTTTCAGCGCATTTAAGCGCAAACAGGAGCGGCTTAGGAATAGCGATTTAGTTAGGGCAGCCCTAGACGCTGAGGAGGAACTGCATCAAGCTGTATTAACAGGTATATCAGTGGAAGAAGCACTTATTAAGGTGATGAAAGCAAAAAGTGACGCAGAAGAAGAAATTGCGAATAAGGCAGCTAAGAACTTTATGGTCAAAAGGGCGAGATGCCATGAATTTAGCGAGAAAGTAGGACGTATTTTAGCTATACCTACTAGACAAATAGCAGCATTAGGAATGATAAGATAAATCAGGGATACAACTGGCGGATTGCATACGGATTCGGAGGAAATTCGAGAAGTATTTAGGAAATTTTACGAGGTGCTATATGATGACCAGCAGCCTACTGATCCTAGGGAAATTACTGAGTATTTACAGGAAATCCCAATGGAAAATCTTACAGAAGAAGAGGCAGAGGGGTTAGAAGAACCTTTGGACTTAGTAGAGATTAAAACAGCTATAGCAAATCTCCCTTCAGGGAAATCTACCGGCCCGATCAGCTCCCTATGGAATTTGACAAAACGTTTTGGGACATACTTGGAGACGATTTAGTTACAACGATACAGACTGCCCAAACAGGGAATCTATTCCAGGCTCATGGGGGGGAGCCGATATTGTGTTAATTTTAAAAAAGGGGAAGCCTGCCACCGAGCCGGGATCTTACAGACCGATTACACTAATGTCACGGGGCGGGTCTCCGGGGTGTTGACTCCGACGTAGACCCCGAGGCTGGCATGGACTGGTGGTCGGCTGTTCCCCCCCTCACTCCCCTTTCTGTTTCCCTACTGCAGTCTACCTCATGGCGGGAGGCATGGTCCCTGAGTGACGCTAGCGCCCAGTGGAGAAATTGGGAAGAAGAACATTCAGCATGCGGCCCCTTTAATTTTGACAGCGAGGAGACCGAGACACCGCCCCCCTGGTTCGCCACGGAACCAAAAGGAGACGCGACCCGGAAGTCGACGGACGGCGTTTCCCGAGGTGAAGGCGTGAGAGACCTGAGTGTGGAGATCGAGACGGAAGAAGACGGAGAAGCAAGTCGGACGAGCCCAGCAGCTGACGACAAGCCAGGAGGCCACCGGATCTGCGAATCGCCCCGCCACGGTCCCACGGGAGGAGCGTGGCTCACAAAGGTATGGGGCAAAGTGGCGGGCTGGGTCTCTCGGAGTGGCAGTTCGAATGTGTGAATAGACCCGTGTAAATAGTGTCCAGTATCCAGAAACCCCTCATCCCTCACGAGCACTTACAGCACAGGAGCGGAGGTGTTAAGACTGCACTAAAAGCACTAGGTGTCCTTCACTCCCCTGGCCCCGATATTACAGTGGGACGAGCAACCGAGTAATACCCCTCTTTCTTGTTGTTTTCTCTTCTCCTGGGATCGCCTCCCCTGCACCGAGAGAGAGAGAGAGAGACCCCGACCTCTACGTGACCCTGAGAGCTAGAGGACTGGCGGGCTCCCACAGCTGGCGGGACCGAAACACCCTGGACCGTCCGGTGTTCCCAAGAGGTGTCAAAACGGAACCGGACGAGTTTACCCGGCTGCGGGTATCAAGCAGAAGGCGTAAAGCATATCTAAATATAAAACCATCCTTGAAATCCCTATTGCAGGTGTCTGACTCAGTCCCTTCCGCCCCTCCACCTACCGAATCCCTAACAACTAATGAACACTGACACTAAAATGTATTCTAAGGCACTGGCAACAAGATTTGCTAGAATTATAGGAAATCTTGTAAGTAATAACCAACACGGGTTTATCCCTGGAAGGGGCACCACACACCACACGCGTAAGGCTATTACTCTGTTCGATGCCACAGACGTCACAGGAGACCCGATGGCGGTTATGTTATTAGACGCCGAAAAGGCTTTCGATCGGGTCTCCTGGGATTACTTGTGGCATGTTTTAATGAGGGCAGGGGTTAAAGAGGGATATATTAAAGCATTACGGACATTATACACTAACTCAGCTGCTTTCATAAGAGTAAATGCAGGTTCTACTCTGCAATTTAGGATTAAGCGGAGCACGAGGCAGGGATGCCCGTGCTCCCCGCTCCTATTCGCAATGTATATGGACCCATTAATCCGTAGGATAGAGATGTGCGAGAGAATTTCACCTTTGTCCACACATCTGGGGCAATGCAAGATTCTTGCTTATGCCGATGATGTGGCAGTGATTACACCAAACCCCACGGAGGCAATCGGGCAGATAGAGATTGAGGCACGGAGGTTTGGATCTATTTCTGGATATGCTTTAAACACATCCAAGACGCAGATAATTAAAAACTCTTATACACACTGTAACGACACTCGAGTGGTTCAAACAGGGCTGTAGCTTGGAGTAAATATTACTGCTGATCTCGATACCCTAGTGGAAAAGAACATTGCCCCAATAATCGCTAAAGTAAGGAAGGAACTAGACAGACTTGATCATTTACACCTCTCAATTGTTGGCCGAACAAATATTGTAAAAATGATGGTTCTGCCAAAATGTTTGTACATATTCAGAGCTATTCCGCTACTTTTTGAAAACAAGTGGTTTAAGATTTGTGAACATATGATCAACCGGTTCATTTGGGCAAAGGGGAAAACAAGGAGAGCGCTTAGATTTATGGCACTCCCACGTGAAAGGGGAGGATGGGCGCTGCCGGATATAAAGTTATATTACTGGGCAGCAGCATTACAATATATGGTGGGCTTGTTGGGAGGTGCAGAGGCAGAAGGACAGGATGAATTTGGCAAACTAGCTATTTATGGATCAGTTATGGGGCGGAGGCAGACAATTTACTTTTGAAATTTACAGACGCAAGTTATGTTAAAAGGACAAGATTCAAGACCATCTTAGCAGCATATAATATCTGGAAAGCATTTGCTAAGAGGTTTGGTATAGGGAAGTATAATGTTTATACAAGAATGGATGGTAACCCTACTCTCCCTAGCGAGGTTTTTTCTGATACAGCTTTTAACGAGTGGGGGAGGCAAGGAATTCGGAAACTGGGTGACATTCTAGGTCCACAAGGTATGATGCAATTCTCAGAGCTACAGGCAAGCTATGGCTTAGAGACAAGATAATTTTTTTAATATCTTCAAGTAAGAAGCTTTATTATTAAAAAAAAGGGGGGTGTTGCGGGCTTTGCGAAGAACCCAATAATGGAGATTATACAAGCTGGTACAGATTGCACGATTAAGAGGCTCTATTCAGAACTGTCAAACTTGAAGAAGGATGACTTGGAAAAATGGGCGGATAAATGGGCAGCTGGTTTAGACATAGGCCGGGCCAGTTCTCTTTATCATTAGATATGGGGCAGCAACTGTTGTGTTCAGCCTCATTACAGTCCCAGCACTACAAAGTTTTGTATCATTTGTATTATACACCAGCCAAACTTGCCCAATGGGGAGCCGCATCAGGTATCAGATGTTTTAGATGTGGCAGCTTAGAGGCTGATTTAGTACATGTTTTTGCATCATGCCCCCACCTGGAAACAACCAAGAAGGATATAGAGAACTTTTTAAATAATGCATTGGGAATTGAAATTGTATTAACTCCATCAATCATTCTATTAGGAGTTGATGTGGAGGGGCAGATATGGAACGGAAGTTTTATATTCTTGGCAATGGCAGTTCTGAGATTATGCACAGCTTCGGTATGGCTTGTTCCCCTCCCCCCGACGTACCATCAGTGGTTAGCTAAATTATTGTCAATCGACAAGCTAGAATCTGCTATATATGCTAGGAAGGGGAAAAAGGGAAGAATGTTGGGAATACAAATCTGGGAACCGATTACTCGATGGAAAGAAGGAAATATTAGTTAACAGACACCTAGTTGGTTCCTTTTTCTTTTTTCTCCACTGCTTTTCTTTCTTTAACTGTGTATTTTGCTATAGCTAGATGATTATGTTCTCCAGTTAATAGTGTTTAATTTAAGAATGTAATATCATGTATATATTTGCATTTATGTAATGACTGGCGCTATATATGTACTTTATATAATGTTATTTTCAATGTGCCCTGTACATGTTACAAAAAAAGGGGCAAAAAAGGTCAATAAAAAAAAAAAGAAACACACACTAGCAGCTTCAAAGCAACAGGAGCAAAGGCAGAGTAAACTCCATGAGGTTGAGGGAGACAGGAAAATGGGGAGACTAGAGTATCTCAGTCATAAACTGACCTTAAATAGCGACATAGTTATGCCTCTATATAAAATGTAACAATACTGCAAGAGCAAATAAAAGACTGGTGACTTCAGATAGTGTTTTAGGTGGCTGGAAAACATGCACAATCAGTGCCTTAACACATGTGTGCACACACACCTCTGGATATAAAGTGTTACTGTGATGTTAGAGCACAAGTATAGGTGGGGAATATAGTCTATGAGATTATAGGAGGTAGGAAAATATGAAAGCTAGGTGGGCCTAATGACTCCTATGTTTGACTCAAATATTCAGTTTTGTACCTGAACATATATATATATATATATATATATATATATTACCTACTGGCGGTCGCCAGTAGGTATATATAGTTAGGATTTTTTCTCTATGGGATTTTTGAAAATTCTATGTCTAATAACTTTGGCGTTTGTGGACGGAATTGGCTGAAATTTTCAGGAAAATGGAACATTTTGTTTCTGAGCAGCCCCTGAAAATTTGGGGGGGGTTCGTCAAGGGGGGGCCGAGAAAAAAGGGGGGTCCCAAAACGCGTTTTTCCCATGTTAATTTCCATAGGGCGGTTGGACTCACTTTTAGCTCGAACGGCTGAATGGATTTGCACGAAACTTGGCAAAATTGTAGGGACTGGTAGCCCGATGTGCCTTTGCTAGGTCTCAATATATGTGCTCCAGTGGATTTTGAGAAATTAACGTTAAAAAAAAGATATATATCTGTGACAGCGCTCCGGGCAGCGCTCCGCTTCGCGTACTTTTCGCGTTACGGAGCTTTGCGAAGCGAAGCTGATTGGTTCTCCGGCGTCTGTAAACATTCCAAACAGTCCGTAGCGGCCGCCATCTTGTCTCTCGGTAGGATCGAGAGACAAGAGGAGGCCAAAGCGGAGGGGCAAATGACCATAAAGGGGCATAGTAGATCGTCCCTGACCCCCTAGGTTTGATGTGGAGGTTTTAAAAGGGCCCCGCGGGGCAAAAAAAAAAAAATCGAACGGGTGAATGGATTTGCATGAAACTTGGCAAAATTGTAGGGACCGGTAGCCCGATGTGCCTTTGCTGGGTCTCAATATATGTGCTTCAGTGGATTTTGAGAAATTAACGTTTAAAAAAAGATATATATCTGTGACAGCGTCCCGGGTAGCGCTCCGTTTCGCGTACTTTTCGCGTTACGGAGCTTTGCGAAGCGAAGCTGATTGGCTCTCCGGTGTCTATAAACATTCCAAACAGTACGGAGCGGCCGCCATCTTGTCTCTTGGTAGGATCGAGAGACAAGAGGAGGCCAAAGCGAAGGGGCAAATGACCATAAGGGGGCATAGTAGATCCTCCCTGACCCCATAGGTTTGATGTGGAGGCTTTAAAAGGGCTCCGCGGGGCAAAAAAAAAAATATATATATCGTTTTTTTTGGTGGGGTGCGCCCGGTTAGCGTAACGGGAAGCGGACTGGGGAGCGTACTACAAGGAAACAAGAATGATTGACTTTTAACTTATTGTATGTTTATAGACTTTTTTTTACTTTTTTTTCTGCTGAGTGACGTCTCGGCCTATCTCCACGGGATGCAGTCCCTACCATCTCGGCGTTTAAGCCCAGGGGGACCGGTAGTGTGGGAGAGATAACGTCTGTTAACGTTCGATTCGAAGGAAATCAGGAAGTGTTGAAAAACATTGTCTGCGCCATCTTGCCTTTTTTCAAATGCCACACTTTTGTCGTGCACGGCAGCCATTTTAGATGCCTTGACCAGACCCACTCTCTGCACGCTGTCGATCCTTAGCATGGCTCCCCACCCTCGCAAGCATCTCCCCCAGGCACTGGTCACCCCCGCTCTCTGTCTTATGCATGGGCAATAAACCTCCCCCCATCTGCGCTGCTCTTCCCTGAGAATCACACTCTGTGCCCGCCCGACACCTCCCTTTCGCCCTATTCACTACCGCACCCTCTGACACTCCTCTTCCTCTGTGTCCGATTGTCCAGGCCGGTCCCAGGCTATCAGGTAGCCCTGCAGATGTACTTTATGGCCCCAGCTGTAAAGAATCACCCCTCTTCAAAGGAGTTACAGTAGATCAAGGCCCCCACCCGATGAGATCCGTCACACCACACGCGTTCCTACTATCTGAAAACCATCCTGTATTGTGATTGGGGAGGGGACCGAGCCTGAAGCGGAAGATTCCAGGGATGCCTCTTTGTACATCAAAGTTTTTACAATTATGTGTCACATTAAAAATATATAGCACTCCAACAAAGTAGTAGGATTATAAAACTTTAATAACTTATAAATATAAACAACGCAACAAAAACAGTAAAAACATTTAAACATTTTTAGGAAAAAAGAAGGAACAATGGTCAGTAGCGGTCGGTTGTGCGAATAGTCCCAAGGCAGCACAACGTCCTGAGTTCTGGACGGCACCCAGGTGATGTTGCCTGGATGCCGCACTGGTTTTGGGTATCCTACAATGCTGCTCCGAATAACGGCGTGGGGCGTCCCGGGGGGTGGCTCGTCAGTAGCGGTCTGTTGTGCGAATAGTCCCAAGGCAGCAGAACGCGCTCAGATGTGGATGGCACCCAGGTGATGTCAAGTAAGTTGCCGCACTGGTTTTGGTATCCTACAATGCTGCTCCGAATAACGGCGTGGGGCGCCCCGGGGGGGGGGGGGGTGAGGCGGCGTGAACGGGCCTCCCCAGGTGGAGGCTCGTCTGCTGTAGTGGGGCGCCCCTTTACCGTTTCAGTTGCCATTCCTCCCGCTTTTGGTACACTGTGTCAAAATCCGCCATTCAGCTGAGTTGCGCCTACTCTTGCGGTGCAGCGATAGGCGGCTGCCACAGGACTCTCAAAATGGCGGCAGGCTCTTTCCTTTTTGGACCTGGTCCACTGAAATGGCCCTGGGACACCTTGGAAATCGGACGCTTGTCTGCTAGGTCTTGGACCCCATTCTCGAAAGCGTCCCCTCAGCCTTGAGGATTCTACAAAAGTCTTGGGGGCCCCCGACTCCTGCAGGTTTCCGGTGGGGAGCGGCTGCCATGATTGCTCGCGGAATGACCACGACGGAGCCACGAGATGGTGGTGCTCTCATGCTGACGCCAGCTTCAGTCTGAAACATCCAGAAACAAGGTGGGGCTTTCATCGTTTGGGAAAAAAAAAAAGGTTTCATCCAATGAAAAGTGTTATTTTTAGGTCATATGATCAAGCCTTCCATCATTAGGAAACCAAAAGTAAAATGAACCAATGAAAAGTTTTATAAACAAGTCACATGACCTGTTATGCGGCATAGGGTATAAAAAGCGTAGAAAATCCGTTGGCACGTGAGGCGGCGTCAGTAGCGGACCGATGTGCGAATAGGCCGAAGGCAGCACAACGCGCCAAGATCCGGATGGCACCGAGGTGGTGTCTAGCAAGTTGCCGCACTGGTGTGGCCATCCTACAATGCTGAAAGTCGGCGTGGGGCGCCCCGTTGGCCTGTGAGTTCGCGTCAGTAGCGGACCGATGTGCGAATAGGCCGAAGGCAGCACAACGCGCCAAGATCCGGATGGCACCGAGGTGGTGTCTAGCAAGTTGCCGCACTGGTGTGGCCATCCTACAATGCTGAAAGTCGGCGTGGGGCGCCCCGTTGGCCTGTGAGTTCGCGTCAGTAGCGGACCGATGTGCGAATAGGCCGAAGGCAGCACAACGCGCCAAGATCCGGATGGCACCGAGGTGGTGTCTAGCAAGTTGCCGCACTGGTGTGGCCATCCTACAATGCTGAAAGTCGGCGTGGGGCGCCCCGTTGGCCTGTGAGATGGCGTCAGTAGCGGACCGATGTGCGAATAGGCCGAAGGCAGCACAACGCGCCAAGATCCGGATGGCACCGAGGTGGTGTCTAGCAAGTTGCCGCACTGGTGTGGCCATCCTACAATGCTGAAAGTCGGCGTGGGGCGCCCCGTTGGCCTGTGAGATGGCGTCAGTAGCGGACCGATGTGCGAATAGGGCCAAAGGCAGCGCAACGCGCCAAGATCCGGATGGCAACGAGGTGGTGTCTAGCAAGTTGCCGCACTTGTGTGGCCATCCTACAATGCTGCCCCGAAAGTCGGCGTGGGGCGCTCCGTTGGCCTGTGAGTTCGCGTCAGTCAGTGGGGGTTGTTTGAGGATCTGACTGCATTGGAAAGCAATGTGATGCTGTGCGTCGCCCCCAAGATGAAGGTTCCTCGGCTGCAGTGGGGCGCCCCTTGGTGTTTCACTCGCTATGCAGCTGAGTTGCGTGCGCACTTGCGGCGAATAGGCCGAAGGCAGCACAACAATGTTTTCTGAATAGAAGACACCACAAGGCGCTGAGATTCGGTTGGCACCGAGGTGGTGTCTAGCAAATTGCCGCACTGGTGTGGCCATCCTACAATCCTGCTCCGAATAACGGCGTGGGGTGCCCGAAGGGGGGGGGGGGAGGCGGCGTGAACGGGCCTTCCCAGGTGGAGGCTCGTCTGCTGTAGTGGGGCGCCCCTTTACCGTTTCAGTTGCCATTCAGCTGAGTTTCGGCCGCTCTTGATGCTACAGCGACAGGCGGCTGCAACAGGACTCTCAAAATGGCGGCCTGTTCTTTGGATTTGGGCCTGGTCCACTAAAATGGCCCTGGGACACCTTAGAACTCGGACGCTCGAATTTTTTTTCCTTTCCTCTACATGCAAAAAAGGTAAATGCCCGGTACGTTACCTGCCTCATCTGCCACGATGTACTCTCCAGAGGAACCGAAAAAAAATATAGTTATGGTAACTATACCATGCATCGTCATATGGAGAGGTGGCACCGATTAATTATAGTGCTGCACAAAAGAGAGATTTGGAGGAGAACCCCCGACCTGCCAGTACATTCACCAAAGAAGTGGCACTGACAGCATCAGAGGCAAGGGAAACGGTCCCAAATATTTAGAAGAACTTTGGAAAGATTAAAATGACATGTTTAGATTGTGGCAAATTAATTTCATGTGGACAGATGAGTGTTACTCTAATAAATACAGCATATGAACATCATCATAGTCGATGGTTGGTAGAGACATTTTGACTATATCCTGGACCTGCCCGTCCTCGCCCAAAATGGCGCCGGAATAAATGGGACTCGTAACTCCTTGTTGTGTACTGGTTGCTGAACCTTGAAATCACGAGATACGTATGCAGTTTTGAAGCACATGGCGGGCGGGGACGAGAATTGATTGAATATTTCGACATCCCTATTGATATTAAGTTCTGATGCGTTATTGATTACTGTACTATTGAAAGTTCGAATTAACGTCACCCATGGTACTTGCCCGCAAATGTATATCTAGATAATTTTATTGTAACTGGCTCTGTCGTATTTTAATTATAAAATGTACGTCCACCGATTCCGCAACTGTTAGACACCTTAGTTCTTGCAACCTAATGGCCCGCCCGTTACGTTCCTCTACAGTGTAAATGTCTACTCATCATACATGATTACAGTTTGCTCCGTGGCCGGCCCACGTGGTTATAGGCCCGTATTTGTATACTGACATTTTCACAATAAAGGTTTTTAAAAGAAAACATGGTAGTAGTATTTACATTGGTAAAGTTTTTAATAATAGTCACTGTTTTAGAATCAGTAAAAGGCAAGTGAAATAAAGCAGTCCAATTACATGAAGGGTAAAAGGTATAATACGCAGGAACGCAGTAAAGATAAATGGTCAAGGGCTGTTGTGTTTCTACTTCTGCAACATAAAGTGATCGATAAGAATCTGATATTCAGGCGTATCGGCGACTAAGACAGCAGGCCGAGCCTCTTTTGCTCAACGGCTCCGTCATGGGACGAAGAAACACCCTTTTTCTCGAAAAAGGAATATATTTTACTTGCAGGACAGTTGTAAATTTTCCGGGAAAGTACATTAGCCTGGAACATTATAACATATGTTTAAGAAAAAATAATGTTCGAAAGTAATAAAAAGCGTAATTTTTAGGTCATATGACCAAGCCTTTCATCATTAGAATAAGAAAAGTAAAATGAACCAATGAAAAGTTTTATTAACAAGTCACATGACCTGTTATGCTTACGTTACGCGCTGCGCGCCGCGCCCCAGATCGCTTCCGGGAAGCTGCGCTTCGCGCACCGGAGCACTTCCGGATGCGCTAACGCGGCGCGTCATATGACGCATTACGTGACAACGCAGGTCCAGAATATAGTCAAAATGTCTCCACCAACCAGCGGTCGGAACACAACCCCTTTCAGCAGGCTAAATAGTTCTGTTAAATGACAACAGAAGGGACGGGCAACAAGAACCATCAGTCAAAGAGGGGAGGGCAAGTTCTTCTCTACCGGGTCACGTTGGGGCGCTACCGGAACTGATCGAATTGGTAGTCTGCAGTGTTTCTGGATGTTTCAGACTGAAGCTGGCGTTAGCATGAGAGCACCACCATTTCGTAGCTCCGTCGTGGCCATTCCACGAGCAATCATGCTAGCCGCTCCCCACCAGAAGACTGCGGGAGTCGGGGGCCCCCAAGACTTTTGTAGAATCTTCAAGGCTGAGGGGACGCTTTCGAGAGTGGGGTCCAAGACCTAGCAGACAAGCGTCCGAGTTCCAAGGTGTTGCAGGCCCATTTTAGTGGACCACGCCCAAATCTGAAGAGCCGGCCGACATTTTGAGAGTCCTGTGGCAGCCGCCTATCGCTGCACCGCAAGAGCGGGAGCAACTCAAGTACATGGTGAGCGAGACGCTGTAGTCAAAAGAGCAGGCGGTAAACAGCTGAATAGCGGAAGAGGCACAGTGTAGCAAAAGCGGGCGGAATGGCAACTGAAACGGTAAAGGGGCGCCCCACTACAGCGTGTCTTTAGGTGAAACGGATTGTGGGACAAGGTCAAGAATGGAAGAGTCACCAAAAGGCAAAAAGTTCCGCTTGACCCCGGGAGCCGGCCATCTATGTCGGGGGCGATCTCAGGCCACACCAGGGCAACACGACTTGCGGAGGGGGCCGGAGCCAAGCGCCCCCTCCGAGTCCGCGCCATGACACCGTCCCTCGGGGGCCTCCGTCAAGCGGTTCAGGGTGGCACCGCATCACATTGTTTTCAAATGCAGTCACGTCCTCAAACAGCCCCCACTTACATTGAGAATAGTGAAGCTGTAGCAAGTGCAAATAGGCTTCAGACAGTGTTACAAGCACTCCTCAAAACTTTGAATTATCAGAGTGCATGAGTTTCATGCTCGATCGATTGAGCTAGCCGGATCGGGCAACAAAAAGTATAAAATAGTTATGTAAATAGTTATTTAATAAAATGTTTTACCCTGTTACTTTGCTGGTGTGTTGTATATATTTGTAATATTTGCATAGAGTTTATCGTTATTTTGGGCGGGGTGGGTGGCGGAGCCGAGCTGTCTTGCAGCCATCATGGCGTGGAGCTCAGTTCATCTCACTAGTTTCGTATTTCTCATGAGGGGTTGTTCCTAATGTTTCTATTTTAGCGAGGTCAAAAAGAGATCCCATTAGTGGCCTACTGATTTTGCTCGATTCCTTTTGTTTTTTTACACGATTTTTCACTATCTGCAAAGACTAAACAGAGTATTGCGATTCTGTGCTTGTTTGTAAATAGAGAATGAACCAAAGAGAACCAATTCTAAAACAGTAAATGCTTGGATAACAATCAATCAAATGGAGAGAGAAGCAGGCACGACGGATTACAACGGGGGCAAAGGCCTGCGTTAAATACCCTTCACTATCTGCAAAGAGAGAGTACTCCTAATAGAAATGAGGGGGAGGGGGGGCAGCATTCAAAGCGGATCAGTGTGCATAAACACGAAAATGTTTTTACTTACCACGTACTTGACATTCGACAGCTTATGATATTTGCTATTAAAAAACCATTGAAATTCACTGAAAAAACCATAGGTTAGAGACCATATATAGTTAGGAATTAGCATTTAAAAAACCTTGAAAATTCACTGAAAAAACCATAGGTTATAGACCATATATAGTTAGGGATTAGCATTTAAAAAACCTTATTTTACTCACACAAAACCATTGAAATTCCATATATAGTTAGTTGCACTAACTATATATCGCGCACCCGCAATCCACTGCTGATGATGTCACATATTACATCATTCTTGACATGGTCAGTGACATCACTGATGACATCACTGATGACATCTCAAATGACATCACTGATGACATCACTGATGACATCTCAAATGACATCACTGATAACATCTCAAATGACATCACTGATGACATCTCAAATGACATCACTGATGACATCACTGATGACATCTCATTTGACATCAATGACCACATCACTGATGATATCATTCATGTGACAATACAATGCATCTCCTCACACTTTAATATAACCTCTGTTACACCCAGTGTTAAATACAGAGTATAATTTTTGAAACCATTGACACACCAATACTAGTTACTACATACGCACTCAGTGATTCCTATGTTTACACACACATTCACTCATTTACCCATACAATCATTCATACATACAATCACTCATCTTTACAACACTATCATATGCACTCATACACCTATACAGACTCTCAGACTCTGTCACTCATCCATGGAGTTACTCACACACCTAGTCAGTCCTGTAAATAATCAATCACACTTCCATTTTCTAATCTATACAGTTAAACATAGAGCACCTTACATTTTGAAACATATACTAACACATACTTACTCTCTTATACAATCATTGATACAAGTACACATTGATCTGCACAGAGTCACACACCTCCCAGCCAGCCACACACACACTCAGTCTCCCATACAAATACTTGGGCAATCAATCAATAACCCATATAGTTACTCATATAGCTACTGATCAACACATGCAGCAGTTTACAGAACAACAGACATAATGATGCACAAATTAAGACAGTTTAGTCACTAACCCATGCACTCAGTGAGACACATTTAATCACTCACTCATACAGTCAGTCACGCACCTACTAAATCCTTCATCCAGACACTTCTACATCTACTCATTCTTCAATATGTAAAACATATTTAAACTTTACAGAAACACACAGTCACTGGATGATGTCATCAGTGATGTCATTTGAGATGTCATCAGTGATGTCATCAGTGATGTCACTGACCATGTCATGAATGATGTAATATGTGACATCATCAGCAGTGGATGGCGGGTGCGCGATATATAGTTAGTGCAACTAACTATATATGGAATTTCAATGGTTTTGTGTGAGTAAAATAAGGTTTTTTAAATGCTAATCCCTAACTACATATGGTCTATAACCTATGGTTTTTTCAGTGAATATATATATATATATATATATAAAAAATCAAGTACCAAGACACGTAGGACACATACTACACAGTGGCAGATTTAATGTACAGGACAAAGATACACGTTGAGACTAAATTGGGTCTTGGAGGCTACAACAGGCAAGGAGTTGGTGAGTCTAACTGGGTCTGCCATATCTACATAACAAGGTCTCATTGTAGAATTTAGTCGCAGTGCAAGAGCAAAGACCTACTTGGGATGTGTGCACAGTGTTGAAGACATGAAGGAAATTGACAGAATGGGGGTCTTGTGGACAGATAGGCACACACATGCACGCGTGTGCATTCACTCACACACACCCATGTGTAATTTTGAGATCATGACGTGGACAGATTTGGAACTAATGAGAGTTTATGAGGATTGTGAAGGAAGGTAGGTGGATGGGCAGATGTGGTGAGCCTGGTGGTCCTCATGTAGCACCAATATCTGAATTCCTCTGTGCGATACAATAGTCGCAGAAACACAGCGAGAAACGAAAAGACTTTGGGATTGCGCACATGCACGTAAAATGAACCTTACTACTCTCATTAAATCAGATATTAAAACATTATGTGTAGCTTCAGCTGAGGACAACCTTTTACTACCTAAATACTTGTTACCATAGACACGAGTGCATGAGTTGTTCTCGATTGCCCATCCTTGGTGGCCCCACTAGTTTCATATATAGCCTTATGCCAGCCCACCCTTATAAAAAAAATTCTAGATACACAACTGCTTGATGGAATAAGGTTGAATCGCGCCATAACTCCCTTTCTTCATCACCCAATCACTCAGTTTGTGGTGACTCACACTCTCAAGCATGCAGGTTGGAGAGTCCACATAATTATTTGTCAGAAGTAACTTGCTGAGTAGTGTTTCGGGGCTGTATGTGCTTGAATCACTCACAGACCAGATGCAGTTTTACAAGCGGTGCTTAGGATCGCTTGTAGCCTGGACGTCAGGAGCAGCAGAGTAAGTACGCTTCTGTTGCACGTGCTTGCACACATGTAGCAGAAACGACCAGAAAACAAGGCCACCAGACCTTTATTCTGGTACCAACTGACCAGGAACACCTTACTGTCCTAAACCCTGCTATGCTGCAGCTGCCTGTAGTACGTCAGAGGGCAGTAGGTGGTAAAACTTTGGGAACAGAACGGGCACTGCTGTGTGCACTTTTACATGCAGAGGAAAGCTACTATGGCTGGAGTGGAGGAGAGGACACATTTTACCACCATGAAAAGCAAAGACAACCTGCAAACTCAATCACGGCCTCATGTTGCACGATGCATCACAAAGAAGTGGCTTCCAATAGTAGAACAACCGAAGCATTACTCTCTGCCCGCAATTGGTAATGGCAACTTTGTTGCCCATATCACGGTTTCCTGCTATTTAGTTACATAACTGCAGCAGCGGCCGCCAGCCAAGCGTGGCTGGACAGTGGCGATTACTGCGCGTTGAGCTGGTTACAGAGTTTCCATGCTGGCCCGACTGACCCTGTCTATGTTGCAGTTTGGCAAGCCCGACGAATAAAAGAACCTACACGCCTTTTTAAAGCAAGTAGGAGTTGAATTCCGTTCGTTTTAGTATCTGTGAGTTTGTATCTTTTATCAAACACCGTTTCACCATGCTGAAGCCCTGGGCTGGGATTTAAATAAAGCTCGTGTTAAACTGTCTGCCCAGTTGTGTGAGGTCATTGCCTGTGCCTCCTGCGGGGAGGGTGTGCCATAACAGCCAATATGTGTAATATTCTGGAAAACGACGCCTTAATTTAAGAGTGGTTACTCGTGAGGCAGTAATTCCGAGTAGGATACTCACGTCAATCTCGTCGAGGGACCCGTCCAGATAACGGTGCACCTGCGTCTTAATGTCTGCGATCTGGGACTCGTTTAACTGCTCGTAACTCACAAGGGTGCGGTTCACCTGGGAAGGGGAAGGATACAAACAAACCGCGTTACCAAAGAATGAGAGGATATTCACATTGGGGTGTGAAGTGGGTGAGAAAGTTGAATAAAAAGTGACCACAAGAGAGCAGGAGAGTAACAGGCTACCCTAAAAGGGAATGATGAGAGACAGAAGAAGACAGGAGGAAACAGAGAGAAGGAAAAGACGGAGAGAGACACAAAGATCAAAAGATGGTAGAATGGGAGAGAGAAAAAGTGAGAAGGAATACAAGTAAGAATTTTGGTTAGAGGGGAGAACAATATAGAGATGAATGGAGAGACTGATTAAAATCACTACAAGGGGAGAAAACAAGGAGACAGTGACAGAGCAGTACCAGGAGGGAAAGTACAAAAAAAATTGCAAGAGGAAGAATAAGGTTGGAGGAAAAAGCGAGTGAAGGAGAATGGAAAAAGAGAGAGACCTCATAAAAAAAAAATGTCATGCTCAACGTACAAGTAACCGCCCTACATAGGGACAGTTCTGACATAGGAAAACCCCACGTTTAAATGCAAATCCTCTGTGTGGAAGTTACTCAGGGTCATGAAACGTTAACCTAGAAAATCTATGTTAAAGCAGAGGATTCCTATTTAAATCAGGGGGATATCGAGCAGGTGGTGGCTCGAATGGTGAAAGTGCCTTAGTGACTGCATATTCAATTTCACTTATGTTTACAAGAGAATTCTCTTTTTAGGTCGCAGCCTACCTGACAGCACAGCTCTGTGGTATAAGAAAGACATCTTGGGGAGTTTCAATAGTCGACCTGGAAATGCACTCAGACCATTGCTTGCCATTGGCTTTTTGGTTTGTGACTCATGTTTTACTGATTTTTCATTTGCTGGCTTAGATTCACCATGTTCACTTCATCCCTCACATGTCAAAATCTTTTTTAGCAGTATCGATCAGAGTGCTCCCTATCTGTAAACAGGCCTGTAAATGTTGTTCTCATCTCGTCACATTGACTGTGCATTCAAAGACTGAGGCCAAATGTCAGGCTGTGTCTTTGAGGGAGCCTGGTGCTTAATATGCTTTAGGTAGACTTCAAAGTGAGAGCGTTTATGGGCGGAATGCAGATTGCTCTCCCCATGGTGTAGGGGTGTCACGAACACTGCATGCACAAGAGCTGCAGGGCTGCTCTGCCAGGGTGCATCCACTTTGACATTACCCTGTGCCCCAGCCACCCCGCCTGAACACATTAGGTACTGTTATGGCATTGTACAGCCTGCCTGCCTGAAAACCACTTGAGCTGCTGTGGTGTGATGACATTTCCTGGGCAGAGTAAGAGTTTGTGTGGTATCGGGAGCCCCCACCTCACCTCCAACTGAACATTGTATGCCCCATGGCTGCAGGAACGTCTACAGCATCCAGTGGCCCAATTAGTTTGGATAATGCATGTCACAATGCTGCAGGAACTGCTGTAGCATCCATGTATTCAGCTGGAATTTAGCTAATATTGTTAAGTTCCACCTGCCACAGGCAATATGAACTGCAAGAAGCTGCAACAGGAGTTGGCTTGCGCTGACTGGAGCCCGGGGAAAGTTCATCACGCACTCCTCCTTCACTGTTCCCTTCAAGGGCAAGGAGCCAGCAGAGAGTAAAACCCCTTTCCCCTCCCCAGACCTGCACGTTCATAAGTGGCTGGATGAGAAGGAATTATTTCTAAAGCATGGGCAGCACAGTCATGGACCCCAAGAAGAAACAAGCATTAGCCAAGGCAATAGGTCCCACCTTTGTGAGAGCTATTGGCGTTGTCATTGTTTTTTTAGCCATATTGTACAACAGCGTTGGCTTCAGTGCAGCATGACTGAAATTAAAAAAATAGATGCGCTATGACGAGGTCAATGCTGGCTGTGTTATAGAGTTTTTCTTTATTACTTTCAGCCATGTTGCAATATGGCTAAGAAACATTGGCAAAGCCAATAGATCGCACTTAGGTGAAACCTATTGGCTTTGTCGATACGTGTTTATAGTATGGTACCTGGAGACACGATGAGTGCATCACACCATATAGAGTTAATGAAGGATCCCAAAAGCGCCAGGTCTCTGCTCTAGAACATGATCCACGATCCACAGCTGTTCCCACAGATTACAAAATAATTGTGATTGTAAATAAAATAATATAAAAGCTATTCCTTACTATAATATCATGTTTGACCAGTTCCTGCTTCAGGAGAGCTATTTCCTTCTCCAGAATTTTGACTGTTCGCTGCAAAGAAAATACAAAGATTGTTAATAGTTTGGATCGGTTATTTTTCCTAAGTGAAAGTGCGAATATAGTAGCATATTTGGATACGTGTGTACACTTTATACTGACACCTAGGAATACTTTGGAATAAGTGACATAATAACAAAAGCATACATACTTTCATCTTGATAAATCAGTCCTTACCACTAAGAGAACCTAAAACAGGGTATTTGTAATATTTCTAAGCTGCATGTTCTGTGTCATTTTCTTCAGTTTTTCCTAATTAAACAGGACCTTTTCTAATGTGCCTCTAGGCACTACTGTGGACTGAAATCTATCTCATGGCAGGGATTTTTAAGTGCCTCTGCTCAGATTTTGCAACTTAATTGTGATTTAGTAGTCTGTAAGTATGATGAACATGCAGTGAATTTTTTGCTGAGAATTGCACCTGCCATAACTTTAGTCAAACACCGGACACCTCCAATAAGTAGGTTGTTGATGTACAAATTGACCAATACAAAAAAAGTGATGCATGGAATGCTTGAATTAATCTCAGCCACTTGGAATTATTCAAGCCGCATCCCAGTCTACTAATTTTGTTCCCATTATGCCACCTCAGATTATACCCAGCCATATGCAAATCAACCTTGGTCCTGCTCCAGTAGGAACAGTCCAACCTGAACTGCTAAGTCAGGTCCAATCCAACCCGGAACACAAGCAACCTAAGACCGATTTTGACCTATACTGTCTAGAGTGGCATTGTAGATGAAAAACGATGGGGTGAACTGCAACCCTGAGCAATTGCCAGTGGTTAGACTCTTTGCAAGCATTCTTCATGTCACTCTTTGTGTGTATGATGTGCAAGTTGAACCAGTATACAATATGAAGTGTCTACGCCGATTCCCCCCAAACCCTTTTCCGGCAACGCCTACTAGCATTTCAGCTGTAGATAACACAGATTTTACTTAAAAAGCATACTTTATAATTTAATCTTTGTGCCACCCGGAATGCATAACACTTAATAAACAAAAAGGCATACTGAACTTACATAATTTCTTAGGCACACCATGGTTCACAATCCTTAGATTAACTGGATTTTTGGGTAATTGCCATTTTCATTACACCAAGTGTAAATGAGTTACAATTTACCTGTTACTGAAACGACTAGAAATCCAACACATCCTCACCACATGAATAGACAGAATGCATAGATGTATTTCGGACAAAAGAGTGGATCAATTACTACCTGCTAGGGTCTATAATTACACATTACACTCGGTGCCAATGCAAACATTTCACAAGATCATATTGATAATTCAAAATATGTGGAAGAAAACATGATAAAGGCTTTTTATAAAACTCCACCTTTGCACTGGGGTTACAATCTCCATTTATCTGAACATTCATGACAAAATGGGACCATGCAAGGACTACTGAGAACTGAACATTATTACAATAAATGCCCATTACCTTCTTCTTTTGATATCTATGCTTTGGTTCAACTCCAGTTTGCAAAGGTCTTCACCAAAGTGGAGTTACAGGGTGGATTGTATCTACAATGTATCCTGAAGGGGATGAGTGGAAGAACACATACAACACCAGGGGCTGTATTATAGAGAGTGCCCCGGGGGCAACAGGCGTTTGCGCCAGCTTTGCACACCCCCCAGGGCTCTTTGGTATTACCGAAGGGGCTGCAGATGCATGTACGACCCCTTCTGTAATACTGATAGCACAGGTGCACATAAAGCGCCAGTGCTATCTGCAGACAGCGTTCCATCATTTGCATGGGAGCGTGCCCCATGCAAATGAGGGAATCCTTTTGCCTCTGCGCTGGCGCCATATTACAGACAGGGGTGCATAGGCAAAGAAGCTGTCAGGGTGCCCACCTAAATGTCACTTACTACACCCGCCTGCAAAGGGATCTCTAATCCCCATTTAAAAGTGCAGGCAGGTTCAACCTGCATGGTGAAAACATGGAGCAGCTTCAAAGCAGTGCTCCATTTTTTCACAGAATTGCGTTGCCCTGGGGGTAGCGCCAGTTCGCGGCTGCCCTGGGGGCAGCTCAATCCACGTTATAGGGTGCACTGTCCCTGTTTGTGCCTGGCACACCTGTTTTAATGTGCTCCAGGTGCAAACAGGGAAAGTGTGCCCTTTACATAATAAGGACCCGGGCACGCACACAATGCATTTAAGGTGATGCTGTCCAGTATCTGAATTTAGCCTGCAGTATTTCAATACTTGATAAATTATATGTTTTAAATATTTTTGATATACCTGTGCACATATGTTATGGTGTACCCCAACACAATACTAGCTTAGTTTCTTCCTTCAAAGAACAATTCACCATTTGACAAAGTGATTAAGCATCTTAACCACCACTAACTCTATAAAAATCTAGAAAATACACTTTTTGGAGTTTAGATATGAATCACTAACACACATGCCATCCATCAGTTTCCAAAACCATTATACAAACAAACAGTACTTGTTTGGTTTTTCCACTTATTGTAGACTGTTTTAGATGTCATGTCCAGCTTGATAGTGACAAACTGACAAGTATATTTTCGCAGTGTCACCTTCTAAGAGACCAAAAGCATAAGGTAACACCCCTTGTCTAGCAGACAGAGAAAAAGCATAATATTGTAGGGAAACAGATAGTTAATCCATTGGCAAAAGAGGCCACAGTATTAATATGAGCTGGGGTTGAGCTCCCATAAAGGAAAATAATTCTAATTATTAGTAGATAAACTGGTTTCTGTGTGAAATGCCTGGCTCAACCTTAGTAATACACATATAAACTGGACAGTGGACCAATGTTCCTGCAATAACCACCAACCTCAGAACAATAGACCAATAATTAGCTAAACACAAAAAATAATTCTGTGTGCCAACTCCAAAGGTGCCCTCTGTCCAAGGACATTAGCCTTGTCAACAGGGTCCGTCATTGAAGCTGCACCACCGTCTAAATATATACAGTCAGATCTTTTCACATGCCTTTATTTTTCTTTATATTTAAGCCACAGCTGAAGTGTTTCTTTCTGCGAACAGAACTTCTTCAGGGCATTCATAAAACTCTTGGAGCTAAAGTAAAAGAAAATGAAGCTATGAGGTGATAATTTCCTCTTTGTAATGAATATCGATGTTGTGCTTCTAAGTCTTGTGATAAACTTGACGTCCTCAAACAACAATCCATAAACTCCAAGGGAAATGTGATGAAGTGATAATCAATTAAAAATATCCAGTTCGTTTCATATACCGGACACAGTATACACCGTGCTGTATCGGCGGGGCCTATACGCCCAAAACGATCTCTTAGCGTCCCAATTCCCGCTCGTATTTTGAACCTCAGGTGGGAATTGGGACGCTAAGAGATCGTTTTTGGGCGTATAGGCCCGCCGATACGGCACGGTGCATACTGGTTCCGATATATGAAACAGACTGGATATTTTGAATTGATTATCACATCATCACATTTCACTTGGAGCACAACATCGATATTCATTACAAAGAGGAAATTATCACCTCATAGCATCATATTCTTGAAATGTGAAAAGATCTGACTGTATATATTTGGAAGGGGGTGCAGCTTCAATATAAGAGATACTCAACCTTAGTAATGTATCAAAAGTATCAACACCTTCCTCAAAGAAAAATGCAAGCGATTCATGTGCAGTAATACCAAACACAGCACTATAGTTATGTTAGTTAACATTTCCAAACCAAATGATTTCAAAAAGAGAGAACATGAGTGAGTACCATGACTCAAAAATGAAAACACAAAGGGATGTATGGATAAGGAGTTAATAAAAAGCAAACACATTTCCATAAGGATCAATATACACTCAAAAGTCAATGTTATTCAAATGGCTGGACTAGACTGGGACCTCTGCTTCTTATGTGGCTGGCTAGTGATGGAGCGCAGTGGGATACAACATATTAGTTGACCTTAATCAAACGTTAGAGAAGATAGGGAGTATGAACCAGAGCAGCCAACTTGAAATGGAAAAGTTAGACAAGAATCAATGGCTTTTCCCTGAAAAAAGTTCTACTTGGAACTAAAAATATATTTGGAGGTCTAAAATCCTTAGGGGAGCAAGCCGGAAGCTGTAGCCAGATCAGGCTCCAAGTGGTTGAATACTTCTTTTTCACATCCCCATACAAAGTAAAAACTCCAAGTGGGATAAGTCCATAAAATGAAGCTACACACGTTGCACTTTTTCATGTACGCTCAGCACTTGGCACCATCTTTAAAAAACTTCTCAAACTCCTACTCTAGTGAAGTCTCCTAAATTTCAGACAAAAGTTTGTAGATACAAGGTCCCAGTTCCTCTTTCAAAAATGTACTTTAAAGAACCAGATATCTCTGAGTCATTTCTATGCCCAATCAAAATGTCAGCTACATGGCTCACTTCTGTCTCTCTGTTCCTCTCCAAAGACTGGTTCAATTCTGCTTACCAAGAATATCCCAAATCCTCATGGTCCCATGTGCCCCACCCACCAACGTTGTGGCTTAAGATGCCCTTTGTACACAATAAAACCATGTGTTATAGCTTCATTTGGTAGGAAGATATGACATGCTGCTTATTATTCTGCAGGCTGTGGCAGCCAGATATTTAGCTACACTAGCCCTAAGGGACAATAGGCATTAATGTTGACAATTATGTTTGAGATGCATGTAGCACAGCCGTGGAATAAATTATCCATTTAAAAACACTATTGCTAAACTGCAGGAAGACAATATGTACAGTGAGGCAATGCCTTTAGCTAATCACAATACTATAGTTCCATTGACACTCATCAACAAGTTCCAAATCTGAAGTTTTGTAGAACGTTCCCATAAACAGTTAGGAAAATGAAGTTGTTGCCACCTGTGGCCCCTTAAAAACACATTTGCAGCCTGTTGCACAGATACATTCCTTTAATTAGAAATGTTGTTGATGTACTAGTGGGAACATATCTTCTTAAATCTTGCATTTGAGATTTGAGATCTCTGCAGAAGTGCTTGTTAACTATTACAACTAACTTACTAAATTATCAAATGTGTCATATTAAACATAAATAAAGAGAACACAGAGGGAGAGCCGTATTAATAGGCCATAGCTCATCAGATACTTCGGTTTGAAAATTTTAAAAACGGTGGAAACACAGTAAAAGTATGAATTTAATGCAAATAAGAATGCAAATACTTTACAGAGATGCATGTCTAGCACCAAACCAAGAAGAGATGGGCAAAGGTGAACAAGCATATATTGGTGGGGAACAATCTGATATGTTCATGTGCTCTAAAGGAACATAACACAAACATGCAAAGATAATAGCGCAATAATGAATAAGCAAGAATTCTAACTAGACAGAAAGAACTGAGCCTCTATTAAGCAGAGAGCATCACCTAGGGAAAATCTGGTTCAAAATTCCAGGAAACTGAGAACAAAATATGGCCTTAAGCGAGGGTATATAAGGAAAGTAGGGTGAGCACCATAAAACATAATATTGACTACATCTGAAAACTAAATAGACCCTCAGGAAGGAAGATACAAGGACGTCACAGTGAGTAGGGGAACACTAGGCATCATAACATGCACTTTTAGGATATGGATTACTGCAGAAGTACCAGAAATGCACAATTAATGTACAGTTTCTTGGAACAGGTAACAGGCTTATTGCAAATGTATAGGCCTACAATATGCAGATTCTTCTGTGACTGGATGGTCAATCTCTTGGGAGCTCGCACAATTTATGAAAACTGTCTCAAAGCAGCTGTCTTCTGGATAAGTGAAAAATCATTAAAATCAAATACTGATAAACCTGAGGTGCTTGTAGCGGGCAAATGTCCATCAGTATCTTCCTTTGTTGGGTGGCTAGCTGAATCTCGTACTGCCTCAGCTCCAGTTTCAGCAGTTAATTCATTTTTAAAGTCACTTGTTTTGACCACCAGTAGAGTAGGCTATGATTCTTTCTCGCCTGGACTAATGCTACTCAGTCGATCTTGGTCTCTTACTTTGTTTGCTTTACAGCCTTCAAAGAATTCAATATGCAGCTGTCTGTCTTCTCACACTCCCTTGATAGGCCCATATTTAAATCCCTCTGCTTCGCCTACCATCCTCATTAGAAATCTGTCCGAATATACCTGCGATCCAAGTTCTCTCTCTACATAACCATCATGAACCATTATGAGAGCCCACACATAGGTCAACACAATTAGTGACTTTTCCACATGTATACTTCACTCAAACTGGAAGTCACTCTTTTTCATTCTTAGAGACTAAACTTTGGAGTGTATATCCTGAGAGTCCACGAACACTCACTCATCATTATGTCTACAATGTGCTAAAACCTACCTATTTTCTTTGTAAGTGAAAGTCCACTCTTCGCTTGTTATTTTACCTAGTTCTGTTTTTTTCCACAACACTGATATACGCTTTTGTGTGGTTTTGTGCTTTATAAATTATATCACATAACATATAACCATGGAAAACTGAAATCAAGGTAAAATCCAAGTTTATGTCCTTTTGTTAGGGTGAGTGGTGTAAAGTCAAGTTGCTGTGACCAACATACATTATTTAGGCATGGAGTATGATAATCATTTAGCAAGAGCTAGGTTTTGGTAGGATTGGGCCTTAAAACATTAGCTGACATCCACTGTGAGACCATTTTTAAAAAAAATTGCTAGCGTCGCTGGATACTGAGACGCTTTTCCCAAAGGACAATGGGAGAACCAAAAGACTGGTTGCATATTGTTTGCAAACATGTAGAAATGGCTCCATTCCAAATGAAGAAGCTTGCCACGGTGCCTCGTGTATGCATAAACAAACGGGGCAATATCATTTTGGGTTCAAATGTAAGAGAGGAGAAAGCCACGACCGCTTGTCAGTCTATCAGAAACGACTTAAACCAATTATGGAATCTGTATGATTCTCTTATTTATTTTGCAGTAGTATACTGAAATTATAAGGTAAGGGGTTATAATGAATTAGGAAGCGTATTATTTAGGCCAAGAGTACAACATTTAAATCTCAGCAGAAGAGTGGCTGCTTTTACATTGTTTTCTGGATCCTCATCCCGCTTAATGTTTTAAAGTAAACTGTAAGAAATTGGATTATAATGATTAAGCCTCAATATTATTAGGATTGGAAGAGGCCATTTTATCCTGTTACATACCTCTTGATAGAATAATGAGTAATTTTAGTGACTAACCTATTTCCACCAGGTAGAATATAATTAAGGAATCAGTGTAAACAAGCATCCAAGTTATTTTTGTAATAATTCCTTTCCATTTGTCCACAAATATTTACTTATATTTTACTACCTCCTATCTCACTAGATCAAGCATTTCTGCCTTCTGTTTACAGAATTCTGGTTATTTCCCAATTATATTTTGCTGACTTGTTCTAAAAATGATTTCTCTTACCGCCCCAACCTGGTACCATACAAGATGACAGTGCTATTTGGTAATATAGCAGCTGCTTTCACTTGCTTAATGCAATGCAGCTCATGTTTGTAGCCAGCAGGTCACTGAGCTCATGCTAAGTCACAGTGCGTAGCAACATTCTCCTTAGCAAAAACGACTCATCCAACCGGGTTTGTAATTTTGATTACGGAATTTATAAGGAGGGCACCTCATTTTTGTAGGTCCTTGAGTTGGAGATGCTGGTGTGGACCTAGCACTGATTTTGACTAGTTTGGCATAGATGAAAATTTGAATGCTCATGATCTCACCTTGTGTTGCCTAGTTTGCTGAGCCTGCGAGTCTCTGTGCTCTTGCCATAAAAGGGCTAGGCCCCACCATGTAGGGTATTCAGGAGTTAAAGATCCACTGCATTTGGAAGGCAGACTATCAGTCTTCCTCTCTTCAGTTCCCTGTAGTCTTCCACTTATCTCTCTGGGTCTGGTACAAATCAAGAAGCAATGTGCATGTTTCTACGAGACACTATAGACAAATATTTACGGTGTATAGGCTTTGTACCACGTAATTGTGGTTGCTTTCCCCCATTAGAGCTTAAATGCAACTGGAATATTACCAAACTCACTACTTGCATTTCCATATATGTTGTAGATGTGCTCTCAGAACATGGACCATTCATACTCCAAGGACGAGAGCTCTTTCAACAGCCTAAAGCAGCCACTGTGCAGTTCCTATTGTTTGGTTTGACTTCTTATGCAGCCGTTTACAATCAATACCGCTTTTGGGATACTTTCCTTTCTACATATGCAATTCAATTACAACTGTTACTACACTTTACGATGCATCTTTGTGGCCAATAGTGTTTTTCATTCATCTTGCATATTTCATTTGCTCAATTTGGTCCTTTCTCTGAGCACTTTTTTGTTTTTTTTCCATTTTTTGAACTGATCCCACTGTCACTTTTTTCTCTGCAACACCATTAGGGCCTCTGAATAATTCCCACTATATTCTATAAACACCCAACACCACTAGGATACATAATAAAGGTATTTACATATGTAAGTAGGTACATATATAATAGCTTCACATGTATAGAATCCGAGATTCATCCCCTAATGTCAAGAATCGAACCAAGGTTCTTGTTTGGCATTAGGTGAAATATTCAAAAGCTACTGAATCTGTCAAAGATCCAACACAAGAAAAGTAAATTTTAATCTTCGCCACATATTTTGCCGGAATATACAACATGAAAAGGTTTCAGAAAAGGTATGCCTCCTGCATGACATTATTTTGCAAAGGTCAAATGTCTTGATTGTTCCATGATCAACAAAGGTTATACTATCACAACAAAGTGCAAAAAGATCATTACCTCTGGGTCAAAATGTTCAACAGCAACAGACTCCGTGGGGATACACTTCATTCTGGTAGCAAAACGAAGAGTGGAGAGCTAAAAAAAATAAGACAATCTTTAATTCAGAGCAACCTATCAATTGCTGCATCACGCTGACAAAAAAAGATTTTACTATACTTGTTATTGTAGTTCTCGTTTATAGGTTGTGAATTCTCAGCGAAGATGCAAAAACAGGCATGTACGCCTCAATAGATAGAGGGATTAACCTCAATAAAATACGTTAGTACAGAGCCAAACATACATGCATCCAAAATGAACGCAAATAATCTTTTTTACAGAAAAGTTTAGAATAAATACATTGAAAAGTAGCCGTTTGCTGATTAGATTAATTTACCAGGTTTCATTTAAAGAAAAACACAAAGACACAGAATTCAATGAAGTAACATGGATCTTTAAACATTCAAGAAGCTCCAAGAGTTTTTGATATGAAATGGTTTTAGTATGCGCCAACTCAAGGGCACCTAAAAATCAACGAAAACAAGCTCTGTCCATCATGCACTTTCACACTAGCTTGGGGACATACATATCATTCGTGAAAAGAGACGTTATAGTTACAGTTTAGAACCTAAAATCACTAACATATGCAATTTATGTTGAGCTAAGCAACCATATAACATATACACTGCTCATAACTTCACACAGAATGCCACACATGATATCATCATTGACCTTTTCAGTGATATCACTGGTGAAGTTATCACACTGCCATTGTCAGGACTGATCTTTTTTAAGGACACTACTCTTCAGAGATCAACGGGTTTGTGTTTAACCACATGAGCGCTAGCGAAATTCTGCCCCTGTGCTTGTTTTTTAAAAAACCCATTATTCATGACGAGCTGGGCTCGTCATGAGCGTGCTGGGAGGCTACCTCATGACGAGCCCAGCTCGTCATGAGCGTCGAAGGGGTTAAGACTTGGCCTAGGCTATGGTGCTGGCATTGACGGATCGTGTGCTCTGAAACCATTTTGGCTCTGACCAGGCCAAGTCCAACACCTCTACCCTAAAAGTTGACCATGCACAGACTTCGTCAGTGCCCAGGATGACCTGGCCTTCCTTCAGGTCCTGGTTCTAAACTTAAGCCTTATAGCATGCCTGCTTCCAAGATCCTTTTTAACCATATCCAGTGGTCTCAGTGTGCAGTGTCTGTCTTTCGGTCAGGCCCTGCTCTGAATATCCTACACCAGGAGTCCACTGGGAGTGGTCTTTATTTGTGCCTATTGTTCTCTGGTGCCGGGTCTGCCTTCAATAATGCCCTGTAGTTAGCAACTATTTCTTCAGAGCCCATCTAGGGTCTGTTCTTAACTATGCCCAGAAGACTCTGTGGACAGGTGGTCAGGCCTGCGCTCAGCACCTCTGCCCTATGTCTTCAGTGATGTCATGAGTTATGTGAATGGTGATGTGATTACATGAATTAATCAAGTATGTCTTTGATGTCACTTTGTATGTCATCTGTGACATCTATTGTGAGGGCAAAAGCAGAGCAGGGGGGTTTATGACTGTGTAGATCACAGTAACTGGCAAATGTGACTGTGCGTTGGGTTGTTACCGTAACATACATTTTAGAAAAATTTCTATGATTTTTTTTAAAAAATGCATCATTGTCGGAGTGTCGTGGAACAGCGCTCAGATTGGGACAGGGAGCCTGTGCTTATTCCCCACCAGGCTGTGTATCACAGCCTGGTGGGGAATATGCAAAGCGCGTATGAATGTTTGACCGGCCAATACTGCCGACCAAGCAATCATGCAAACCACTACTCCTCCATGAGCCACCAGCCCCAAACCACCCTAACCCAGCCCCGCAGTAGTGAAAAATAAAATGATAATGACATTAATATCATTTTATTTTATCCTTTTTCACTGCTCTAAGAGCAGTGGGGCGACGCTCCTCCGCCTTAGCGGAGGGGCCGATACAAAAGGGGATGATGGAGGGGCCACCACTGAATATAACCTTGCCAGACCCCCTTGACCAAAAAGCATGCAATTTGAAAAGAAGCATGCCCGATACCTTTTATTCAGATTTCATGCACAACTTCACTGAGGGAGGACAAATATATAGAAATCTGTTTTACATTACTGCCTATGGCCCAGTCATGATAACGACATGGGGAGACTGAGAGAATGCGTTCTCTGTTAACCCCTTGGCAGCAGGGCACATTCCTCTGCTGTGCTGGGGGAGGGGGGGCGCGCACAGTGCCCCGGGGCTCATGACGAGCTCAGCTCGTCATGAGCCACGGTTCTCGTGTGCTCATGACGAGATGAGCTCGTCACGACCACGCCCGTTTAATGGAACGCTCAGCACAGCAGGGGAATTAGCCCCGTGTGTGAGCGTTCCAACGGTCATGACGAGCTCAGCTCGTCATGAGCACACGGGAACCGTGGCTCATGACGAGCTGAGCTCGTCATGAGCATGGGAGGGGTTAAAACCATTGTGATTTTTGCACTGTAGATTTGAGATGACAGGCAGAATGGGTTTCTAAACATCTACTTAAAACAAAAGATACTTAAAAATGAAGCAGGCCTGCCATCAGGTATGCAGTGACAGATGTGGACCTGGCAACCTTAGAAAACGGGCGAGTCTGCAGTAACTTAACCTATGCTCTCAGGAGAGGGTGGAGGATATAAGGAGGGCCCCTGAATCCCTAGACGATGTGTGGATATATAGAGGGTCCTTGACTCCAATGACAATGTATTATGGAACAAGGACTTAATGTACATTTTAAAGCACAGCACTTAACCCTCAATAGGCAGCCAACCTTACACTACGCAGGCCCTGCGGCCAACCCTACAAATGCATCTAACCCCATGTTGTGCAAGGGCCGTGCAACCAGGAAGTGTTGGCAGCCATCTTGGGACTCTGCTTCAGCCAAGTCCCACAAAAAACATTTAAATAAAAGAAAAGGGGGCAGTCTAGGAATATGCTGACCCATGGGTGTGGTGGTGGGGTCCCCATGTGACCTCAACAGAGCAAATAAAATCACTTTTGGAAAAAGAAATGCACCGGAGCCACAAATCCTTGGCAAAATGTTTTTAAAAAACCAAGCTCTTGTTCTGAATGCAGCCACCAGGTAGGCCAAGACCGGGTAATTTGTTTTTAAAAAAGGAGGGGTGGCACAGGCTCCTCTCTTTACAACTAATTGAGCCCTGAGGACCACCACCTCACTTTATTGATAAAAAGGAGGGGGCACATGGGGCCCCCTCTATGGGCACTAAAGCACTGGGGACCACCACCTTCCCGGGGCTTAAGAAAGATTAACAGAGGCCGTGGGGCCAGCGGGATTTCTCAGACCTTGTCTGAGGCCCGCCCCTTTTCTCAATCTCTCAGCAAATGCGCCTCCTGTCACACTACTGGTTGGGGGATTAAGTCCCCTTGGCTGTTGAGGGTCTTTGAGGGACAAGTGCCCTATTGTTGCCACAAGTAAGTCCCCCACAGTGGGACTGCTCAGACCTCACCGGAGGCTCTGCCCCATTTCTCGACCATTCAGCATACGCAACTCCTGGCACACTACTGGTTGGGGGGTGATGCTCCCTTGACTGCTGAGGGTCATTGGGGACCAAGAACTTCCTATTGTTGACACCAGTTGGTCCCACACAGCAGGATTGCTGAGACCTCGTTGAAGGTGCTGCACCTTTTTCAACCACTATGCAAACGTACCTCCTGGCGCACTACTTGTTGGGGAATGAAGTACCCTTGCCTCCTGAGAGTCGTTGAGAGCCAAGAACTGGAACACTACTCGAGGGATGAAGCCTAGCAGTGAGCGTGCCGGTAAACTCCGCTCCATTGGTGGTTGGCTGATTTCTTTATGAACTATCTGTTCGAAGCAGAGTGCGTGGTGGCAAACCTCAACAAACTTCGCCAGTGGAGTTTATGGCTCACCCCTATAAGAAACTCACACACACACACTCACAGACTCATGGACACACTCATATATCCACCTACAGCCCCACTCATGCACTCTCACACCCACTTACACACCTACTCAGACACTCATACAACCACTGAGACAATCATGCACCTACTCACACACTCAGTGTCACAGATTAGTGGTTACGGTTAAGAAAAGAAATTAAAAAAACCTTGCAAATTCACTTAAAAAACAAGTTTCAAGGGATTTTATAGTTAGGAAATAGAATTAAAAAATGTTTACAAATTCACTGAAAAAAACAGGTTACAGGGATGTTATAGTTAGGCTCAGATTTCACTTGTACAAAACCAGTGAAATTCAGCAGTTATAGTTACCTGAGCTAACTATAACTTATGGCCCGCAATGCACAACTTATGACCTCACATATTACATCACTCATGACATGCTCAGTGACATCACTGATGACATCATCCACAGAACCAATCACACACCCACTCAGACCCCCATTCAATTGCTCATTCGCCCACTAATATACCCAAACAACCACTCACATACCCGTTCACAGACCCATACAAGTACTTACACAACCATTCACATATCTATAGAGCTACTCACACACACACACACACACACTCACTCACTCATAGAGCCTGACCACACATCCAGCCACTCATCCCTACATCCACTCACACAGTCACACGCTCACCCATACAGCTACTGACATACCCAGTTATTCACCTATACAGCCAAACACCCACTCATATAGCCTCTCAACAGAGCCACTCACTCACCCATACCACCACTCATGCACCAATTCACACAACCACCTACATACCCACTCACACATCCATAAAGCTAATCACACAGCCACTCCGTCACCCACACAGCCAATCCCATAGACACTCACTCTTTCATACAGCCACTCACACACCAACTCAATTAACCAAACACTCACTCAAACAGCCACTCACTCACCCATACAACCATTCAGACATGAACTCACTCACCAATACAGTCATTCACATACCAAGCCATACAGCCACTAACACAGCCACTCACTCATCCATCCATACAGCCACTAACACACCCACTCACTCACCAATACAGCCACTCACACAGCCACTAAGCCACCCACACACCTACTCAGACTACCCACTTTTACACCCATACAGCAACTTACACGCCTGTAGAGTCACTCAGACACTCACTCGCACATGGATACACACAGTCACACAGCAACTCCCAAAAACGATATTTAAAAAAGGATTCACTCATTAGTAGTACACAAAGTATACTAATTTAACTTTTGTAGTATGTAGGTATATACATTTAACACACACAAATATTTAGAAAACACTCAGAATCACTAGATGATGTCATCAGTGATTTCACTGACCATATCATTAGTGATGTTATATGTGAGGTCATAAGCAGTGCACTGCATCACTCATAACATAGCTAGTGGCATTACTAATGACATGACTGATGACATCTTAAAGACATCACTTATGACACCATTCACAGAACCACTCACACACCCACACAACCACTCATACACTCACTCACTCACCCATAAAACTACTCACACAGATACTCACTGATCCATAGAGCCACTCACATACCCACTCACTCACCCATACAGCCACTCACTTCCCATACACCTACTCAAACAGCCCCTCACTCACCCATACAGTCACTCACACAGCCACTCACTCACTCAAACAGCTACTCACACACCCACTTATTCACCCACACAACCACTCACACACCCAGTCACTCACTCACACAGCCTCTCAACGCAGCGGCACACTCACCCGTACAAGCACTCAAACACCCATGCAAGTACTCACACGTGTACTCACTCACCTATACAGCCATTCAGATAGATACCCACTCTCCAATACAGCCAATCACACAACCAATCAGTTAACAAAATACCCACTCAAACAGCCACTCAGTCAGGTGTGGTGCAGTGGCCAGAGCAGTTTGATCCCCGGTGCTGGTGGCAGCTCAGCTCAGCATCATGTGACTCTGGGAAATAGCTCACTTAATTTCCCCGACGGCCCTTAGAGGTGATAAGTCACACTTTACAAATCTGGAATTATTCATTATTATTGGTATTTAGCCACTTACACATACAGTCACTCACCCATACATTCACTAACAGAGCCACTTAGTCACAATACAGTCATTCACAGATCCATACAGCCACACATGGTGGCCCACTGCCCTTGGCACCCCGACCCCCACAGACCACGCTAGAAACCTCTGCATGACACTCGACTCCTCCCTCTCCATGAACCGTCAGATCAATGCCATTGCCTCCAACTGCTTCAACACTCTCTGCATCCTCCATAAGACCTTCAAATGGGTTGCCCTTGAGTCAAGGAAGACAGTCACCCATGCACTCATCACTAGCAGGTTGGACTACGGAAACCCCCTCTACGCCGGTATAAACAAGTCGCTACTCTCCGTCAGACTAGTCCTCAGTAGCCCCGACACAAGCACATCAGCCAACACCTACGAAAGTTGCACTGACCACCCGTCGAGAAGAGTCACCTACAAGATACTCACCCACGCCTACAAATGCCTACACAACACCAGACCCCAATACCTAAATGACAGAATCTCCCTCCACGTTCCCAAAAGGAACATGCGATCCGCCCACCTCGTCCTCGCTGAAACCCTTTGCTTCCACAGAGCCAAAGCAGGGGAAAGACCGTTCTCCCACATCGCAGCCAAGACCTGGAACAAGCTCCCGATCGATATCAGATGTACCCCGTCCCTGAACACTTTCAGGAAAGCTCTCAAAACCTGGCCCTTCGGCTGAACGCAACTGCTGACCCCTCCCCCCAGCGCCTTGAGACCCTCGCAAGTGAGTAGCACGCTTACAATTCCCTGATTGATTGACTCACAAGGAAACTCACTCACCCATACAGCCACTCTTACACCCACTCACTCACTAATAGACACTCACACACCAACTTATTCACCAATACAGCCACTCACACACCTATACAGATACTCAGACATACACTCACTCACCCATACAGTCACTCACACCACCGATCCCTCACCTATACCGCCAATGCCACAGCCACAACCATATATTATAGGCATGTCAAAAAACACTTTTCTTATGGAAACTTGGTCCTAATTATAACTACCTACTGGTGACTGGCAGTATTTTATACACACATACATGTCTTCAAAGTACGTACGTAGATGTGGGGTTAAGAATAGCATATCCTCACCTCCAGCTGTGCACTTACCTTTTTGATATTTTGCCCCTCAATATTGTTGTAACACTATTCTGTCCCATCTGTATCGAGATGAGATATTTTCAGCCAAAATCATAACGCAGCTGAAGCACTTATTCTCATTTTTTTTAATGATTTCCAGCTTACAGCCCTTTACAAACTTGTAGACTGAACCCCTGTATCCCTGTAGCTCTATGTACCTTTCTAAAGAGAAGCCACTGAATGTTGGTATGACACAACCACACATTAATTTTCCACGCGGGCGGGACGATGAATAAGTATGAACCATGTATTCCATTTACATCGCAATTTGTTACAACGACTTGCCTTAGGGGGGTGCTCGTCTTTGGAATAGTACAATTTACTATTCAAACTCAAGTCACCGTAACAGTAGAGAAAACGTTGGACTTTAAAGTCCAATGCTGCTTGCCCTAACACATGTTGTTGCAACGACTTGCGTTATAAATGTAATGCGTGGTTCAGATGCATTTTTTTATTCCACCTGCATTGCAAAGGCAACGCGTTGTTCGGCGGTTGTTGTATTTGCTGTTTCCCCATTGAACATTTATCTGTGGATGCATGCTTTTAGGGGTCACAGTGAATTAAACCTAAAAAAGAGCTCAAAATAAAAAAGTATCATTAACATTACTTACTGTCTCCTCAATCTGTGTAGCCTCCCCATAAATATTTGCTACCAGAACTGTTTGGCAATTTCCCCCTAAAAAACATACAAAATATAAGCAAAGACAAAATAAACATGGTGCTCATCTGGAAATTCAATTTGTTTCCTTAAGTGATCCAAAGTTACTGAATAACACAACATCGAAATTACACTCAGTATGGAAAAAGGGTCAGGTTGTAAACTGTGGTTAATAAATCGAAACCTAAGGACAACAGACCAAGGGGGAGTCTACACTTCTTGCTGCTCACTTTGAAAAGCTGTGCCAGAGCAGAATGTCAGTATCACGGTGAATGTTCCACCCTTAGACAAAGGGGAGTGACAAATGCTAACATTGATCATCTTGAAGTGAGCTGCCTAAATTTGCCCCTGGCCAAAGAATTTGGTGGACAGTAATAACACAATGACAATGAATTTTTGTCACCTGTTCAAGACGTCCTGGAGGTCAGCTGTGCCTCCAAAACGTCAGTAGAGTCAGTGAGGGAAAATATTGTCTAAGTGGGCTTTATAATATCCCTGGAGAGATTAACCACAAAATGCATATACAACACACCATAAGAGTTATCAAATCCCTTTTTACAAACGGAAGTATGATAAAATGATCATATCTAATAGTGAGCACTATTCCTTAACTATTACTAGTTATCAAATTTCTGATTCTACAAATAATAAAACTTGTCTTGTTCCCCATACTCATACTCTCTCCTTTCTATGAAAAGTCAAGTCAATGACATAGACTAGAGAGCTCATTGCTGCTTGATACTTACCAGAATGATCAACCCTTACTATCTAATCTAAATGAAGTTGCTAGACCTACCATACCCTGTCACCGCCCAGATTCCTAAGTTATTTTTCTCAGGTTCTGCAAAATTTTGATTTTATCATTTTGTAAGTAGAACAAAATTCTCGTACAAGACTGGTTGTGGCTTATGTCGTTTAAAGAATTCGTTGGCTGTCCACCCTCTTTGTGAGACAATTAAAACCTGTGATTTTTTTCACAGTGATTTGCGACTTAAAGTACCTACAATGAAAAGTCGAAAGTAAAAAGTACATCCTTCATATATGGAGCTGAGAAACCATGGAATGGTCTGCTTGCTGGCACGTGTTCTAAGATACATTACATACCATGGTGGAGATTTTTTAAATCCTTTTTATTCTCCTAAACACACAATTCCAAGTAGAAATGTTGATATACCTTGAAAATGACAGCTGGTAGGCATTGTGGTAGCAGACAGGGGTCTAGGGATCATGCTCCCCTCCATGACTACAACAGTTTATATGGACAGGGGGTACACTTAGAAAAAACAGAAATTGCATTTTGCCATTGTAATGGAGGAGTTCACGGTCTACTGTCCATTGCAGTGGTTGAGCTCTGCATTCGCAGGCATTCAGGAGAGTTTGTAAAACGGAATCCTGCTCTCATTCATAGGAAAGAGGCAGAATTATGTGAGTCCTACTAAATGAGCTTTTCAGTTGCGGCTGCTACCTGGAAGCAGCAGTGGGGCGGGTGGGGGGGAAGGGTTGGGGTGGTCGGGTTAAAAAAAATCACTTCCCTCCCGGCCACATCTCCTGCGTCCTCTCTTCCTGGCTTCTTGGGAGAAATTGGAAGCAAGAAGCACCAGGGCTCCCGAACTCCCCGCAGCCAGGGGCTGGAGGGGTGGGCATGTTCTCCAAACAGGCTGTAATGCTGCCTGCATGGAGAACAGGGAAAGTGCGCATGACTGTTTTGGGCGGCCCGAGAGGGCTGGTTAAACAGTCATGGCGCAATTAGAAGTGGGGGCAACCACTCCTCGGCTGCTCTGTCAGCCCCGCCCTGCCCCCTGATGCAAGCTGTCGCAGCAGGAGGAAAAAATAAAATTATAAGAACATTACGTTATCAGTTTATTTTTTCCTTTCTTTTGCTGCTTTAAGGCAGTGGGGCGACGCTCCTCCGCCTTAGTGGGGGAGACACCACTGGAGCTTTTGCACTGCAGTGGTGTTGTGCATAAGCTGCAGTGTTCAATGAAGCTCGGGTCACAAAGAAATCGGTGTGCAAAAACACACAAACCTCTTAGTGACCAAACCTTATTACAGAAGTCCTAGGTTCCCAATTGGGTTACTGCACTACTACTCAGAATCACTAGTCTTACCCAAGGAATCTTTCAGGGCGTGAGTGAGTTTACTCTGCCGGAAGGGGATGTGATCCCTGCTGCGATCAGCCAATGCAATGATGGTCTGCTCAAGGAACGACAAGGATTTATTGATGTAGGTGGCCTCTCTCAGAATTTGTCCGTCAGACTGCAACAAAGAAACAAATAAAATGGTGCATAGTTAAATCCTGCTGTTAACCAAATCTCACACAATCACCAGTTTTGAAATCATTGAGCTTAGTAAGGAATAACATGACAAAACTGTGGCTATTGTGATAAATTGTCAACAAACAACTTTTTGAAAACAAACAATACTATATAGACTGTTAAACACATTAGGCCTTGTTCGTCAAATATCGTACTGATTTGCATTTGCCAATGAAAGTTTTGATATTGTTTGTTTATTCTGTTTGGAGTGGAATAAGGCAAAGTTTTAAAGGAATGACGCGGTAGCTTTGGCAATTACAAAGAGAAAGTTGGCACCAAAGAAATTCAAAATGTACAGAGGTGGCAAATGTTGCACCTAAAATAAACTACTCACCAACTAATCAGGTCCTTTCTCACCAAAGAGTAATGGTAAAAAATGCACGTCTAAAACCTTCTGTGAGTCTCCTACAGCAATATTCTTACTTGACTCCTAGTTGGTGGGATGGGAACCATCTCACCAATAAAATGTCCTTTTATATATGGAGTCAAACCTTCGCATATTTATTTGTTAGTTTGGCATAGTAGCTCCTTAAGTAGTAACAACCATACACTGCTCTGTGTTTTGATGGGAATTATAGCATTATGTGGACAAAAACACACAATAGGGTACATTGGAATCTACTGACTCTTCATATAACTTTTCTAAAATTGCTTAGGTCCAAGTAGGCCAAGGCCCCGTATCAGCAGTTTTTTATATTTTGCAGGGGGTTTTGTGTGGTTTACAATGAACTGTTATTTTGAATTGTAGTGGGGCTGCTATACAGTAGACACATTTTGAAAAGTAAAGCTGTAGCACATACAATCTGTATGAAATGTAAATGCTGATTGCTCATTTGCCGCATAATAGATATTTGAGTCTTTTGAATTTCACTGATATGTGGGGCTCCATCTATTCTACAAGGCATTTTCACTAACTGTGGAAGAGTAGCTACAAGCATCTCTGCGACAAGCTGCCTTTCACATAAAGTTTGAGTTTTCAACTCTGTTTTGGATAAGGTGGATATGCTTTAATACATTTGGGGCAGAGAATGGCAATATTTCTCTGTCTTTGCCATTATATAGACCAGTAAACACAAGCATTCGAATGGGTAAATTACCCTGTCAGGCCCGTATATCATACTGGAATCTTTATATGCTGCAACTACTCTATATTTCCTTTAAAACCATGCTTGAGAATTGAAGAGTTTCGAATAATCCTTAAAATACATTTGACACCATTTTGTCATCAACAGAAACGGAATACTTCTTATTTTTTGATGTGTCAAACACTGTTCCCTTAAACTGGCCTCAACAATTCATTTTAGGTGTTCAAAAGAAGCAGCAAAAAATGCCCAGCATAACCGCTTAAGCCTAGCCTAAGCTTAATTGCAAAAGCCCAAGCATAGACAGATTTAATCAATCCACAAGGAGATCAGTTGGCCAGTTGAAGCTCACATACCCTATCAGTACATTAGTGATTACCGAGCCCATGTATGTATTACCTGCAACCTTGGTTGCAGGTAACAGAGAATAGGCATCAATACTCTGACCTCTGACTTCCTGTTCATAATCCATTTTGTCCCTCTGTGAGACAACTCTCCACCCATTTCCTGTTGTCACCAAGGCATACGGGTGTCCATTCTTGCCACCCCTTGTGTTACTTTGCTTGCCTTATTTCAGTCCAGTTCCCCTTTCCTTTCTCTCACGTCACTTTCTTCTCCAACCCCCACTTCACTGTCCTATGTCCAGCTTCAGTCAACGTCCCCTCCTTTTCCACTATTCGTTCTCTATGTCTGACAGCTAACCCTTACAGCACTGAAAATACACTTTCTCTGCCGGACCCTCAGTCTGTACCCCATCCCTTTGCCCTTCAGCAATCCTGCCAGCTCATTGCCTCCTTTTGTCTGCCAATCTGCTGCACTGCACATTTCTGATTGGTGTCTCGGAAGTGAAATTCCAAAGTGAAGTCAAAGCAAATTGAGAAAAAACACTTTACATAATTCCCAACATTGCATTCACTACAGATACATTTGAGTGTACATAAGTATTTTCAGAGAAAATACAAATTAAAGAAAACCCATTTTTTAAGAACCACTCAGTGAATTAAATCTTTTTCTAGGCATCTATTGCTAATTACTGTGCTAGTTCTTGTGTTTTGTCCTGTATCGGCAGGAATTCATGCAGGCACCAGAGATTGTGCCACGTAGATGTATGGGACATAACGTCAAACTGGTCCACGCATATTACTTTATCGATTATCTGTTAAAGGCGATTAGGTACAACATTCACCGATATCTTGGCCTCAATGTTAAGCAGTGAGATGTTATGTTATCAAGATTTGTAAAGAGTGACTTATGACCTGAGGGGTATCCAGCCAAAGAAGGTGTGAATGCTGTCCGCTGGGTGCTAGTTGCAGAGCCAGGTCGTCAGCTTCTTCTGGAATTTCAGAAGCGAGGAGGAGGCCCTTAAGTGAGGTAATTCCACGTTTTGGGCGCAAGATTTGAGAAAGCTAAGCCTCATGTACTGCTTTTGCAGATGCAGGGTGTGTGTGCAAGAGAGAGAGGGGCAGGGCATATGTGTCTGGTAGACTGGTGGAAGTGAGGACGGCAGTTGAGGTATGGTGGTCCAATGTTGTGCAGTGCCTTGTATGCGTGTGTGAGAAATTTGAATTGTCAGCGTTTGTGTATCAGCAGCCATTAGAGAATGCTGAGGTGAGGCATGCCGTGGTTGTGTCGAGGGAGGTCCAGGATGAGATAGACTTATATGCAGGGGCGTAACTTAGCAAGTGAGATTTGAGGGGTGGGAATCTCAAATTTGCCGAAAAAAGCACTGGGTTGCAGGGTGGAGGGTGAGATGAGCAAGTTTTAGCTTGAACTGTTTCCATGAGGAACAGGGTCAGTACTGTTTTTCATTAGGTGGACCCCTCTGTCTAGAGGAGCACATGGGGCAAAAAAATATGGTTTGGAATGCTACCCCGAACGACTGTCACAAGTTAGACTATTTGCAAGCATTCATTTCATCATCTTTTTAAGTGTTTGGTCTCCAGAAGTATGCCTGGAAACCTGAGCCTTGTGCAGCTTCCCAAGCCTACTACTGCCAATGTTTGTGACTTCCAAAAAGTTTGCACCCTATTCAAGGAGTACTCCTATCCCTTTGGCATGGGTACAGAGTTACTACTTTTCTAGTACACCTGTCCAAATGTATTATGATCCTCACTACCGAAGAGCGTTATCGTGTACGAAGGGTGAACACTTTTGACGGACAGTTTACTGGTGACTGTTCACCACATGGTGGTTGTTACAAGCGTTTCCACACATGTGCAGGAGAGAGTTTGAGAGTATTGACAGAAATATGTTTATCCCTGAAGAATTCCTCTTCGGGGGACAAATCAGATTCGGTGGCTTGGATTTTTCTTTGCGAAGCCTAAAAGTCTTTAGAAGATTCAAGATTACGGCTTTCGTGTATCTCTGGATTGAATGAAGAACTTCACATCTTGAGGAACTGATTGATGATTCATTCAATGATCATATAATCGAATCAGCCAAGTGCTGTTTTGATATTAAGTAGCTCTCCCTGCATTGTTGAAAATTGCTTCACAAGAAGGTTGGGGTCCATGAGGGGTAGGCCTTTTTGGAAGATGTAAGGCGTACTTTGACTTATATGTAGTAACACTTTTGCGGTCGTGGAGAGTCACTTCTGCTCTAATTTTTGGACTTTCACAATATATTTAAGATCCCAACCAATAAAACCTCTTAGTGAAATGAAAAAAATGAGAAAAACTGACACAGGCACAGCAGAGTGGACTCAGAGTCCCCAGACCCAACTACCAAACCTAGAATGTATTTGAAGCATGACACCCTGCAAACATCCTTGCTGAAGCTACATCCTTGCCTTTCCCATATGGACCTGGTAGTTTTCTCTGGGAACTCATGACTCCGGTCACATACATGACAACGGCCTGCGGTCCCTAGCCTAGGATCACTTATTTGTAAGGATTTTTCACTGCACCGACTCTTCTTCGTCTCTGATACAAGAAGACCTAATGGTCAAATCGGTACATGTGGGCAGGGCTCCATGTTTCTAGTCTTTACCTTTTACAAATTATTTTATCTAGTGACTAATGCACCCATGCAACTAGAGTAGAGCACGCAAGCAAATGAATAAGGTGAGCCAATCCAGGGCCGAGCTTGGGTCTGACTCTAAGAGGCTGTGCGGGAGCCAAGCCATGAACATGTTTGGCATGTATATTGTGCAACAAACACAATGTAAAAATATGATACACTCTCTTAAAAATTCAAAAAAGTGTATTATTTTTAACACTATGAAGCATTTCACTTTAGCATATCGGATTATATCACTGCATTGACACATGTCTGTCTATGCAGTGATGTGATCTGCAAAGTGTAAAAGTGATAGTTTTTTTAAACATCCATGACTCACCCCCCAATGACAATATCATTAGTGAACTAAGATACATGTCAGTAGGGACATCCCCAAACGTGGTCTAGATTCTAAAGATGGAGCAACATCTACTATACCAGTCTAGTAAAACAATTTTCAGAGGTGCTTGCACAGCTTACATCCTGAACCGGAGTATTTAAAAATGCATTCATATTCTATAATAAAGAAAAAGGAGGCTCTGTGAAATGAAATGATTGCCTAGGATGACACTATTTGGACAAACAAAGCCGGTATTGATTCCAGGTTACCTGGTTTCACATTTGAAATTCAACCATCAGCTGAGTATCTCTGTCTCTGTCTCTGTCTCTCTGTCCCTCACATTTACATAAAAGGTCCAGTTTGTCTTTCATTTTTGGCTCACAGAGAGAAAAACCAACACAGAGATAGCAGACCCGACTCAGGGCCTCCAGACCCAACTACAAATCCAAGAATGCATTTATTCGGGGGGTGTCACACCATCAAACACCCTCCTCAAGCTATATGAGGCACATTCCTCAAGTGGTTTACCTTTCTTGTGAATAAATACAATGGTAGCTGCTCTAAAGGTTCGTAAACAATATAGAGAGGAAGGGTATTAGCCAGTGTAGGCAGGGTTGGGACTCCCAGTCCCCTAGATCAATAGTTAAACAACAATAAGGGAGTTTGACCCTATGAGTAAATACCAGCCTCAGTAGAGGGAGGGAAAGGTGCATTAAACACAACCCAAATTAGGACATCCTTTGTCCTTAAGAAGACCCCTCACTCAGTGTCGGCATAGGCACGAAAGGCAGCCGTCTCTTCCTTGACAAATCGTAGCGAGGAACTTGCCGGTCCGGAGGTGCTCATGGAGCCTTAATCAATAGCGCTCCTAGTTTTTTTCCTGGGAACACAGGAGAAAAACACTTTTTTATTTGTGAGACTCATTTTGAGACTCCACTTCAATTACCGACGTGGATAGGGTGCGCCTTAGCGTGCGCATACCGTCCTGCTGGTACTACATTGGTCCTGACGAAAACCTGTAAATTAACACATGGGTTGAAACATGTAGACCTCTTTTTAATTCACAATACGACTCTGTTTTATACACCGACAGCCCACCTAACAGGGCAGCAGGTGTCCCACATTTTATAGTATCCGAGACACTCCAGAATAAACTCTTTGAGTGGGTAGGATCGGATACTTTTTAAACACACGATTACCTGTCTTGCACATATAAAAAGAAAACCAGCTCCACTGTAATCAGGTGTCGCAGCACACCTGGATGGCACTCGGCTATCCAGGTGGGACCCCGATGATGAAGCATGTCACCAACTAGGTTGGTGAGTGAGGGGTCTTCTTAAGGACAAAGGATGTCCTAATTTGGGTTGTGTTTAATGCACCTTACCCTCCCTCTACTGAGGCTGGTACTTACTCATAGGGTCCAACTCCCTTATTGTTGTTTAGCTGCTCTAAAGGCTCATACTTGGTTCTCAACTTCCTGGTGTCATACAATATGTGGTTGATAATTTGTGTAGTTTGCTTCTCAGACATTTAAAGAACTTATGGAAGGCCATATGACCTCGAGTTTTCACACTCTTAAGTTGGTTAATGGCCTCTGCAATTTCTTCCATTTCTATGTTTTGATCTAGTAGCTCCCTGTCTCCTTTAGGTAAGGACATTGTTCGGATAGCCATTACAAATGTTCCTAGTTCTCCAATGGGGCCTCACCTTTGTTTTGGTTTTTAGAGTTTTATATCGCGCAAACTAGACCCAAAGATATCAGGTATCAGAGCGCTTTACATGAGCACCAGTTTCGTCACAGATGGACACATTCATTTTTGTTAGGCACTGGGAGATTCGCTGCAACACAAACTCTGGCACTTTGTTGTTGATTGGACTTCAAGTCCCAGGAGCCTCGCTGGGGGTGCCGCACCTGACAAGGATTTCCCTGCCTGCCTATTTAACAGCTCGCCGCCCCCACTCCGCGGGCCGAGTGCGCGTGCCGGGCAAAGCCTGGGCCAAGGGCGGGCCCATTTGAGCCCGTTCGAGTACGTAAGGGGACGGGCCGGGCCACCCCTCTAACTTCACTGGTCTACTGAGGTTAGGTGATCTTAAATCATTCTCATTATACACCGTTGGTATTAGATTTGACCTGATATCTGATAACCTGGCCAAGTTGTTACAATAGCCTAATCTCAAAATGGCTACTGGAGGTGGAAAGGGGAGGAATACTATACCTAAGAGCGGGTCTTTGGCAGGGACACTGGACCAGTTCATAATTAGAGAAACATCAGTACTGGCCCACGAAATAGCCATGACTGACCGACGCTTATCGTTGGTCCCTACTCATTCAAAACGTTCATCATTGGGAGGGCTAATGCATGCTAGGTCGCCTGTACAATCTAAAGATGTGGTTACTGGCACTCAGGCCTCGGGTGGAGATAAAAATCAGTTACCGCGGGACTTAACGACTTCGGCTGGCACTGTTCAATCTTTGGGACTCTCACCTGTCACTTTGCTTGGTGCCCCAACTCTAAGAGAGCCCACTCGCTGTACATCTCCACGTGTTTTAACGAGGTCTGTGCACAGCTCCTCTTTGCATACCTCTGCCCAAGAACCGGAACCCGTATTAAAGAGAAAACGGGGTGGGGGTCCACAGAGAAAAAAAAACGCAAAAACCCGGAAAGCTAACAGTTCTGATACATCGGAGCTACCAGTAACTAACGCCACCACCGTTGGAGACTATGCCATCTATCCCTTTAATGGGCACGCTTCACCCGGACATGGCTGGTGTTCATCTACCTCAAGTCGATGAGGACTTTTGGGACAAACTGGGTGTCTTATTCACTACATCTCTTCTACCTATTATTGAAAGACTTGCACTAATGTAAGATAAACTTTTACACCTAGATTCACTTCTTGTGCCTAATCACGCTAATAGTGAAAAGACACCGGGGGGCCACATTGTAACAACTGCGAATGTAATGTGCAATCCCCCCGTTTCTACCAATCCACCATCTACTTCTCCCTCTCTCAACTTGCCATTAGTATCCACTAGTGGGAATGAAATGGTTGGGTCTACCTTAGATCAAGGCAATGTGTTACATGGCGGGAGAGAAATTAATATGAATGAGGGCTTAGGTTCATCAGGAGGCGGTCCGGCGCCTAGTATTAGGGGCCATGATAAAGTTCATGACCACCGTATCTGTTCACTTGGCCAAGGTGAAAGGAATCCCAACCTGCCGTGTATTGATTTACCTCCTGCATCAATTCCATACGTTGTTGTTTTGGCTGGTGTTCCTATGTTGGAGCAGGGTAAAGAGGAATCGTACTCCGAACTAAAAAATAAGTGTACCCATTGGCTAAATGTGAATAGACCGCTTCCTCCTCAGGTGTATAGTGAAATTTGCTTGTAGAGTTGGTTGGGTGGGACAAAGAAAGAAATGTATTGAGGGTGATTGGATTTTGATCAACTTTAGAGACAGGCGAGCGGTAGAACATATATGTGACTGGCATCAGACGCGGGAGGCCACTGGGATACAGCCTCTTTCCCTAACCTACTTCTATTCCCCCTACTCTTTTAATCATCCACCTGAGAGAAGGGCTAATCCCTGGGAAAGTTGGGAGATGAGGTCGGTAGTGTAAATAACAGGTTCCGTAGCTATAATAATTTGCCACCAGTCACCCTCCTGTAAGCAACAGATTTAGTGTTCTAGACCAGGTGGACTGACTGAACCCTAGTAGCCAACATTTAATCCCTAAGGTTCAACAGCAACGTCTTTCCCCTAGCCTTAGTGGGGTCCAGGCCGATGATTATATATTAACCACATGCAGGGAATTAGCGGGAGTAGAACCCCCAACTGGAACAACAGATGACATAAAAGAGCTTATGGAAAGTATAATGCCCTGCCTGGAGGGGGTAGTCCCCACTGTATCCGAATGGGGGGACCCAATAGTGTCAACTAATGACAGGGAAGTTCAAAGACCAGAGGGCGTTACGGTTTCTAACTATTCACAGCTGACAAGCAATGCTATTGTAGTATTAGAAAACCCCATAGGGACAGCAGCTTGTTTTATTGAGGCTAACGTTGAAATATCTGATGACCGTGTGGAGGCGAACCCGCTTTTGAGCCTTGAGAGAGGGGAGGCTATTTTAGCTACACAGAGCACTAAGGCAGCAATACTGCAAGGCCTAAAGATGCTGTCCTGGAATATAGCTGGATTAAGTGCTAAAATGGACCTCTTGGATTGGGGCCAATTTATTGATATCCACAAGATCTGCCTATTGCAGGAGACTTGGTCCTTGAAACCCCTACACAGAGAAGGTTTTGCAACATATTATAAAGCGGCTGTCCAAGGGCCTAGGGGAAGACCATCAGGAGGCTTGTGTATATGGACTGGTGTACATCTGGGTTGTGCAGTTAAGATGACTGATACTCATTCCCCAGATATTTTATGTATCCTCCTCTCCTCTCCTCTATTAATTTTCCAAAGGTGGCTATCATCAATGTTTATTCCCGCCGTGTGAGGCAAGGACAGACATCCCAGACGTTAGACTGCTTGGCTGCTTTTATTTCTACGCTTCCTGAGCATGTCTATTTTATTATTGGTGGGGATTTCAATTGCCACTATGAACCTCTAATTGGTTTACCCCATCCTATCACGAGTGACGAGGATTCAACCTGGGGAATTCCAATGTGCAACCACTACCTAATCAGGGGCTGGACCCCTCTGGTCCTATAGTTGACATCACTTACCCTTGGCCATTCATTGAGGGCTTGCAATGGTCGTCTATTTGATGACAATACAGGGAAATTCACCTTTGAAAGGAATGGTCAGGCATCAACAATTGATTATATCCTAGTAAGTGTTGATCTTTGGCACAGGATCGTGAACTTTTCGGTCCAGATCCGTGTCGAAAGTGACCATAACCTGCTGGTTGTAACCTTGGATTGGTGCCAATTGACAGCAGGCCAGGCTTCAACTAATTCGCCCCCAACTGATTTAGTAGCAATTGATGGTGGCAGAAGAATTTGCTGGGGAACATTCTCACAATCACCAGAGGCAATGGCTTCCCTGTACAAATCCATCATCCCCTTTCTAGAAAAGGCAAGATCTACTATAGATGATAGCGATGCCACAGATTTTATAGAGAAGTTGGGGAAAAACCATTTTGATCTGGTTAAAACCCTGGCAGAGTTTTTTTTGTAATACCCCAACCCCCAAAAGAAATGACTACAGAGGTAAAAACCCTTGGTATAATAGGGCATGCAGAGATGCAAAGAGTGCTCTGCTGATTAAACTCAGGGAGGGTGACAATGTGAGCATTAAGGAAGCAAGGGCACATTTTAAAAGAACCATTTTATTTACTAAAACTGAATGGGAAATTGACAGATGGCAGGCCATTAAAAAAGCTCTAGAGGAAAAAGATTCAAGAGGATTCTGGAACCTGGTGAAAACAGGAAAACCAGAGGGCATGTCCGCAATTGAGCCAAACCTTGGGGAGGAGGTTTGGCGAAGTCATTTTAAATCTTTATACTCAAATTCCAAACCAGGGGCTACTGTGACGGGGCCTGCCTGGTATTGATCGTATTGATCATATTCATGTCCCTATTAACGAGATACCTCCCTGTTTGCTAGCTGAGGTGTCAGTGGCCCTGGCCAAAGTCTTACCATACAAAGTTCCCGGATTGGATCGGGCCCCAGGGGACTTGTTCAGATCTGATCAGGTTGTTTGGGCTCCATACTTGCAGTGCTTTTTTAATGCAATTCTTCATGGCTTGAAACCCCCCCCAACTTGGGCGGGTGCTGAGATCATCCTATTTTTAAAAAGGGCTCCCCTCTAGAACCGGCAAATTACAGGCTATTAGCCTAATTAATGTAACACAAAAGATTTTTGCCCGTGTTCTATTGGGGAGGCTGCAGATCTGGATGGATCAACATAATATATTAACTCCCTTACAAGCTGGATTTAGGTCGAAGACATCAACCATAGATCAGCTGTTTAGATTACAGCTAATCTATTGGAAAACCAAAACACTGGAAGGGGGTTCTCTAACTAACGTTTGTGGACCTTAAATCCGCATTCGATATGGTGGACCAAGACCAGTTTTGGGGCCTTTTGCTTGAGATGGGAGCTACAGCTTACCTCTGCCAACAGCTCAAATGCCTTATCGCTGGTACTTTTGCCAGAATAAGATTTGGGAACGGCGGGAAATTATCGGCTCCTTTTTCCGTTGAGAATAGAGTGAGCCAGGGCTGTGTTCTTGCCCCAACCCTTTTCTCCCTCTTTCTCAACGGACTAATTAAGGACCTTTTGGCTGTTAGGGACATAGATTCCCCGAAACTTGCTAACCGCAAAATACCTGCACTAATGTTAGCGGATGACACGCTACTGCTATCGAAAACACCCATGGGGATGCAGCGTGTCCTAGTGGAATTTAGTTTGTTTTGTAAAAAAAGGAACCTAGAGGTAAACATAAAAAAAAACTAAGTACATGGTTTTTCATGCCGATTCAACCAACTGCCCGCACCCTAAATTGGATTCCAAGCCCTTAGAGAGGCAAATCTAAAACTTATTCAGGCAAGTGGGGGGATTTTGAAAGTACACCAGAACTGCGCTGTAAAAGTTATTGGCATCCCCCTGCAGAAATATACAAGGTTCAAGCAAGGGGAGCCACGTTGTATGATGCCGAACTATGGGGCCACCGCCCCAGTAATATTCTGACTGCAACTGAAAATAATTTTTTAAGGCAACTTTTGGGCCTTCCGCAAAGTATCCCCCTAATTCTTCTAAGGATGGACATGGGTATTTGTTGGAAATGGGATCCCCGGCTGGCCAGGGCTTTCGCCAAAGTCAGTCAGAGACCACCACACCCAAGTCAGGGCAAGGGAGTTACACGCCAAGATAACCCCTACTCACCCTCTAGGTAACGTGGCGCGAGCAGCAAGGCTAAACTTGGAGGCGATGTAGGCTAAGTATTTGCGCACGCACCCCAGCAACAACACCCAAAGGCCCACCACAAAGGAAACTCCACACAAGGTTATATAAAAATAGCCTTTGTATTACACCAAAAACACATTAGATAAAACACACACTTTACAATGTGCCAGAGGCACGGGCAGAATTTACAAGGGATATGTACAAGACAGGGCCACCTGGACCACTGTCAGGAATCAGAAGTAGCACTTTCAGAAATAGTACTTAGTACATAGAATATAGCACAAAATAGCACACAACCAGTAATTACTGGTAACCAGGATCTTACTAGCACCACCTGTACTAGGGAGAAAACAACCACCTATGTATTACAATACCTGTAGGGGTGTAAGAGGAAAACACATGATGCAATGCATAACATTCATTCAGAGGTGTAAGGGGGAAAACACATGATGCATCACAATACATTCAGAGGTGTAAGCAATAACAATTGCGCCAATCTCACAAGTCACCACCTGTGACTGTCCATGTGTCCCAATGTCAGGGCCTAAACGTGGCAGTTGCCCACAAAGTGCTGGGCAGCTGGAGATGAGGATGGGGCAACACGATGGAGCCTTGTGGGCTCAAGCACGCTGGTGGGCAAAAGGAAATGCCCCCTGGAGCCTCCTCTGGGCTCTAAACCCACCTGGCACCCAAAGAGCCTCTCTAGGCTCTGTAAGAATTATGGCACCCAAGAGCCTCTCTGGCTCTTATCACTGGGACGCCTTGGGGGAGCCTCTCAGGGCTCTGAACATCTAGCAATGCCCCCAAGAGCCTCGGGGCTCTAAGAACACTTGCCCCTTCGTTGGAGTCCCCCTCCTGGGGACTCAAAGCAACTATGGCCCTCCCAGAGCCTCTCAGGGCTCTGCAGCCAGAATGCCCCCACGACGTTGGAGCCTCTCCGGGCTCGAAACACCAGATGCCCTCCTTGAGCCTCTCAGGCTCACACACGAAATGAAGGGAGCCCAGATCACGGGGGCGGCACCGAAAGCGTGCCCGACACACCCCCCAACTGCCTCACTCCAAGCCCCACTCACCGGTTCTCTTGCCGCCGGTCTTCTTTCTGGTGTGGCCCAGCGCGGGGTAGGCTCTCGCCTGGGTCTGGATTCAGTTACCGGTCTCCTCTTCACGGCAGCAGGCGGGGCTCCCCCTCGGTCCCGGGAGCCCCGAGAAGGCAGGCGCCGCTCTCTCTTCCTGGTTACACGTCAGGTCCCGGGCCAGCAGCCAATCAGAGCGCGGCCCGGGAATGACGTCAGAGGTGTCCCGCAGTACCGCCCCCGGCCTGCCTGACTTCCTGGTCACGGGCCGGGCGGCGGCGATTCTCGAGTAGGCAAACGAGGGGTGGGCTCCCTCCAGGAATTAAATATTAGGCGAGGTGGGCTCTCGCCATGGCGGCCAGGTCCCTGTCGAGGTGGGCACTCGCCAGAGGACTTCGAGAATCGGCCAATCAAGCGGGCACACGCCGGGTGGGCACCGGCTGTAGCAGGCAAAGCGCTCCCAAGCGCTACAGCCTGAATAAAGCGCTGTTAGGCGCTAGAAGGAAAACGAAGCGCTTCCAGGCGCTAGGGAAATCAGAAAGCGCTCCCCAGCGCTAGAAGTAATAAAAAGGTCCAGCAAAGTCCCTTCAGGGGGGGCAGGGGGCAAGGCTGGGCCCAGAGCCAGCACACTGGGTCTCCAGGCAGGGAGACACCCCAAGTGGCGGTCCTCTGGCCTAGCGACAGCAGCAGCAGCCCCCCTCAGGATCCTGGAACAAGAACAACATCTGTGGGGACACAGCCCCATTTTTATACAGTGCATTCCTTTGTCTGAAGGTGCAGAGTGGGGGCGGAACCAGTCGCAGCTGGTTCTTGAGTACTCTGTTTACCTCAACCACCCTCTCTATTCACTGGCAGGGCTTGGGTCATTAGACACACCACAGGGGGGCGGAGCCAGCATTGTGTGGGGAAAACCCAGCCCATCCAGGACACAGGTACACTCCTCCCACACATCACTCATGCTAATCTCCCACTCACCACCGGGCAGACCCATCCAGACTTCCTGGAGCCTGGCATGCCAGCCAGCTCCAGCCAATCACACGCCAGCACCCTCACAGCACACGTACAGCCATGTCTAGAAATGGCGCTTCGCTACTAGACACATACATGCTGCATACACCGTTGCGCAGCATTCACTCACACGAGTTCACACATACCAGACTCAAGCCTGTACACCCCACGCATCAGGAACTACCAGGGACACATACATTCCCCATGCATTCCTATGGGCGGGCAGGCCTAGCTCAGCACATGCACTCAGAGTGCGCACGCACTTTCCACTGGGACACAGTGAAAGTGCGCAGAATCCAAAAATCACCATCTCCAGGTCACCATTTCAAGCAAAAAGTCTGGGGGTGAACCTGCCCTAAGGGCCAAAGTCCAACATAACCCCCTTCCAGCCAAAACGCAGGGGAGACCAATCACCACCGTGATGGACTTCCCTGCTTGGGGCGATAGAACACGGACGCGGGCCCGCAACTGCAGGGACACCCTCCTGTTCTATGCCACGGTGAACCCATGGGATTCCTTCTCAACACACTGTCTGGACCAACTGGGCTACCCCACTGGTACTCCCAAGTTGTCCGAGGCCAGGACCAGGCCCTGGGCCACCCAGGTGCCACGGGTCCATGCCAATTCGCAGAGCGGGGGGTAGTAACCCCTGGCACATAGGAGCCATTTTCCACTCTTCCTGTCTGCAAGACAGGACTAGACTGCCACTGGTACTCCAGCCGAGGGCCTACAACCTCAGGCGGACCAGGAGTCTCGGGGAAGGCTCTCCTCCCCCTACCTCTTCTCCTAGGGTTCCTCCTCCCTCTGCGAGGGGTACCCCTAGAACGCCATTCCAACCCAGGACTTATCCACTCAGGTTGCACCGGGGTCAGAGGTGGGCTCTCCCACCCTCTGCACCCCCTTCCAGAGGTCTGCCCTCTCCCACCTGGAGAAGTTCCTCTGGAAGAAGAACCGGTCAGGACACTGGTTACAGTCGTCCTACCCTTCAGGTCAGGCTGATCCTGAACCTGGCCTCCCAACCTCTGGTCTAGAACCTTCGGTGGAACAATTGCCTGGCACTCCAGGACTTCTGGGGATTCACTCGCAATCCCCCTGAGGCTAACAAATGTCACATCTGTTGCGTGACTGTCTGTCTGGCGCAGATCTCCCGCCCTCTGTCCACCTGACAGTGCGTGACGATCCCCCAGACCAGAAGTGGTGTCACCATGGTCACTACACGGGAACCTAGCCCAACTGGGTAGTCCCTGACCCACTGGTCCTTCCACTGGGGAACTCCCCCAATCACTCCTCACTCTGGACTCCTGTACCCTCCCTACCGGAGCGGTACTGCCAGACTCTAGAACCACAGGAGCTCTGGTTACAGACACTCCAGGTCCTCTACTCACTAGGAGATCCTCCTCAAGTGGACTAACAGGACAGCCTAGGTCCCCAACCTGGTGTTCCCTCAAGAAACCATCCAAGTCCTGAGGCAGGGCTTCGGGCGTCTGGGGAACCTTGGTCTCCCCCTCACTCCTGCTCCACTGAGCCAGGCAGTGAGCCCCTACACCCTCCTCGCTATCCTGGGACCTAGCTGGGCTACACTGAGCCTCCTCCACCACGCTGGGCTGGAAGATCCCTGAACCACTACTTTTGGAGTCACTCACCAATGACTCTAGAGAACCTCTGGCCCTTTCCCAGCGGTCGGCTTCCCTTGCCAGTAACTCTGTATCAGTAAATCCAACTTGCAACAGGTGTTGGCGCAACTCTGGCGAACAACCACTGAGCACCTGCTCTTTGACTATAAGATCAAACAAGACTTCAAAATCAGAGTCAGTGTGAACCTCTACCCAAGCCCACAGTGCTCCACAACATTCATCCTCAAACTTCTCCCACGACTGGTGAGGCAGCTTCCTACTGCCCCTGAATTTCAACCTATACTCCTCCTCTTGGGAAACAGGTACCAGACTGGGGGAACTGGGACTGGGATTTCCTACACTGGAATCTAAATAGCTGCCACCACTGGACCCAACCCTCCCTGGGGGATCCAGAAACTCAACACTGCGCGCAGGGGATAGTCTACCCTCCAGAGCTACTTCGCCTCTGGTGGAGGCCCTCTCAGCCTCCTCTATCCTTTCCTGCGCTAAGACCCTCTCGGTCTCTAGCTGTTGCTTTCTAATGCCCAGCTGTGCCATAGCCTGGGCATGCTCCAACCTGAGCCTCTCTAAAGCCAGCTGGTGCTCCCTTTCTCTCCTCCTATCTTCCAGCTCCTCTGGGGACAGGGAAAGGGATGAGGCGCTGCCTCCTATGCTGGACCCAGCAAGGGACTCCCTATCTATGGGGTCCTCACTATCTGCTGGCGTCCCTGTGCTATCATTTTCTTCCTCCTCTTCTGAATCTTCAGGGCTCCCCACAGACCCACCACCCTCCTGGTGTGAAGCCCGGGCCCTTTCCTCACTGCGCTCAAGGTCCCACTGACACTTTTGCCATAGGATCAGGCTGCTCCTAAGTTCGGACTGAGTGTCTAACTCATCCACCCCTATGTCTCTCTCTTCACAGAACCTTACCAACTCTCCCATACTGTATCTAAACAGATCACAGACATCAAAAGCAGGCACCATTCTGGCGGACGTTCTAGTGGAGAGATCACACAGGGAACCTAGGGGTCTGAGCTAACACAGGAGTACACAGTTCACAAGGTATTCAGCAAGCTCTCTACCCCAGAGAACTCACACTCACTTGCCTAGTGCCACACACCATTCATCCACACACAACCCCCCCCTCGGACTAGTAAGGCAGTTTCTACCACCCCTGACTTCTCAACCTGACCACAAGTGACACAGGTACCAGACTCTGGGCGCGGGGCAGGGGAACAAATGTACAGGACACAATTGCACAATGATACCTTCAGGAGAAGAAAATATGAAACTTCCAAAAAAACAATCCCCTTAAAATGTGGTCATCTAAAATGCAGAGTTTTGTGGTGCAGCCAGCCGCTACTAAGGTACAAGGCAAACACAAATCCTTATCCCGCCGCTTGCCGCCAATGTTGGAAATGGGATCCCCGGCTGGCCAGGGCTTTCGCCAAAGTCAGTCAGAGACCACCACACCCAAGTCAGGGCAAGGGAGTTACACGCCAAGATAACCCCTACTCACCCTCTAGGTAACGTGGCGCGAGCAGCAAGGCTAAACTTGGAGGCGATGTAGGCTAAGTATTTGCGCACGCACCCCAGCAACAACACCCAAAGGCCCACCACAAAGGAAACTCCACACAAGGTTATATAAAAATAGCCTTTGTATTACACCAAAAACACATTAGATAAAACACACACTTTACAATGTGCCAGAGGCACGGGCAGAATTTACAAGGGATATGTACAAGACAGGGCCACCTGGACCACTGTCAGGAATCAGAAGTAGCACTTTCAGAAATAGTACTTAGTACATAGAATATAGCACAAAATAGCACACAACCAGTAATTACTGGTAACCAGGATCTTACTAGCACCACCTGTACTAGGGAGAAAACAACCACCTATGTATTACAATACCTGTAGGGGTGTAAGAGGAAAACACATGATGCAATGCATAACATTCATTCAGAGGTGTAAGGGGGAAAACACATGATGCATCACAATACATTCAGAGGTGTAAGCAATAACAATTGCGCCAATCTCACAAGTCACCACCTGTGACTGTCCATGTGTCCCAATGTCAGGGCCTAAACGTGGCAGTTGCCCACAAAGTGCTGGGCAGCTGGAGATGAGGATGGGGCAACACGATGGAGCCTTGTGGGCTCAAGCACGCTGGTGGGCAAAAGGAAATGCCCCCTGGAGCCTCCTCTGGGCTCTAAACCCACCTGGCACCCAAAGAGCCTCTCTAGGCTCTGTAAGAATTATGGCACCCAAGAGCCTCTCTGGCTCTTATCACTGGGACGCCTTGGGGGAGCCTCTCAGGGCTCTGAACATCTAGCAATGCCCCCAAGAGCCTCGGGGCTCTAAGAACACTTGCCCCTTCGTTGGAGTCCCCCTCCTGGGGACTCAAAGCAACTATGGCCCTCCCAGAGCCTCTCAGGGCTCTGCAGCCAGAATGCCCCCACGACGTTGGAGCCTCTCCGGGCTCGAAACACCAGATGCCCTCCTTGAGCCTCTCAGGCTCACACACGAAATGAAGGGAGCCCAGATCACGGGGGCGGCACCGAAAGCGTGCCCGACACACCCCCCAACTGCCTCACTCCAAGCCCCACTCACCGGTTCTCTTGCCGCCGGTCTTCTTTCTGGTGTGGCCCAGCGCGGGGTAGGCTCTCGCCTGGGTCTGGATTCAGTTACCGGTCTCCTCTTCACGGCAGCAGGCGGGGCTCCCCCTCGGTCCCGGGAGCCCCGAGAAGGCAGGCGCCGCTCTCTCTTCCTGGTTACACGTCAGGTCCCGGGCCAGCAGCCAATCAGAGCGCGGCCCGGGAATGACGTCAGAGGTGTCCCGCAGTACCGCCCCCGGCCTGCCTGACTTCCTGGTCGCGGGCCGGGCGGCGGCGATTCTCGAGTAGGCAAACGAGGGGTGGGCTCCCTCCAGGAATTAAATATTAGGCGAGGTGGGCTCTCGCCATGGCGGCCAGGTCCCTGTCGAGGTGGGCACTCGCCAGAGGACTTCGAGAATCGGCCAATCAAGCGGGCACACGCCGGGTGGGCACCGGCTGTAGCAGGCAAAGCGCTCCCAAGCGCTACAGCCTGAATAAAGCGCTGTTAGGCGCTAGAAGGAAAACGAAGCGCTTCCAGGCGCTAGGGAAATCAGAAAGCGCTCCCCAGCGCTAGAAGTAATAAAAAGGTCCAGCAAAGTCCCTTCAGGGGGGGCAGGGGGCAAGGCTGGGCCCAGAGCCAGCACACTGGGTCTCCAGGCAGGGAGACACCCCAAGTGGCGGTCCTCTGGCCTAGCGACAGCAGCAGCAGCCCCCCTCAGGATCCTGGAACAAGAACAACATCTGTGGGGACACAGCCCCATTTTTATACAGTGCATTCCTTTGTCTGAAGGTGCAGAGTGGGGGCGGAACCAGTCGCAGCTGGTTCTTGAGTACTCTGTTTACCTCAACCACCCTCTCTATTCACTGGCAGGGCTTGGGTCATTAGACACACCACAGGGGGGCGGAGCCAGCATTGTGTGGGGAAAACCCAGCCCATCCAGGACACAGGTACACTCCTCCCACACATCACTCATGCTAATCTCCCACTCACCACCGGGCAGACCCATCCAGACTTCCTGGAGCCTGGCATGCCAGCCAGCTCCAGCCAATCACACGCCAGCACCCTCACAGCACACGTACAGCCATGTCTAGAAATGGCGCTTCGCTACTAGACACATACATGCTGCATACACCGTTGCGCAGCATTCACTCACACGAGTTCACACATACCAGACTCAAGCCTGTACACCCCACGCATCAGGAACTACCAGGGACACATACATTCCCCATGCATTCCTATGGGCGGGCAGGCCTAGCTCAGCACATGCACTCAGAGTGCGCACGCACTTTCCACTGGGACACAGTGAAAGTGCGCAGAATCCAAAAATCACCATCTCCAGGTCACCATTTCAAGCAAAAAGTCTGGGGGTGAACCTGCCCTAAGGGCCAAAGTCCAACAGTATTGCTCCTATCGCTGATCTGATAGCCTTTCGCCCGCTTCTCTATTGGCGAAGGATATGGAGCACCCCTGAGCTGGAACACAATAGAGAGGAGCTTAAATCAGTTTTGTCTATTCAGGGACGGGGAAGATTTCCTGGCTGTCTTTTATTCGAGATGAACTTTGCAAAATTGGGAGAAATGACTTGTGGGCTGCACCTGAAGAGTCTTGCCCCACTATATCTAAACAATCCTTAACATCCGCCTTCAAAGAACAGAGACTGGCAAGTATGTTTCAGACAGCAGACTCATCAAAGTCTTACCTTCAGGTTTCTAGGCATAAAGCAGCACTATCGCTTGGAGCCTGTGTTAGATATCATCCAACCCCTTTTAGCTAAGAAATTGTTTCTCCAATTCAGGCACGGGACGCTCCCCCTCCATGCATTTACCAATAACTGGGTGGGTGCAAAATAGTTGCTATGCCCCGGGTGCAAGATTGTGGAAGAAACAGAAATCCATGTGATCTTTTTTTGCCCTTTATATAGTGCTGCTAGATCTAAATGGGTCCTTCAACTCTGTAGGAATCTGGGTATAAGAAACTACAGAGAGGTCTATAGGATATTCAAACATGATACCCATCCAGTTTTTGTTGTGGCACTTGCTAAATTTTTATTTGCAATGTGGTGCAAACGAAGATGCCTTGTCAGTAGCTAGAGTAGCGATATTAGTTGCCAAAAGTCCAATATCCATGATTTTAAATGGTATTAATTGAAGCCTATTTTTCTTTTATCCTTCACATTTGCTTATTTATATTTTTAACAGTGTGTGCCATAGGCTGATGTTATGTAATACTCCACTAATGTTACCCTCAAATGTGATATTTGTATATGCTCAACGCACTTTATGGGTCACTCCCTCGAGGGGGTGGGACCCTTTTCCCTTTGCTACCTCTTTACTTTTGGGGTTATTAAGATAATATTTGTAAACTGATAGTGTTGTTCCCTTTTATGTTTTCTTCTTTTCTTCTTCCAGTTTTTATTCTGTGATTTTATGATAATGAGTATAAAAATGTCATATTATTGTACTTTTATGGCAGAAACTGCAGAAATAAAATTTCTTTGATTGATTGATTAAGTGATTTTCCCAGAATCACAGGATGTTGAGTGTAACTGTCGATACCTGAACCCGGTTCCCCAGCTTGGAGGTTGACTGCTCTAGCCGTAGGGTTAGTTTGTACAACTTTTGAAAGTAAGCCACAAAGTCTTGTGGTATCCTCTCAGCTCATTCCACCACCCCATCTGAATCTGTTTTGACCCTTCGAACCCATCTCTGGCTTTGCTCCCTTTGCACCAACCATGGTAGGAGCTTACCTACTTTATTACCAACTTTATAAAGCCTATGCTGATTTGCCCAATACTGCGCCCTTGTCTCCCTTTCCACTAGCCGTGCATATGCATCCCCAGCCAATTCTATCTGGTGGGACAGGTCCACCTCTGGTTCTCGTACTTACTCCGTCTCCAATTGACCTATCTGGCATTCGAGTTCCTGCACCTCCTTCTCCCTAGAGTGGATTTGAGCTGCCCCTTAATGACAGTTTTATACACCTCCCAAATAGTCACTCCTGAGGTTACCAACCCTTCAATTTCTTGGCGGTATAGATCTGTTGCTTGCTTCAGATATTTTCTGGTCTTTGAGAACCTAGGGATCTAGGGCCAGATGTAGGTAAATACCATTTACCGATTCTAAAATACCGAATTTTACCGATTCGGTGTTTTAGAATTGGTAAATGGTATGTAGGTATTCATTCGGTAATTTTTACAGAATCGGTACAATTAGGTAAATACCGATTCGGTATTTACCAATTCGGTATTCCCCATTTATTCCTATGGACCTCGAGGCCCATAGGAATTATTGGGGAATACCAAATCGGTAAATACCGAATCGGTAAGAGGGAGAAGACCTACAAGGGTGGCAGAGTGTCACATTGACACCCTGTTGCACCCCTGAATAGTGCATGGGTTCACATGTGGCACACATACATGCCCTAAGGGCATGTACGTCTGCCACATGGCACTGTTAAAAAAGCAAAAAACTGCTTTTTTAACGGTTTTCGTTATTTACCACCAACTTGTAGTTGGTGGTAAATAACAAATCCTTACAAGTGAAAAACACTCACTGGAGTGCTTCCTACATTAAGGATTCGGTAATTTACCGAATCGGTATTTAAGAATTCGGTAATTTACCAATTCCTTAAATTACCGATTCAGTAAATTACTGAATCCTTAAATTAGGCCCATACATCTCAAATGCCTAATACCGGTCGGTAACGGCCGAAATTAGTTAATATCGGCCGTTACCGACCAGCATTAGGCTTCCTACATCTGGCCCTTAGTCTCCGAATCATTGGATTCCAGACACAAGATGTTTCCAGCCTAGTGTATAGCGGAGAGATCCATGTTGGTAAAAAGTGTGTCTCCTTGTATCTCCCCCATGCATCAATGACTTGAGGATGTAGTCAAGTCCTGAGAATGATTTCATAAAGTTGGACACATGAGTTTTGCTGTGCAGTGAGAAGATCCTCCATCCACATGTCTATCAGCCCCACTGCTCTTATTTAACTGTTTTGTTGCTATTATCTCTGGGCATCTGAGTATTTGTAGTGTGATATTTGTAGTGTGTTGTTTTCTAGATTCAGATCTCCCCCGTTCCAAAAGGATATTCTGAGACTGGAGTATCTACTTTGCTAGCTTTTCCAGCACAATCGACAAAAGGTTCCGGTGCAAAGTACATTGAGGCACATCATGATCTTTCCCATTTCATTTCCCAATTACAGCCTCATAAATAACCACCCCGGTCTGTCCAAGTCTGACTTACTGACAATGGGAGTGCTTTCTGGGCCATGATGCCTCCCAAGATGTACACCAAGACCTTGTATTTTCCTCGTCCCAGGCCCACATGTTTTTCCTGCTATGTGGGTCTCCAGCAGGAGCACTATATCAGGGCTGTACCAGGACAGGAATTTGATTTCCACTCCTCTCTTCAACTTTTCGCCCAGATGGTTAATGTTCCATTTCAATATTTGAAGGCCTTCTTTCTGAGATCCTGGCATTAGCGGCGTGGCTATTATCTATACGCTCTGTTTATTCCACTATCTTTCAACAAGTGCATGCCATCCATTGTGTATCTAAAATGACACTCTTTCCTGCTTACCCCAAGCCAGCTCTTTAAAACTATGTGCTAAAACCTTGCATTCCAGTCACCAATCCCACATTTTTAACTTCAAAGTATTATACTCTTACAACAATAGCATTCACAGATCTCTCATTCCCTCTTGGATAAGAGAAGAAAATATTCTTCCTGCATGGAGCCAGTGCTATTCTCCCGCCTCTGACTTCCAAGGTGTCTTTAAAGTAGCCCACTTGAGTGCACCTGTGCTCTGGTTAGAGTTTGTTATAGCTGTGGTAGCCCCGTTTCAGTAGTGTTCTTTAAAAGCATTGCCTCACCTGGTGCAACAATAGTCTCCTGGGAGTCTTCTCCTCTTGGCCTGTATATTGTGTGTTGTTTCTTGTTTCTAACTGTCTGCCACTCCTTCAGTCAGAACTTAGATTTCCCTTCAAGCTGGACCCGCAGTTTAATAGGAAATAGCATCATGTACTTTAGATATCGCCAACGTAGTTCCACTTTTGTCTTATCAAAGAACCATCTTTTTGACTGCAATTCGTAGGTATAATTTAGGAATGTTGTGATGGTCTTGTTTTCTAATTGAATGGACCTTCCTTGATAAGCCACCCTCAAGATCTCATTGCGGTGTCTAAAGTTAAGATCTCTGGCAGTGATGGACCTTGGTCTCGTGCCCGGTTTTGGTCTTTTCAATCATAAAGCAAGTGGAGAGGTCTTCTTGCTTCACCGTAAATCTCATGACGGTCTCAACTCACAATTCTGCTGACAGACCCTTCGACTTTTCAGGGATTCCCATTAGGCAGATGCTTGCACGACTGGGCCCTGCCTTTTGAGTCCTCAGCCCTTGCCCACAGCTGTTGGGTGACTTTCCTGGGTTAGCTAACCTTAGCTTTCAGTTTCGTAATGGATTATGTGTGGTCCTCCAGGATGTGTTCAACTGTTCTCACCCTTGCCATCATTTCTTGAAATCTGATTGCAGAAGAATAATGTCCATCGTCACTGTGTCAATCTGTTGCTCTAGGGCATACCTGGACTCCTTGGCCGCCTGTAGTATTTCCCTTTATTGATGGATCCTGAGACTTCTATTCTTGTGTGCCTCTTTGGCTCTGTTCTGTGGGCAAGCTTGATTTGTCTTTTGAAAGTGCCCCCAGGAGAATTTTTTCCAGTTAACATGATTATGCTATTTTGCCTCCCTTCTCTGGGCCCATCATAACAGTTCTTCATTGGGGGATTCCCCCCTAATGTTGGAAAGTACATCCCAAATGCTTCTAACATTGCAAACGTCTTTTAGCCAGGCCCCACTATTTCACCTTACTGAGCCATCCCCACAGCACTCCATGATCCTCGATCTGCCACTCGCTGTTCACTATCCCAGAGGGGCCTGCTGATCCAGGTTGTTTCTGTCAGAGAGCAGAGGGTGAGGCAGGATCCAACTGGTCCACATCTTCCCCCTACTCACAGTTCAAGGCTGCTACCTGTGGTCAATTGCTACCATCCCCCCTGCCCTGTGGGTGGACAACTTCATGTCAGGGCTCTCTGGGGTTCGGCACTTACTTTTCCTGACACTGTCGTTGTCTCATCACGGCTCTAAGAACTCAGGATAGGCCTCCGCATCACCACTATGTTCACATCACTGCCTGTCTTCCAAGCACCCAATGCAGCACCTGGGAAGCCTTCTGCACCCTCAGTTTCTCAATTTCATGGGTTCAGAATCTGACCCAGCCTGCTGTCTTCTTACTGTCTTAGGACCTAGTCATAGCAGAACCCCAGATTCCCACACTATAGCCATCATGTTGTGGAGGGGGACCAGCCCGATTATGCATGGTTCGCTCCGGCACCTTTCAGAGTTAGCCACAAGTCTGAACCTGCGTAACTACTCCTATGTTCTCTGTGTTGTTTGTCAGTCGGATGCCCTGCACCCCTCAGGATTTTTGCTACATTAGGTCATCTTCAGCAGGAGTTTTTCTTGAAAACGCCATCTTGCCTCTGTTTCTTGGCCACCCTCCAACTACGTATTTTTGTTGCCCACTGCTGAGTAGGACATTCTCCATCCTACATGTAAAGTGTTTAGCAGGCACTCGGAAGCCTGACAGTAATCAGCCGCGGACCTTGCAGGTATGAGTGGTGGGCAATGGGGCCAGGTTGTGGGGGGATTTGACAGACGACCACAATGGAAAATGTAATAAATAATTAATTTTCCCTCTTTGTCGTCTGTCGAAATCCCCCCAATCGGCTCCACCCTCTTATCTGCACGGGCCACGGCTGACAGTAATATATGCAAATTTGGCATAAATGGTATCTTTGTGTATGTCTACAATAAAACACTTTTGTTCTCAGACGAAAATGTGGGAATACAGACATAAGATGAGATACAGTTCAATTAAAGTAAACAATCATAAATTAGATGTCACCGAGGTGATAGAGGACATAGTAGAAGGGAGGCATTAAAGTTTCAATATTGTGCTATGTATGTTTCAAGGCATAATGATAAGTAGTGCAATGATTTACTAATAACCACACATATTTCAAGAAATGAAAAGAAGAAAGTCAAATGTTTTCCCATAAATTAAAAGTATACGCATAAATAAGATTTGGACAATTAATATAGAAGGAAATTTTGTTATAAATGATCCTCTTTAAGATTTTTATCAGCAAAGGCGGAGTTGTAAAGAAGTTAAATCAATGCAAAGACACCCAGAATAGGGATGGATTGAGTGGAACTACTAATTCATATTTCACAGCACCAGGAGTAAAGTGTCCAAAGGTGATAGTGATGGGGCCCTATTGAAGAGAAGTTTTTGCAAGGCCCAAGCTTTGACTCTGGGTAAGACCAAGAATGAGCCAGACTGAAGCAGAAGTCTCAAACACAGTGGCGGCTAGCACAGGTAAGGGCGATGAGGCGAGGCAGGTGGGATGTTGACAGATGTCAGAATAGGTATTATTTATTTATTTAATTATACCTATTCCGCAGTCTGACGACTTTATATGTTTTGGTCAATGCCTGAGGAACCTAAAAAAGAGCAAAGGCTGCAAACTTAGGAAAACCTGTTAATAAAGTAACAGAGGTTTAAAACATATTCATGAACAGCCGGTTAAAATAAAATAAATCACCTTGGCCAGTGATGATTTTTAATTCAGCATAGTGTTGAGACATACACAACAATATGAAAAATGTTCTTACCCCGGTCTTTCCGAGCCTCTCCGAACCCGCCAGATCCACCAGATTAATTTTGGAAACAGTGTATTTTGCATTGGATAATATCCTGGAATGAGACTGGTCAAAAAGAGAGCGTTACTGCTAGTATTTAAATTGTTAAGACACAAACAATAGGGATTTAATTTACAAATGGTTAAAATAAACCATCAGGAACAAAGGAATGCAGTGTAATTTTTAGACGCTTTTGAACTTATCAGCTTTACTTATATGTCCTCAATGCACAACTTACATGATTAGGTAACTCATTTGTGACATCAGAGAATAAAAAAACTCCATATGCCAATCAACTCAAACCAGCCCAAAACAAGCACTGACAAAGCCAATAGGTCATGCCTTTCAAAAGCTGAAATTGGCACTTTCATGATGCAGGTTGCATTATCTTGGGCCGTTACTGGTAGTGCAGTAACACAAGCCTCCTTTTCCTAGAGATCCCATAGGGATACCCTGATTCTTTTTCATAAAATCTCCACCTCAGAGTAGACATATGCAAAGCAGAGGTGGGGGTAGGTTAGGTAAGGTAGGTACTGTAGGTTAGGTATGGAATGCAGAACAGGTTAGGTATGCTAGGTAGGTTAAGTAAGCTAGGTATGAAAGGTACCTTTATGGTAACTACTGAAGGGTAGGTGTGCTGAGTAGTTTTGTTATTCTAAGTAGGTAAGGTATTATAGATAGGTATGGTAGGTAGGAAGGTATGGTATGTGAGGTGTGGTAGGTTAGGTACAGTTGGTATGTAAGTAATAGTAGTTAAAGTATAAAGGTTATGTATGGTAGTTATGTTAAGGAGGTATATTAGGTAAGCAGGTATAATATGTAAGCATGGTATGATAGGTAGAGTAGGTAGAAATGGCAGCAAGCCTTGATATGATAGGCTAGACATGATAGGTTGGTTAGGTATGATAGGTTATGGAAGGTATGGTAGACTAGCTATCGTAGGCATGTTAGGTTAGGTAAAGTAGGTTAATAAGCATGTATGGTAAGTTAGTTATGGTATGTAGGAACAGTAGGAAAGTGGATGTGGTAGGTATATTTGATGGTTTTGCTTGATATACCATGAAGATATAAGAGGTTATGTAGTTTTTTTTAAATAACCTTCTTTATTGGTTGCTGGTGACATTAATAGAGAAAATGACAATGAGTCATCAATAAATATATGCCATTTGAAACCTATTCACCACCAGCCAGTCCTATATAAATGTAAATGTAAAATTGATACTTGTATAGCGCACTACTCACCCGCAAGGGTCTCAAGGCACTTGTACGAATACCGCTGTGGAACCCATCCTGGCTTTCCCTGTGAGGTGTCCACTCCTGGGCACCCGCAAGGTGGAGGCCAGGCATCCTTAGCGTTGTGAGGGCCATTGTGGAGATTAAGCAAGCTATTGCCCAGAGTTGCAGAGTGGGACTCCATGATTGGAATAGGCACTGAGGCGAGAATTATCAGGTCCGTGGAATTTTGAGCCCAAGACCCACCGAGGCGGGGAATTGAACCCTGGTCCCGAGATAGACCTCTGCATCAGGGTCTGCCGCTCTAACCATTGAGCCACACTTCTCCACATATAATCCTATATATATCCTATATATAAGCCTACAAGCAATCAATATAGAGTGTGGAAGTTGTGTGAGAGTGTCAGGTTAGTCAGATGTTGACATAGATGAGTTAATAGTCTAATCTCATGGGGTTGCATTAAACAGAGAGGTCTAGAAAGGCAGCTAACAGTCCGCCACAAACATCAGAGTCCTCACCCAATTTGTCATCAGTTCGGCATCTTTTTAATCTCAATTCCTCTGCTACTGCCAATTCGGCAAGAGGTTATGTAGGCTAGATTAGATTTGGTAGATTGGTTATATATGGTAGGTGCGGCAGGTTGATCTGAAAACTTAACAAGTGTCGGTGGGTTTTTATTATAATAAGAAAGACAGGTTTGGTTGGTATATTAAGTAGGTAGCTATGATCTGTTAGGTGAGGTAGATAAATATGGTGGATAGATTAGGTATGTTGGGGACACCTATCCCTGTATATCAGACAGTGCTACTTCTTCAAAACAGAGATTCAAAGGAGTATTTCATGGCTCCAAACAGCAGCCTAGCTGCAAGATCCTTAATCACCTTAATCCAGACCATGGAACCTCTGGTTATACCTACTTTTAAACCATTCCCATATTCCAAACGAAAACCAGTCAATACCATATTGATTTGGGTCAGGCAGGGTAAGATCTGTAGCTGGTAGAAATAGAAGCAAGAGACGGACAATCTCTGAAGTGCAACACAAAGCTCAGAGCTAAATTTAGAGCCCAGATGGTATTCAATCTGGACTGGCGTGGGATAGCATCCTAGCTCCCTTGAATCTGTTTCATTCTAAAAAATATTGCCTCCCTCTTGCTTAATTTAATTGCAACATGTCCAGATGCTGATTCCAGGAAAGCACCCACAGAACCCAACAGAAGCAGTATCCTGACCGTCTTTCATGGGAAGTATCAGCAGGGTGTCATCAGAGTAAATAAAAATAAAAGAAAACCATGAGAGAGGATCAGCTTGGCTAGTGTCTTCATATACGTGCTAATTAAACTGGACGACACAGTGAAGTCCTGAAGAATGTCACACTGTATACTATTCCCCCTGACAGAGGATGAAAGGAGGCAAACGTCTTGCTTTAATCCCATGATGAACTAACAAAGTCAGTCTACAGCAGTGTTATCAATGCATCTGGAATGGAGCCAATCCAAATTTAGTTTGTGGTCAAAAGTGTTATAAGAATCTTTTAGATATATTAAAGTCAGCATACAGACACCATCATCCACAATCCCTTGTAGATCAGTCAATGTAAAAAAAGAATTGACTGAGTACCACAGTGATGGTAAAAAAAAACTAGATATCTGGCAATTATTGCCTTCAGATAGGCTCTTAGCTGGTAGATTACCTTTGATTTCAAGATCTAAGTAATAGATATAGGTGAGAAGATTGGCCTATAATTAATGAGAACAATAGGCTGAGTTTTTGCTTTAAAAGTAGTTACAAACGCATGAGTAAAGCTATCACACACAGTACCGGGTTTGAGTGCGAGATATAAGGTATTTGTAAACTGTAGATCAAGGAGAGGTCTCGAATGTTGCAGCACTCTTACAGGGCATGGATTCCTTAGACAGCAGAATGGAATGTTTTGAATGTATGCTGCAGAAAACTGATCAATTGCATGCCATCATCCTGGGAGGTTTAGTCCTTATAAATTAGTGTTGAAACTCCTGACAAATGTCACTTATGTTAGTGATGAACAATCAACAAGATTATAACAGAGGTCAGAGGTAGGTGGGACACAAAGGAGGAAATTGCAGCCATCCATGGATTTGTTGGCTCATTTATTAAACTTCTTTCCGCATGTTGCAGTCCAAGTTAATGCAGCTAATAAAGTGCGCCCACCAATACCGTCTTAATGCCATTATGTATATTCTAAATGTCTCTCTATAAACATCTTGTAGTGTTGTATCATAATCCTAACCTGGCCATCAGGAGCAATTAGCACATTTTCTTTGTATTTTATATTTCAATTGTTTATTGAAATGTTTTTTCCAGAAACTCTGCAAATCAGAACACAACATGGCTCAGGCAGTAAATGCATTATACAATGCTGTCAAGCATCAGACAGTGAAATACAGTGATAGAGGGGAGGGGGAAAGGGACACTATGTACTGTATGGAAACCATCCATTAAACAAATATGAAAAGCTGTATGTAGTCCATCAGATAATAAACCAGACCAGCAAATCAGCATCACCTTCCCCTTGCGTGTATCTAATATCCTTCCTGGAAATCGAGGAGCACCCCAAACCTATATCCCATCTAATTAAGGCTAGTTAAAGAGTGGGATTGTGGTGTATGAGGGATCAGTCTCTACTGCTCAGTCAGAAACCTTCTTAAAAAGTGTCTACCCTAGCAATGAACCTATACCTCTTCAAACTGTTGCATTTGATTGTTCAGTTTGTTAATTACTTTTTTATAAGAGGCCATCGTTTGCGTCTGTTGAACACAGTCATAAAAGTGGTATAACTGCTGATTTTTTTTTTTCAATCTTTTTATTAAATGCAAACAACAAATACACGTAAAAGAAAAAACAGAAAACAAGGCAATATGGTACAAGTACGTCATGTCGGTGCTGGGGGGGGGGATACATGTTCAAATCAAATGCCAGAAGTAGGTGATGAGACTGGGGAAGGGGGAAGAATACAGGAGCAAGCAAGGTAGCTAAATTCCCGTGGAGGAAACAGCAGGTTGGGGGGATGACAGGTCAGTGTCCATTCCCGAGGGGGGGGGGATACAGATACCACCACGGTATTCGTTCCATTGATTCCAAATTTTCCCCCATTTGCGGGGCGTGCCACGGGAAACATACACAGTCTTTTCCCTAAACATGCACCAGTCCATGTTCTGCTGCCACACCAGAGCTGTCGGTGGCCTCTGGGCACCCCTCAACTGAGCAATGTCTCTCTTTTTTTTTTTTGTTTGAATTTGTTTATTGGGTTTTAGGTTGCAGTTACATGAAAAATACGACAGTGTTCAATCCAGGTTAAATGAGCATTACAAAAATTGGAATCACAGAGATACAATTAGAGATGTGAATCCTGTTAGGTATTTCACAGTTCAGGGTCATTGTCCATCTATTGTCGTTATCTATGTGCCTCGGTGGCACGTATCACGCAACTTCCCATCATAGCGATTGCATCTTTTATGATCGGGACCGTACTGAACATGCTAGACTATCGACTGCACCCGTGGGGGGGTGGACTCGTGTCGTGTCAGGTACTGTGAGGGTAATGCTATGGGCATCGGGAATGTGGGCGTGATACGTGATATCATGTGATAATGTGGTGTCTCTATGCGTGAAGTCATTCAGCTAGTAAATTGTGCGAGTAGAATTCTGTCTAGTTCTAGCTTGCCTTCTTTCCCAGGAACTATGGGGGTGAACTGAAGAACTTGGGAGTGGGGTGGGGGTGAGGGAAGGACGAGAGGGGGGGGGGTTTTCTAGGTCACTGCATCCAAGCACATTATGTATATTTTCATGGCATTAGGTATAGGTCTATGGCAAGCGTCGGTGGTTTGTGTCTGGGTGTCGGAGGGTCGTCGCTTGTGATCACTCAGTACTGGCGTGTAAACTCCATGATATGTTTATGGAGGTATGGGGGCCGGCGTCGTCGGTCGTGTCTGGGATTGTGTGGCTGTGGGGGACTCCTGAGGGCGTGTCGTTTGTGTAAAGGTGTAAAGTAGTTGGGCCCATTCCTGGGATATGGGATGTTTGCGATGTCCCCGTACCTCCTCCTCCCGTACCTCCTCCTCCCGTAGTATCTCTTCCTCCGCCTTACCCCATTTAAGTACCGCACCTACCCATGCTGCCTCCGGCGGTCCCGTTGGGGCTCTCCAGTGCATGGCGATACTGCGTTTTGCCAAGAAGATTGCTAGTGATAGGAATCGGTATTGTGTTTTCTCAGTTTTCCGTTTGCGGAAAATTCAGAGTGCGCATGCTTCCCATGTGTTCATGGTGGTAATGGTCGTGACCTCTTCTAAGGTTCGGTGGATCGTGTCCCAGTATTGGCGGAGGGTGGGGCAATCCCAAAACATGTGCCTGAAGTCTGCACCTGGAGTTCGACATCGGGGACATTCAAAGTGAGTGTCCGGGAAGAATCGTTGGAGGCGGCCCGGTGTAAGATAGGCCCTGTGGAGTATGTTGAATTGTAGGTTGCGGAACCTTGCGTTCCTGGAGACTTTTTTTGGATATTCCAGGGCTGACCTCCATTCCCCGTCGTGGACCACTCTGCCGAATTCCGTCTCCCACTTCTGGCGGAGAGACTGGAGGGATGGGAGGATTAACGAGCGCACCGCTCTGTAGAGCCATGTCACTAAGTGTCTCCCTACCCCCATGTGCAGGACCGTATGAATCACTGGATGTGTCGCTGGTTCGCCGGTCCCTAGGTTCCAGTGTGTACCGCTGCTATCCAGTAATTGCCTATGTAGCAAAAACTGTCCAGGGGGTATGTCGTAACGGTCCATCAGCTGCTCAAACGTCAGCAACTGCCCGTCGTCGAACAGAGATCCGATCTCCGTGACCTCCAGTTCTGTCCACACCCGGAGCGTGTCCGGGGAATAATACGATTCCCTGCGGGGAAAACCCACCAGTGGCAGCAAAGGCGAATACAGTGGTTGTGCTTTGGACATGCGGTGTATCCGCATCATGCACTTTCGGGCAACGGACACTTGCAGGGGACGAGTCCGCAGGGGTTTAGTGCCCGGTAACAAGAGTCTGACGATCGCGGCCTGCGAGAGAGGACCAGTAGTTGTGTTGGTCTCTCCTGTGTGACGTCCCGCCGTCCAGTAGGACAGCCATTGGAGCTGGGCCGCTAGAAAGTATGCCTCAAAGGCCGGCGCTCCCAGTCCCCCCTCCGTGGTAGGGAGGTAGAGTGTTGTGAGCGCTACTCGTTTTCGACCTCCTCCCCATATCAGGTCTATCAGAAGAGTGTTCAGTTCTCCGAAGAATGATCGAGGTGGGATCACTGGGAGATTCGCGAAGCTATATAGCAGGCGGGGGAGCATGATCATTTTTGCTAGTGCCACTCGGCCTATGGGCGCCAGAGGGAGTGTCTTCCAGAAATTAACCGCCGATCGAAGACCAGCTAGTGTCCTACGATGATTCCCTGTGTATAGGTCCTCCGGGGTGTGGTACAACCGTATTCCCAGATATCTGGGGGCGTCGCCGTTCCAGGCGAGTGATTGAGTACCCATCCGGATTTCGAAGGGGGCCATATGGGGGCTCAGCGGGTATATGGATGATTTCCCCCAGTTGACCCTGAGGCCTGACACTGTTGCAAACTCCTCTAACGTTCTCCAGATCCACGTCAGGTCGCTCGTGGCTTCCCTAACATAGATCAGGAGGTCATCTGCATATAGAGATACACAGTGCCACACATTCGCTAGGGGGATACCCCAGTCTTCACCCTCCCGTCTCAGGCGTATCGCCAAAGGTTCAACCGCTAAAGCAAACAAGAGGGGCGACAACGGGCAGCCTTGTCTAGTTCCTCTGCTTACGGTGAATTCCGGGGAGATGTAGGTGCCGATCCGGACCCTGGACCTAAGTTGTGTGTACAGGAGCTTAGTGTAAGCGATGAGGCGGGAGCCAAAGTTGTTCTTGGTTATGACTGCGAATAAATATGGCCATAGGAGGGTGTCAAATGCCTTCTCGAGGTCTAGTATGAGGCAAGCTGCATTCGGGAACTGGGTTTGAGTCATATCTTGGACGTGGAAGAGTCCACGGAGATTTTGGGATGTGTCGCGGTTTGGTACGAATCCGTTTTGGTCGGGGTGGACCAGTTGGGGTACGACTTGGGCATATCTCGTCGCTAACAGTTTACCCAGGATTTTACAGTCTGAGTTGAGTAATGTAATCGGCCTGTAGGACGATGGGAGTTGGGGGTCCCTGTGTGGTTTTAGGAACGACACTATTAATGATTCTCTGAGGGAGCGTGGGAGGATTCCCGCCCGGAATGCATCCTCGAACATAGTCGTTAGACGCGGGGCGAGGTGAGTTACGAACGTCTGGTAATACTCGAGGGGGAAGCCGTCTATGCCTGGGGCCTTGTTCCTGGCAAGCGTCCCTATCGCTGCCTTAATCTCGGTCTGTGTTAATTTCCTGTCTAGGTCCTTTCGGAGCACTGGCGAGACCTGGGGGAATGGTAATGGGGATAGGAAGTTGGATACCTCGAGGGTGTCACCTTGGCCGGAAGTTTGGTATATGTGCGAGTAGTATGTGTAGAAAACCTGCATGATCGTTACCTGGGAAGTCTGGAGGTGACCGGCTTGGTCTGTAATTTCCGTGATAGGTTTCAAGTCGGGGTCTTGTCGAGCTAACCATGCCAAGAGTGTGCCACCCCTGTTGCCCTCCCGGTGTACCTTACTGGCATATTTTCTGAAATTGTATTTACGCAGGTCCCGCAATGTCTCAGCGTATTTTGTCTTAGCCTCTGCTATTTGTAGCTGGGTCACCTCGCCGCGGTCATCTGCTTGCAGCATGGCTGCGAGCTCCTGTTCTGTGGTGTGTAATGCATTTTCTAGCACCTTTCGCACTCCTAACACTTGCTGAATGCAGTGTCCCCTCGCTACTACTTTGTGTGCATCCCACTCAACGAGACTAGATGACGCCGAACCCACATTGAGTCTGAAGTGTTCCTGCAGGTGTTCCCCGTGATCATGTGTGAATACCAGGTCTGTGAGGCACTCCCGAGGGAGCTTCCAGGTCGGTACTGGGGGGTGGGGTGGTTTCCATCGGAGGGTCAGGGTGTGGGCGTCATGATCTGATAGCACTCTGCCTAGGTAGTCTGTGTGTCTGGCTTTGGCGTGTATAGCAGGTGAGCATAGAAATCGATCGAGTCTCACTCGAAGGTCGTGTGGAATGGAATGAAATGAGTACAGTTTCGTTGTGGGGTTCAGTGCTCTCCACGTGTCCGTCAGTGTCCAGTGTTGAACCCATTCATTGAAGAGTGCCGTCTGTCTGTAGATTGGTGACCGTGGTGGCGGGGGGGCGGGACCGGTCGAGGGTCGTGTCTAAGACACTGTTATAATCCCCTCCTAGTAGCCAAGGGGTGTGAGTGTGATGCGCCAGCGTGGTCGTGAGGCGAGACCAAAAGGCGTTCTGTTCCACGTTTGGGGCATAGATACTGCCTATCAGGATAGGCTGTCCATCCAGTTGTCCTTCCAGTAAGACATAGCGTCCCTCCTTATCCACCACCCTGGATTGTTCTCGAAATGGGACTCCCGGCCTGACCCAGATAAGTGTGCCCCTGGCAAATGCAGAGTACCCTGTGGCGCAGATCATACCCCTCCATTTCCTCTGCAGCTTGCTGACTTCTGCCGTCGTCAAGTGAGTCTCTTGGAGTAACGCTATATGCGCCTGCTGTCTCTTTAGATAGGCATAGACTGCATATCGTTTGCTTGCTGTGTGTAACCCCCTGACGCTGAGCAATGTCTCTCTTAGCAATCATATTACCCAAGGTCACCCATCGAAGCTGCGCCAGGCCATAATCATTCGGCTCCCAGACATTCAACAAACACCGCCTCGCCTCTGGCATTGATTGCACACCCGTGACCTCACTCATCACTTCATGCACACGAGTCCAATAGCTCATAACCGCAGGGCATTCCCAAATAATATGGAAAAACGTACCCACCAGACCACAACCACGCCTGCACAGCCCATCCACAGAGAACCCCATTCGCACCAGACGAGGACCAGTCACGTAGACCCTATGGAGAATTTTGAGCTGGACAAACCGGAGGCGCGCCGGGATAGCCACCTCCTTTGGGGAGGAAATCGCCGCCTGCCAATCCTCATCGTCGAGTTCCAGACCGTCACTTGTCCACACCTCCCGAAGGTTACTCAATAAATCGGATCTGGCATTGATCAACTTCTTGTATATGAGTGAGATCGTGCTGTCAGGGACATGCCCGTTGAGCACCCGATCTTCAAGCGGGGACGCCTCCGGAATATCCGAGCCCAGGGGAAACACGGACAAAACCGCGTGCCGGATTTGCACGTATCGAAAGGATTCTCTATCATTCAAGTCATACTCAACTTTCAGCTCCTCAAACGTCTTGACTCTACCCTTGATCCACACATCATCCACCCTACTGATACCGATCACATCCCACTTATTGAAACCCTTCGACTTCCAGAGGGAGCCAAGTTTTTCCGATGCATAAAGCGGGGTAGCACGGGTCGGCTTATCAGCCCAGCCCAGGGCCGCTGTAGCGCGATGCCACACCTGCACCGCTGTCCTAGTGGGGCCCGTGAGAGATCCGCCAACAGATTTCGCATACAGAGCCCTGTTGTAGTTGCCACCAGGCAACAGCCATCTATCCATCTCAAACGCCGGGCTCTGTAAAGGACCGTAAGTGCAATGGTTGATGGCCCCCAGCTGGGAGGCCCAATAGTAGCGGCGGACGTCCGGGAGCGCGATACCCCCGTCGTACCACGGGAGCGTCAGCTTCGCAAGAGCAATACGGGAACGGCCCCCCCACACCAATTGCCGCTGTAGACTTTCAATCTCCCGGAAGTACCGGGCGGGCACTACATCAAGTGTATTCTGCAAGGCATAAAGGAACCGAGGGAGCGACATCATCTTAAATAACGCCGCCCGTCCCAAAGGAGAGAGAGGGAGCCTGCCCCACGCTGTCACATCGGCACGGAGGCGCTGAAGAGGGGGTAACAAATTGCGTTCATAACGGAGCACAGGGTCCAAGGTGATAAAAATCCCCAAGTACCTGAATCCCTCCCGCACCACCAAAATAGGACATCCCCGAGGCAGGAATAACTGCTGATTTTGATCCAAAATTCACACTTAGGCCCTAGCTACGGCAGTTGTGAACCATATATTGGTGTGAAGGGGCATTGGGGGCAGTTGGAACATGTCGCAAAGAGTGCCCATTCTCCCTGTTAATGGGGTAGAGATCCCTAGATCTCTTTTAATCAAATCCCATATGTTTCTCCAGAAGTGGGAAAGTGCCTTGAAGTCCCAAACAAGAAGTACTATGTTTTTTCCTGGAGCAGGCACCTCAAACAATATAATTCAGCAACATACAGGCCATATTAAGTTTGGCTGGCGACCAGTGCCATTGTTGCAAAACGTTGTAGTAAATAAACTTAAACATTGCTTCCCTAACGCTTACCGCATCATACCTCAGGTTACGCAAGTTGCTGCGAAACTCATGTTACTGGTTTTCCTTGGAGCTTTTTTCTGGGACAAGTTCAGTCCAACAAAGATACAATCTCAGTTTTGGAAGAGGATCCAGGACATGTGAAAGATAAGGCAAGCATCTGGTGTCCCTTCTCATAGGACTGATTTTTTACCGGAGTATGAACTATAAAGCGGAGCTCCATATTGTCACTCAGATCACAAGCAAATGTATCAATTTAAGAATTAATGTAGGATCTGTGCGAAAAAATTAAGCCAAGCGCATGACCCCTCCCCTCATGTATCGGGCTGCTGACCTGTTGGCACACACCTAGGAGGACCCTGTAAACCACATTGGGCCAGATGTAGGAAGCCTAATTCCGGTCGGGAATGGCCGAAATTACCGAATTTCGGCCGTTACAGACCGGAATTAGGCTTTTATTATGTAGGGGCTAAATTAAGGATTCGGTAATTTACAGAATCGGTAATTTAAGGAATCCGTAAATTACCGAATTCTTAAATACCGATTCGGTAAATTACCGAATCCTGATATGTAGGGAGCACTCAAATGAGTGATTTTCCCATTTTAGGATTCGTTATTTACCACCAAATACAAGCTGGTGGTAAATAATGAAAACCTTTGAAAAAGCATTTTTTTTGCTTTTCCAACAGTGCCATGTTGCAGACATACATGCCCTTAGGGCATGTATGTCTGCAACATGTGCACCCATACACAATTGAGGGGTGCAACAGGGTGTCAAAGTGACACCCTGACACCATTCAATGTTTTCCCCCTTTTACTGAATCGGTATTTACGGATTCGGTAATTGACATTCATTCCTATGGGCCTCCAGGCCCATAGGAATGAATGGCAATTACCGAATCGGTAAATACTGATTCGGTAATTACCGAATCTTAACGATTCTGTAATTTTTAACCTACATACCATTTTCCGAATTTAAAATACCGAATCGGTATGATTCGGTATTTTAGAGTCGGTAAAATGGAATTACCTACATCTGGCCCAAAGTCTTTTACTCGACCCACATTACCTTCTCCCACTCAAATATTGAAGTTGTATGCTAGGATGACTTGGCTGGAGGTAAGCAGTGATGTGTTCTTATATTTATAAAGTACTAGTAACTGGATTCGTGATCCGACTGGATCCCCCTCATGTCCTACACTGCACACATATTTTTATTTAATGACTACAGAGGCAATAAACTAAGGGCCTGATTCACTTTCGTGTAAGTTTACGATTGCTTTGTTATTCACAAAGAGATTTGCCAGTAGTATCTTTACGAGTGTGGAGTCTCCGCACATAATAAGATAGGTTTTTTTATCTTCGGAGACTACTAGTAAATCCTTTTGTGAATAGCAAACAATCACAAACTTACACAAACGAGTATGTTTAGATTTGAGAATCAGGCCCTTTGGTTGTAAGAAATTAAGGGACTTATTACGAGTTCCCTAGTTACGCCTAAAGGAAGTTACTGGCCCACAGTACCTTCATGGGTCCCGTTTTTTTTTTTGTAAAACCCACAGTACCTTCATGGGTCCCGTTTTTTCACCAAGACACGTCTGGATGAAACCAATGGGTAATTGCCGTGAGAGCTGGGTGAAGTATTCCCAAATCCTCCAGTCATTTGCCATTTCTTAGGGGGGCCGCCAAGGACCAGCTTGTAAAAAACGATAATTCACCCAAACCCACCCTCCTCTGGAATGAAGCAAACCCCTAGTTTTGGTAATTCATGCCATTTTACAGCCACCTTATAATGAGGCAATAAGAATAGACAAACGTCTACATAACGCTAAAGAACACATACTAACTCAAACGATATCTTGAATATTATTAACATATGTTATGAACAATGCTTTGAAATGTCAGAAATGAAGAATTAAGCTCTGTGTAGGAACGCAAGGCTATAATTTGTATTTTTTGTTGTTGATGAAGATGGTACTGATAATAATAATAATTATTATAATTATTGTTATTATTGTTATTTTTATTATTGTTATTATTATTATTATTGGTATATCGTATTCCGTTTAGGAATAAGACTTTGGTTAAACTTACCTCGAGATAGATAGTGAAAATACAGTGGGATCTGGAAGAGTTTTTGTTCATCATATGGGATGCTATTATCCTGTTGGTTTCACCCTTAAGGGAGCAAAAATAATGATGATCATATTAGTCACATAAAAATTACATTACTGGAAAACATACAGTTTATACTACAAAAATAGCTATAGAGCAAAAAACACACGAAATATAACGAAACGAGTAACAGTTTAGAAAGCATTTGAATACACGTGATTGAAAGCACTGGGCGCAATTTAAGTAAAGTTAGTGCACCAATTCTCATGTATTTGTCCATTTGTTTTGTTTTACTGGCATACATGTTTTGTGCGAGTGCTAAACTCAAGCAAGGGAACTGGTGAGCCACAAATTTGCAGTTTGCATTCTATTTAAACCTACACCCACCATGGCAACGAGGTTTTATAGCTCTGTGGCCACTGCTGGAGCACACTAATGCACCTAAATAACGAAGGCGAGTTAATCATCTAAACAGCTTTTATTACGGCTAATATAGCCATTAAAAGCACAACATCATTAAAAAATCAATACATATTTCATCTCAAATATTTATAATTGACAACATGATAAATACACAGCTAAAACTGGTATAATACAAATTTGCATCATTCTAAAACATAATAATTTCAATCCTTTCTTTTTCCGCATAAAACTCACAGCAAACAAAAATCTACTTGTGAGATATCTGTTTTCAGAATTCTTAGAGCCTCTGAGAATTTCCAAGTCGTCAGTCTTAAACATACCGGTTTAACCTATTTCCTTCTCAAGCAGCATATGCCGGGCAAAAGAATAGGATATGCTCTAAAACGTCTTAGGCATTCAAAGTGCAATTAGTTTCCCCCTCTACTATTTGACCCTGAGACCACTTATCTGTAATCGAATTAATCTGAAGGGTCTCAAAACAAAACTTCATAAAATGTAGATTTCTAGTTGAGGTTGGATTTCATCAAGATAAAATTCAAAACTTGGCATTGGCTTCAAACGTAAAAACCGTAAGGAAAGTCGTCCCGAATCTAGAATCAAACTGCACTTTATTTAATATGAATACCCAATAAATACACTTTAACTCATCCTTGGAGCGTATGGCTAATGAACCGGGATCAAGCCAAAAGCTGCTCTAACCCAATTCACAGAGTCAGGTCAGCACATAGGCGAGCCAGGGAAAAGTAAGCTGGCTACCTAATTCCATGAGTTCCTTCAGTCCTTGTCTGTAAGGACTAAGTTATTCAATACCCCAAATACTAATCCAAATTAATAATGGTCTCAAGGGAGCTAAATGCTCAAATCTCTTTATGCCAATGCAAAAAAACAGCGGGATCAAACGTGTATTTTTGAGGAGACACAGTAACATCCGTATTATTTTGTTTTCTCCTGCAACAAGAGGGCTCAGATTCTCCCCACCCCATATTTCTGCCCAACAAAGGGCAGGTGTTTACGCTCTGCTTCTATATACCTCCTACGCTGGGGGAACCGCCTCGGACTTAGAAGCTTGATGCTGCTTTACAACTGGAATGGAATTTTGGAGCAAAACATTTAATTTCAGCTAATAGAGATTTCTTTCTTAAAACTGTTACACAGCCTAATAGTCATGTATTTGGTCTTTTTAGAATTTATTTCAAGACCCTTAAATCTGCAGAAGTCGCTGAAGCTATCAAGTAACCTTTGGAACCCCCTCGAAGTCTGTGACAATAAGATTGTATCATCAGCAAACAATAATGCTGAAATGGGGACCCACTCCTAGTTTGGGTAAATCATGGTTGCAGTAGTGTAATTGATGAACAATATCATTGACATATAGTGAGAAGAGGGCGGGTGCCAATACGCACCCCTGTCTCACACCCCTCATGAAAGGAATAGCCTCCCTAACTTCACCAACTGGGCCCACTTTTGCATAGTTATCTTCGTCGAGACTAGTTATTTGTTCCAGGATGTTGTTAGGTACTCCTTGTTGTCTAAGTGATTCCCATAAGAGATCCATTGGCAGTAGAGAAATTGCTGCCTTAAAATCAATGAAGTCTCCGTCTTCAGTTTAACATTTTTCCAAGCTATGCATAACAGCCTAAACACTTGATCAATCATACTTGTCTTGGGTCTAAATCCAGCCTGGAATGGAGAGAGGATATGATTCTCATCTATCGAACAATTGAGTTTATTTAATATCTGCTTTGCATAAACTTTTTGTAAGATATCAATTAAACTAATAGGTCTATAATTGGCCAGATCTTTCTTACTACCTTTTTTTGTGGATAGGCACGATTATTTTGACCCCCTTCTATGAGTAAGGCACTGGTGCTTCAGAGGCCACAGCATTACATAGCAGATTTACATATGGCACCCATACTTCTAGGTCAAGCTTCAAGAGATCCCCAGGAATTTTGTCTGGCCCCGGAGCCTTCCCGGCTTTAATAACATCTATAGCTGTCTAAGGTGCAGATGTATCAAAATACCTATTTGCGATTCTCAAATAGCAATTTGTTGAGAATCGCTATTTGAGAATTGCAAAATGGTATGTATTTAAAAATTTGCTATTTTTTTGCGATTTCTTAAAATTCCTTAATTGCGATTAGCAAATTGCTAATCGCAATTAAGGAATAATTCCCCATTCATTTCTATGGGCCAGGAGGCCCATAGGAAGGATTGGGAAGTTATTCTTAATTTGCGATTCTTAATTTGCTAATCGCAAATTGAGAATTATTTCAAGGGTGCAAGGGTATCTTAAGGACACCCTGCTGCACCCCTGAAATTTACATGTGTGCGCATATGGCGCACATACATGCCCTAAGAGCATATATGAGCGCCAGATGGCACCTTTACAAATGACATTAAGTGCATTTGTAAAAGAATTCGCAAATTACCACCAACTACAAGTTGGTGGTAATTTGCGAATTCTTAGTCTAAATTCGCAAAACTTAATTGCTTCTTACATAGTATTTAAGGAATCACAATTTGCGATTTCTTAAATGCTTACGCAATATTAAGGAATCGCAAAATTTCGATTCCTTAATATTGCGATGAGTTTTAGTTGATACATTCCATTTTCCGATTATTTTGTCGCAAACGCTGCTTTTTACCGATTTGCAGCGTTTGCGACAAAAAAATTGTGTGATACATCTGCCCCTTAGTCTCTTATATGCTAAAGTATAAGGTGGGGGCTATTTCTTGGGTGGGAGAGGCTGAAAGGGATGGCCAATGGCATTTGGAAAGAACTCTGGTACCCCACAATACACTTTAGAAAAATGTCGAGCCCAGGTCACTGAATCCAAGTAATGATCCATACTGGTGCTACAATTTTTGCAGCCCTGTGCTATTATTCTCCAGAAAGTAGCATGATCTTTAGCTCTGGCTGCAACAATGAGGTAATTCCAATTCGCATCGTCCTAACCCTTTGCCGCCATGTTAAGCACCTTTTTATATTCTGTCCTGAGGCATTTTACTTGTACCACATCATTAGCCTTAAGTGCCACTAGTAGTCTTCTCTTGGCTAGCAAGCAATCTCTATTATGCCAAGGAGTGTTAGATGGACTCCTCGATGCTCTCAAATTTGGGCCCATTTTTTGAGGTTTAGTGGATTTGCACTATTGGTATTTCAGATGGGCAGGTGTCAACGAACTGAGAAAGGGCATCTGAAAAATGATTATAAAGGTCGGTCAATGGTTCGACTCTGTTGGCAATGTGAGACCATCTAACAGTCCTACAGTTATTGCTAATCCTCAATTGGGCAGGATTGTTTGTAATTTCAGGAGCTTGTCTTTCAATGAAACTCCTTGACACAGTCAACCACAGTGGACAATGGTTACTTTCTTATCTAATATCCACCTTGAAATCCCTTAAATAGCCCCAATATGCGACATTAAGCAGAATAAAAACTATTCTAGACTTAGGGGCACCTCTATTAAAAATGTAGGCACATGAGATGTGAGAAGGACTTCCTTTTTGCTTGCTGGGACTCTGCTTTGTAACTCACCATCATCATTGCAACATCGGGCCAACCACTACCAGTGCCGTAGTCCTCCCGCCGCCGCTCCTGACACCTGCGGCCGCCGAGGGGAGGACTACGTTTCCCTTGGGCCATTGCGGCAGGAGCCGTCACCGCCAGACACCGCCCCCGGAGGCGCTACTAAAGCGCGCGTTACCGGCTGAGCGGGTGTCTTCCTTTTTGTTTGCTGGGACTCTGCTTTGTAACTCACCATCATCATTGCAACATCGGGCCAACCACTACCAGTGCCGTAGTCCTCCCGCCGCCGCTCCTGACACCTGCGGCCGCCGAGCGGAGGACTACGTTTCCCTTGGGCCATTGCGGCAGGAGCCGTCACCGCCAGACACCGCCCCCGGAGGCGCTACTAAAGCGCGCGTTACCGGCTGAGCGGGTGTCTTCCTTTTTGCTTGCTGGGACTCTGCTTTGTAACTCACCATCATCATTGCAACATCGGGCCAACCACTACCAGTGCCGTAGTCCTCCCGCCGCCGCTCCTGACACCTGCGACCGCCGAGCGGAGGACTACGTTTCCTTTGGGCCATTGCGGCAGGAGCCGTCACCGCCAGACACCGCCCCCGGAGGGGCTACTAAAGCGCGCGTTACCGGCTGAGCGGGTGTCTTCCTTTTTGCTTGCTGGGATTCTGCTTTGTAACTCACCATCATCATTGCAACATCGGGCCAAACACTACCAGTGCCGTAGTCCTCCCGCCGCTGCTCCTGACACCTGCGGCCACCGAGCGGAGGACTACGTTTCCCTTGGGCCATTGCGGCAGGAGCCGTCACCGCCAGACACCGCCCCCGGAGGCGCTACTAAAGCGCGCGTTGCCGGCTGAGCGGGTGTCTTCCTTTTTGCTTGCTGGGACTCTGCTTTGTAACTCACCATCATCATTACGACATCGGGCCAACCACTACTAGTGCCGTGGTCCTCCCACCGCCGCTCCTGACACCTGCGGCCGCCGAGCGGAGGACTACGTTTCCCTTGGGCCATTGCGGCAGGATCCGTCACCGCCAGACACCGCCACCGGAGGCGCTACTAAAGCGCGCATTACCGGCTGAGCGGGTGTCTTCCTTTTTGCTTGCTGGGACTCTGCTTTGTAACTCACCATCATCATTGCAACATCGGGCCAACCACTACCAGTGCCGTAGTCCTCCCGCCGCCGCTCCTGATACCTGCGGCCGCCGAGCGGAGGACTACGTTTCCCATGGGCCATTGCGGCAGGAGCCGTCACCGCCAGACACCGCCCCCGGAGGCACTACTAAAGCGCGCGTTACCTGCATCGCGGGACGCCGGAGAAGCTTGGGCAAAGGGCGGGCCGTTTTGTGGCCGTTCGGGGGTCGAAGGAGGCTGGGCTGGGCCACCGCCCTTGGTCCCCGATTTAAACTGATTTCATCGTAGGATTTTTCCGTACTACATAGTAAGAACTATAGATATTAGTTTTTTGTTTTTTTGTGCTTATTCAGCCCTTTTTGTACCACCATTATGCCCTCTTCAAAACCGGCTAAACTTGTAAAGTCCAACACGCACTCTTTGACAGCAATTGACCGTGTGCTCCAAAGGACTATTGGAGTAGTGACTACGGCAATTGAGCAAACCGAGCGACGCTTCTCGTTACCCGTGGGGTCACTGCCCCCGCTTTCCATGATTAACCTATCGGGTACAACCAATAATTCCCAGGATTCGTACCTATTACCATCATTTGTATCCCTCCCACGTATGCCCCCTGTAACACATCCACAGCATTTCCCAAAGGATACTAGTATTACGGAACTATCTACTTTGCACTCTACGCCAGTTTCTCCACCACTGACTAAAGACAATAGTGAGGGTAGCTAATGAGGTTAGGTCCCCTCTACATCAACTTGATGACCAAAATAAAGAAGGTGATATTAGCATCCCCCTTCAATTACGGGAACAGATTCTTTTACCCGATCCGATAATAGACCTTCTAGAAAATGAAACTCCGTTAGAGACCTTAGCGGGAGATACTTTACTGACATTACCTCAACCACTTACCCTTTCACCCATAACCTCTAAAACCCAGGTCACACGCAGAAAGAGGAAACGAGGGGCGGATATATTTCAATGTAGAAGCGCTAAGACTAGGTTGAAAACGGATATCAAAGAAGGGAATGTTAAAAACATAGAAAAAGAACGAACACCAAATGAGCCAAAGGGACAAGTAAACGACACAGTACAATCCCCTTTAATCAAAGAATTAGTTGGGAATCTTGAGAACTCAATTAGATCATTAATATTACCCATAGTACACAGGTTAAAAATCATCACAGAAAAGCTAGGAGAATTGGAAAGTACAACGCAAACCAATTTAGAACTTACAAGGGAACTTACCAAACAGGCAACTAAAAACACATCAGGTAGGAAGGTTACTATTCCACCAACTTTCCAAGAAAAACAAAATAGACCTGATAGTAATACAACCAAAGGTAAAAAAATAAAAAAATTACTTCTGATAATATAAACTTGGTGCAATCCCCACAGCCTGAGACGATGCTTAAAAATCCTTCATCTTTATCTCAAAGTCAACCAGGCCTAAAAAAGACTGGGGTTAAAACCACAATGACTGCTTCAGTAAACAGCGACCCTAATGGTGGAAATAAAACTAGAATAGATGGCAACATGGTTAAAAACAAGGATATCCCTATACCTGGTAATAACAACCCAATTACACAAAATAGGGCAACAATCAGAACTCGGCGCGAGATCCAAATTATGCTTACGCCTGAATCAGTACCCTATGTTGCTGTGCTGACAGGGCTTCCTGAACTACTTCCAGGCCAATATGAGGACTTTAGGAGCCTCAAAAACAAAACCATATATTGGTTAAAAACGAATAGACCCCTTCCTCCTAATATTAACGGAGAAATACTTCATGTGAGAAGGACTAAATGGTTGGGTGTGAGACCAAAGGATATCAGTGGAGGTAATAATAATCAACTTTAAAGACTTTAGAGTCATGAACTACCTAAATGACTGGCATCAGGAAAAGGAGAATCTGGGGATACAGCTTCGGCAATTAGATTACTTCTACCCTAGGACACTGATATTACCCAAATATCAACGGGAATTTCAACACCACAGAAAGCAAGAGGTTTACCAATATCCACCCTCATTTTCAAATAGATTCCATGCTCGCCTAGGCTTAGATGATATAGACTGACGTACCCAGGGAACTCCCTGGGAGATAAACTCTCAATCTCAATTACATCTTCCAGGTGAACAACTATTAGTTCACCCTGAACCTAGAGATAATACGGGAGATATAACCGGTCCCTCTCTACAAACTATCATAATTGATCGGACCCCAGTACTCTCAAATGATCCATTATCTCCTCCAACCAGGGAAATACCAGTCTCGATTATAACCTGGAATGTGGCGGGGCTTGCAGGAAAAATCAATAATACCAACTGGCAGATAACAGCAATGTCCCACTCCATCATCGCTGTCCAGGAAACATGGGCAATCGAAGAACTCCATCTATTGGGTTATAAAACATTTTTTACTACAGCTATACCTAGTAGACGAGGTAGACCTAAGGGAGGTTTATCCCTGTTTTTATCAATCACCACTTCTAAAAAGCTACATGGATAGTAACTACTATCAAATTTTAATTACTACTTGGGGGGCTCAAAAACATTTAGTTATAATAAACTTTTATAATAATATCCCGATCCCATCAATCACCACTGGTCCAACTGTTCTAAAAAGCTACATGGATAGTAACTACTATCAAATTTTAATTACTACTTGGGGGGCTCAAAAAAATGTAGTTATAATAAACTTTTATAATAATATCCCGATCCCAGAACTAGAGAAGGTTATTAAAAAAAATTTGGCTACCCTTAATACCATCGAAGAAACTCTAATAGGTGACATGGCTGTTATCTGGGTAGGTGATTTTAATTGTACCATATGCCCAATGAGCTTAAAGGGGGTGTGTGGTCTGGAGGATGAAAATCAAGGGGTGATATTACATCATTTCTGCCATACAAAGAATGGGGATCTACTGAATAACATAATGGGAGATCATTCCTTAGCCTTTACTAATGAGCTTTGTACCCCACCTAAAATATTTAGTCCTACCTTTAGTGGTAGAGGGGCGAAATCACTTATAGATTTTGCACTCTTTTCATCCAGATATGCTGCATTTGTAACGAACAGGGAGACCGTTATTAATGGTATGAGTGACCATTATCCTATTTCGGTTACCTATAATTTCGACCCTAGTAATCGGGCCCAAACTTACCTCACTCATTATGACTTGAACCCTATCCTTGGGCAACAAAATGGATTTTGTATTAAGTGGGAGAAGGTAATTCAGAAAACTTTACAAAAAGTCTGTTAACTAGTACCCTTAAGGAAATTAATTCATGTCTCTCCTCAGAAGAAGATCCTACTTCTGTTCTTAGATCTTTTAATAAAATATGCTCCTGTATTAAAGACCTCTTGGTGAGAATTCCCCGTAATACAGTTAAGGGCTCCCCCGGATGGTTTGATACAAACTGTACAAGGGCACTTTCTGCACTTAAAAAAGTCCTACACTCTAGTTTATCTACTAGAATGCAGATTCAATCTGCAAGACGTAGATACCGTAGAGCCCTTACTAATAGAAAAAAAGATCTTAAAGCTAAAGCCTGGTCTGTCTTGCATTCGGCGTCCGAACAAAAGGATAATGTTGCCTTTTGGAAGGCTGTAAATGCACCGTTCTATCAAGAACGGTTGGGTCCCCGCATAGACAACGCAATATCAGCACAGGAATGGATGAAACATTTCCAGGCTCTTTATAGCATTCCAGCTGCCCTAGAGGATTCACCTCCTTTAAGATTTATAGCAGAAAACACAGGTGTTTCCTTCCCAATAGATATTCAGTTTGAAATGGAGGAGGTTCAAAAAGCACTAAGGGAAAGCCCGGCGGCTAAAGTCCCCGGTCCCGATTGTGTGCCGATTGATGTTTTTAAAAACCTCCCTGATCTCTGGGTCCCAATACTAACAAAAGTATTGAATTTCTCAAATCAAATTGGTTTCATTAAGACCTGGCAAGAGGCAGTCTTGGTTCCCATATATAAAAAGGGGGATAGGAATGATCCTGTCTGCTATCGGCCCATTGCGCTCCTAGACGGCCTAATGAAAATGGCAGGCAGGATCATTCTTGTTCGCATACAGGAATGGCTTGAGGACCACAATGGTTTTTTCCACACTACAATATGGATTTAGGAAAGGGAGAGGGACAATAGAGCAAGGGCTAAATCTCTCCCTTATTATTTCTAAATATATACATGCCAAAAAAAACAACCTATATGTAACATATGTAGACCTTAGTTCTGCATTCGATTGCGTAAGGCATGATATTTTGTGGCAGACCCTAACGGACATTGGGCTGGATAACAGGATACTTATTTTTATCAAAGAACTTTACTTCGGTGCTGGTGCACGAGTAAGATACGGCAAAAAAGGGGAATGCACAGAATTTTTCCCGATTCATAGAGGAGTAAGACAGGGGTGCATTCTTGCACCCTTGCTTTTTAACTTATATATAAATGACGTGGGTTCCTTTCTTACACAACATTATTATGATTATCCAGTAATTCAGGGAAAACCCATTCCAATACTCCTTTACGCTGATGACGCGGCGATTTTATCACAGACAAAGAGGGGACTGCAAAAGGCAGTGGAAACATTTTCACACTATATGAGTGATAGGGGGCTACACATAAATGTTTCTAAGACATTTACTATGTCATGTGGTTTAAATAAAGCAAGAGCACCTTGTACGATTTTCTTAGAAGATAGGCGTGTCGAGTTAGCGGACATATTCTGTTATCTAGGAGTACATTTTGATAGACAAGGCACCTGGAAGCCCGCTGTAAATGCGAGGGCTCTAGCTTTTAACAAAGCAACCGAAGCACTCCTAAACTTTGCCAAAAAGATAGGGTCTAGGCCACCTAGGGAGCTTCTCCAAATTTTTAAAGCTAAATGCGTTTCAATTGGAACCTTTGGAGCGGGTCTCTGGGGATCGCTGCCTGTGGATGCAATTCAACGCATAGAGAATAAATTCCTACGTTACCTACTGGCAGCTCCAAGGAGCACATCTACATATGTGCTCCATGCCGAACTTGCTATACAACACATCTCAGATATTATAAAAATGGCACAGATTTTACTCTGGCACAACATTTGGACTAACCCTGCCACAGTATTGAACAGAACCATTATAGAGGACTGTTTGCTATGCGAAGGGGTAAAAAATATTACATGGTTCTCTTACATAAAAAATATAGTATCCGAAATTGGTCACCCAGAATACTTCTCAAACCCAATTACCATGGACCTTGTATCACGATCTGTTTTAAAGAAAACCCTGTTGGAACACCTTGAAATTAAAAGATGGAATAAGGAAAGGAACAAGATATCAGTCACCAACCATGATGACGTTACATTGCATAGAAATATTCAGTTGTATCTTGTAGTAGACCAACCTTTTTTCTTTCGCAGGCTTTTAACATGTTTTCGTTTTGAAACCTTTTATAGACTAATAACCCTCCCAAGGTGTAACGATTGGTCGAGAGAAAAAATAACCTGTCCATGTGATAATGTGTCATTCCAATCAAACATTCATTGTACCCTATACTGCACCTTTTACTCCCATCCAAGGCGACAAATTTTGAGACCTCTTTTGTTATCCTGGGGAGTAAGAGGGTCAAGAGAAGCGTATAATAGATTACGGTCATTGGATGATTACTACACTAATGTTATGTTATGTTATGTTATGTATCTTAGAGCAATATTGAGATTGAGAAGGTCCATTATAGCCGAATAGTCATAATTTGTAATGACAAATTAATTTTTAACTGTCATTTTAACTTCAATGCACCTTTGGAATTTTTTTTTTATTTGTTTTCTTTTAAACTGAATTCCAATATTGGTTTTTATTCAAAAGTGTAATTGTTATGAATTTTAAACCGTGATTGTATTGTACATGCTTTCATGAATTGTTTTTACACTTCAAATAAAGCTTTTGAACTTGAACTTGAGAAGGAAACCTGCCACTCGCAGAAAGATCTAAACTGAATGCAAGTGAATGATATTTTTTTCTCCTGACCAAAAGATTTTTAAATTTCAGCCTCAGATTTCATCTTCTGAATCTCTTTGTTAGTCCGTGGTCCAAAAAAAATGACACATTGAATGGCAATTCCAACATTTAGTGCTGAGTTTCAGGTGTCAACACCAGGGAGAACAACAGCAAGCCCCTCTCACAGAGACTCTGCAACACAGGATGCAGTACTACTTGCTACTCCTATCAAACCAACACATATTAACCCCTCTTCTGTGACAATTTCCATAAAATCTTCTCATTTTCCTTTGGGAAGTACTCCAAGAACGGGTTCATTGAATTCCAAAGAGAACAGTTGCCATGGATCAACAGAGCTCAAAATCTAGGCACTTCAACAATTCCAGCTGATGTCTGGCAAATAATTTGCCAGAAAACATCCCTTTGTCTCCTTTCCTTCACTGGTGGATTCAAAGACGTTGAGCCAACTGCATTAAATTCTTTCTTTGCCACTGTTTGAATTTGCTGATACTAACTCCTTCAGAATATCCAGCTCAGAAACAGCTGATCTGAATTTCTTCTCTAAACATATTGTGACACCTCGAACAGAGAAAGGTATTATGAATGTATCCATCAAGGTTTCCAACAGTACATAAACCAATGTCATCAACAGGTAGTGCCTAAATCTTTGTCTGTATGTTCTCAAATATGATGGATGAACTAATTTCAGATGAGCAAGTCTATGTTTTGAACTTACACACAACTCTATTTGAGAGCTACTGAAAGGTTAGGAGGCCACCAATAGGTGAGATTCTTGATCGTACTTAATTAGGGAGGTCAATTAAAACACACACCATCCAGATGATGAAGTGGACCGTAAACGAGAATACTGGTGAGAAAATCTACAGCATCTCCTTCCTGGACTGGGTAACTCGGAATGCCAGGTCCTGTAATGTCTGCAATGAGAGACATACTTTGAATCTTTGTGCCTTTTGTGCCAACGTTCGGATGGTGATCGGTACTGGATACCCAAAAATTGTCAGCCAGAGGTCTTATTTCATCCAAGTGAGGCAGCACAACAAGCTCTTGCACATCTGATGAAGGTTGTGGGGGCTTTTGAATTGTCTATGGTCAGCTTGGTGCTGGTGAGAGATGAGCCATCCTCCATGATGACTGTAACCATCACATCAGCAGTATCCGGTAGAACAGGAAACTGGGTTATTGGTTGTGTGGCCTGCACACGTTAACATGTCCACAAATGTCCTTACTGGGAATAAAGCACATCAATATAACGCTTGGCTCTCTCAGGGTAGAGATGCAGAGCAGTCCAAGGACTACTCATGAGAGATGGTGTGGACTAGTAATCACCATTCACTGGCACGCAATCATAACATTCAATAAATGATTGTGCAATCAGTACTTTTTCTTCAGAAAAGGGAAAAGTACATTTATTACATGCACACACTACTAAATACTATGCAGTAATTTACAAATATGTACATTGGCAGATGAAAAATACCATATATTATATCACATAATCACCATTGCCCCCCTAAAGGGATCGTACAAACATATCAAGTAAGTCTATTGGCTTGGTCACGGGTCAAGAGTAGCAAACCACATGTCAAAATCATCATTTTGTACTTAAGTGTAATCATCAAAATTAATAATCATGTATAAATGCACTTATTAATGTTATTATAGTGTATTCTCTTTGATCAATAATATTTGTCAACATTATTAAATCAATCAAGCATTTAAAATGAGCAAAACGTGTTTGTGTATTTTTTTTATAAACTTACCAACCATAAACATGTAGTTATAAAAGCAGCCCCTAGAGGGCATCATATTTTAATCACATTATGTGCAATCATAAACTTGGCCCTTAGAGGGCACTTCAATACATGCCCTGCTAGGCTGACTTTGATGATCTTGGGCTCATTTTACCCTTGGTGGTGAGCTCTAGCCACCAGGGGCAGTTGCAGCAGACCTCCTCAACTCCAAAGCGGTGCAGTGCTCAGGGAGCTGTGTCTCCTGGCTCCCTCCTCCAGCTTTCCTCCTGGTCTTGGTTTCTGGACGCAGAAGTCCCGGGCTCCCCCCAACCAGTCCTCAGAGGGTTTAAGGGGGGCCAGCCTTACTGGCCTTTGGGGAGGACCACTGGTCCTGGGGTCATTTGAGAAGAGTCACTGGTCCTTTCTGGGCATCAGAGGGTTCTTACTTTCAGTTATCCATTGTGACCCCAGGATCTTGCACCGAAGCACAGAAAAATCATCAGACAATAAAGAGTCTCACCCTTGTGAAAGAGTTTTTAAAGGGGAGAGGAAGGTTCCAGAAGCCAGGCAACCCTGGCCAATCCTAGGGTCCCACGTTGTTGTAATTTGGCAGCGATTACGTTAGCATTAGCAGAAGCCATCCTGTATATAGAGGCTATCTTGTCCGTTTTGTGGAATCAATTTTGTATTTCTGGCAGCCATCTTGTTTGTCATGTGCTACCACGTGCATGCCATGTGCTTTGTCCTACCTTGCTGTTGTCTGCCCTTGAAATCTGCCTAGAGACAGGTTATATTTAGCCTCTTCTGCTTCGCACATGCTCAGTTGAGCTTGCAGCTGTCCTTGTAGCTGTCCCTAATCTGTAACTGTCAGCATGTGCTCACCAGAATTAGCAAATGTTAGCTCCTCCCACTTGTTGACTGTGCATTTTCTGTATAACCTTATATGTACCTAAAACCTTCTTCTTGTACTTGTACCGCCTTCTTTTGAGCCCCTGTGTGGGTATAAAAGGACCAAGCTCGTTCCATTCAGTGTTCTACTTCATACATTACCGAAGGGTGTTGTGTGAATGTAGTTCCACCTCATGAGGTTTAATAAATCTTGTATTTTCTATTCCAGTTTCTGAGCCAACTTCTATTCTATGGTCTGAGGACTCTGTGCAGAGAAGGGCAAAACCCTAGCACTGGTAGGCCTTGCTGAGGCCCGCTACTACAACGTCACCTCTCCACCCCTGTCCCAACCCTCCTGCACAGCATGCAGGGACAGTTCAAAATAGCGACAACCAGGAGTCAATAGTTCCATCTTCTCTGGGCCCGTTTAACAGCCTAAAGAAAACCACCAGCACAGAAGTGGCTGACATGATCCCAGACTCAAACACATGGTCCTTTCACCTCCGATAAGGCTCACCTGGCCACCTGGCACTATGACTGCAGACGCACCCGCCTTCAGCACAGTCTCGCTATGGGAATTCATTCTATTGGTACACTTAAAGTGCACTGACTAGAAGTCTTCTGGGAACAGTCTTTGTCGACCGTTCATGGGACAGTTCATAGCAACCCACCGGAGAGAAATGTCACCATGATCCCAGAATGAAACACAGTTTCCCTTCACCTATGCTACAGCCAGGGCCGGCCTTAGGCATGTGCAAGCTGTGAACCTGCACAGGGTCGCCAAACCCCGGGGGCCGCCACGCCAATATATGAGGATGGATACATATTTGCTTGGCAGCCCCTGGCAGGGATTTTGAGCTCCGGGGGGCTCCGCCCGGCCCGGACTCCCTCTTCCGGGGCCCCCTACCTACGCTCCCTGCCCAGGGCCGCCGTGAGCCTAGAGCCGCCCTGCTAGAGCTCACCTGGTCAGCCGGTCAGCCGGTACTATCCACTGCATGCGCACCCGCCTTCTACACCATCAATCCATGCTGGAAACTGCACCCACCAGCCAAACAAATGCCTGGCAAGCCAGGTCTTTGAGGGGCATCAGGACATCCACTCCAGGGCAGGTACACTAGCAATGCACCAGGCAAGGGCCTGCTTAGGGCAGCGCCTCCTGCACATCCTCACACCACGCTGGGGGCTGCACACATCAGCTACAGGGCCTCTTCCCTCAGTTCTGAGATCTGATCCCACATGACCAACCTGATAGGACAATCAACTGGACATCCCCCCAACCAACACCTCAGATACTAGGAAAAAAACAGTCCTACGATGGCATCATATGCTGTATCATATGCTTTTCTCAGGAAGTCACCAACCCTACCCTGACATCTCAGGGTCCACCACTAACCCATCCTGGGAATCTAGGGAGCACTTCCCCCTCTATGATCTCCTCTGGATTAGCCACTACACCTTCAATATCGGGAACCATCACTCCATACGGCCACCCACCACCATGGGCCACCCTTGGCTAGCTTCCCCTCCCCACCAGATATCTAACTTGGACCATTTGGACCACAATGCTCCCACATCCCCACTGAGGGAAAATTTATTGGGGGGCCTCACACCCTCCTGACAGGAACCCCTAGGAGAGGGTCAACTACTTGTGGGTATCCTTGTGCCCCGCACTTCCAGTGGTTTCTGGCCTTCGTCAATGGCGGGGGGAAAAAACTGTAAAAAGGAATGACTCACATTCCGCGATTCCCGGCTTATGCTGTCCTTGGCCTGCCGAACAGCCTGACGTTTCCACTCAAGTCCATGCGGGGTAAACAGATGGGATTGGCAATGGGGGCGGCAACTCAGCATATTCTGTCGCTATGGGGGTCCACTAGGCAGCCTACACACACGGGGTGGTTACACAGGTTATGGTACATCATGGGGATGGAGAGGATACAGGCCTCGCTCACTCAGTCATCCAAAACCTTCAGAGAAACTTGGCAGCCACTCACCTCTCTACTTTCCCAAGAATTTACGGAGCTTACATGTCCGAGATATCTCAGAGTCCTGAAACTGGCGGAAGGGTTTAGGGAGGATACGGCTCGAGTGGAGCACAAAGTCTAACCTGTACCCCGAACATCCACCTTTAAGCGCTACAAGGAACACACCGGGTGGGAGGGGGGAGGTTGGGGGGGTAGGGGGTTGTTGGAGGGGGTAGGGCACTGTTGGGGTAGGTTGGGGGGGTGGGCTTTTTGGGTGGTTGGTGGAAAAGAGTCCTGGTGGTCACTGGGGGGCGTGTCCCCCACTAAGCGAACATACTCAGGCGCCTGGACTCGCCTCAATTCCTGGACGCACAGTGGGGTACTCAGCAGTGGGGGGGACGGGTGCCACTGCGTAGCCTTTTGTTTCTTTATATGTTGTATGTAAGATATCGCTTTGTGGAACTCAATAAAAATGTATTTGATCAAAAAAAAAAAAAAAAGGAATGACTCACAGTGGACTAACTTGCGGGAAATCTGCTGAATTTTCAGGGTCCTCAATCACCTCCAACTCCGCCAAAAGCAGGGCCCACCCCTACACCCAAATCTATGGCGTGGGTACCTATTGTAGCCCCTAAACCGATAGAGAAGAACCCTCCTCATACAGGCCTAGTGTATAGTGCTGGGGTTCAAAGGACACTCTAGCCTGGAATACTTTAAAGGGAAAACTGTGTGTGAAAGCCCACCCCATTATCACGTCATTTAAAAAAAATGCAAACACAGTTAATATATTAATCAGCAATCAATGTTTTCACATAACGTGTGTGTGTGGGGGCTTTCCTCTCCCACAATCCTACATTGTAGCGTATGCCTCTCTCAGGGTACGAGGCAGAGCAGTCTAAGGCCTACCCAGGGGAGATGGTGTGGGCTTGTAATCACCATTAACTGGCACGCAATAATAACAAGTGATTGTTCAGTCAGAACTTTTTCTTTAGAAAATGGAGAAGTACATCACACACACACATACACTACTAAATACTATGCAGTATTTTACAAACATGTCCATTGGCAAATGGACAATACCATAGATGAAATTGCATATTCACCACTGACCTAAAGGGATCATACAAGCATATCAAGTAAGTCTATTGGCTTATTCAAGGGTCCAGAGTGGCAAACCACATGTTAAAATCACGTGTACTTAAATGCAATCAGCAGAAGTAATAATCATGTCTAAAGGCACTTATTAACGTTAATAAAGCATATTCAATTTGATCAATAATAATGTGTCCACATTATTGCATTAATCAAGCATTTAAAATGAGCAAAACGTGAAAGTGTATTTTTATAAAATTTCCAACCATAAAAATGTAATTATAAAAGCAGCCCCTAGAGAGAATCATATTTTAATTATATTATATACAACTATAGACTTAGTCCCTAGGGGGCGCTTTAATACATGGACCTTTTAAATATATAAATATATATATATTCACTGAAAAAACCATAGGTTATAGACCATATATAGTTAGGGATTAGCATTTAAAAAACCTTATTTTACTCACACAAAACCATTGAAATTCCATATATAGTTAGTTGCACTAACTATATATCGCGCACCCGCAATCCACTGCTGATGATGTCACATATTACATCATTCATGACATGGTCAGTGACATCACTGATGACATCACTGATGACATCTCAAATGACATCATCCAGTGACTGTGTGTTTCTGTAAAGTTTAAATATGTTTTACATATTGAAGAATGAGTAGATGTAGAAGTGTCTGGATGAAGGATTTAGTAGGTGCGTGACTGACTGTATGAGTGAGTGATTAAATGTGTCTCACTGAGTGCATGGGTTAGTGACTAAACTGTCTTAATTTGTGCATCATTATGTCTGTTGTTCTGTAAACTGCTGCATGTGTTGATCAGTAGCTATATGAGTAACTATATGGGTTATTGATTGATTGCCCAAGTATTTGTATGGGAGACTGTGTGTGTGTGTGGCTGGCTGGGAGGTGTGTGACTCTGTGCAGATCAACGTGTACTTGTATCAACGATTGTATAAGAGAGTAAGTATGTGTTAGTATATGTTTCAAAATGTAAGGTGCTCTATGTTTAACTGTATAGATTAGAAAATGGAAGTGTGATTGATTCTTTACAGGACTGACTAGGTGTGTGAGTAACTCCATGGATGAGTGACAGAGTGTGAGAGTCTGTATAGGTGTATGAGTGCATATGATAGTGTTGTAAAGATGAGTGATTGTATGTATGAATGATTGTATGGGTAAATGAGTGAATGTGTGTGTAAACATAGGAATCACTGAGTGCGTATGTAGTAACTAGTATTGGTGTGTCAATGGTTTCAAAAATTATACTCTGTATTTAACACTGGGTGTAACAGAGGTTATATTAAAGTGTGAGGAGATGCATTGTATTGTCACATGAATGATATCATCAGTGATGTGGTCATTGATGTCAAATGAGATGTCATCAGTGATGTCATCAGTGATGTCATTTGAGATGTCATCAGTGATGTCATTTGAGATGTTATCAGTGATGTCATTTGAGATGTCATCAGTGATGTCATTTGAGATGTCATCAGTGATGTCATCAGTGATGTCACTGACCATGTCATGAATGATGTAATATGTGACATCATCAGCAGTGGATTGCGGGTGCGCGATATATAGTTAGTGCAACTAACTATATATGGAATTTCAATGGTTTTGTGTGAGTAAAATAAGGTTTTTTAAATGCTAATCCCTAACTATATATGGTCTATAACCTATGGTTTTTTCAGTGAATTTTCAAGGTTTTTTAAATGCTAATTCCTAACTATATATGGTCTCTAACCTATGGTTTTTTCAGTGAATTTCAATGTTTTTTTAATAGCAAATATCATAAGCTGTCGAATGTCAAGTACGTGGTAAGTAAAAACATTTTCGTGTTTATGCACACTGATCTGCTTTGAATGCTGCCCCCCCCTCCCCCTCATTTCTATTAGGAGTACTCTCTCTTTGCAGATAGTGAAGGGTAGTTAACGCAGGCCTTTGCCCCCGTTGTAATCCGTCGTGCCTGCTTCTCTTTCCATTTGATTGATTGTTATCCAAGCATTTACTGTTTTAGAATTGGTTCTCTTTGGTTTATTCTCTATTTACAAACAAGCACAGAGTCGCAATACTCTGTTTAGTCTTTGCAGATAGGGAAAAATCGTGTAAAAAAACAAAAGGAATCGAGCAAAATCAGTAGGCCACTAATGGGATCTCTTTTTGACCTCGCTAAAATAGAAACATTAGGAACAACCCCCTCATGAGAAATACGAAACTAGTGAGATGAACTGAGCTCCACACCATGATGGCTGCAAGACAGCTCGGCTCCGCCACCCACCCCGCCCAAAATAACGATAAACTCTATGCAAATATTACAAATATATACAACACACCAGCAAAGTAACAGGGTAAAACATTTTATTAAATAACTATTGCCCGATCCGGCTAGCTCAATCGATCGAGCATGAAACTCATGCACTCTGATAATTCAAAGTTTTGAGGAGTGCTTGTAACACTGTCTGAAGCCTATTTGCACTTGCTACAGCTTCACTATTCTCAATGTAAGTGGGGGCTGTTTGAGGACGTGACTGCATTTGAAAACAATGTGATGCGGTGCCACCCTGAACCGCTTGACGGAGGCCCCCGAGGGACGGTGTCATGGCGCGGACTCGGAGGGGGCGCTTGGCTCCGGCCCCCTCCGCAAGTCGTGTTGCCCTGGTGTGGCCTGAGATCGCCCCCGACATAGGTGGCCGGCTCCCGGGGTCAAGCGGAACTTTTTGCCTTTTGGTGACTCTTCCATTCTTGACCTTGTCCCACAATCCGTTTCACCTAAAGACACGCTGTAGTGGGGCGCCCCTTTACCGTTTCAGTTGCCATTCCGCCCGCTTTTGCTACACTGTGCCTCTTCCGCTATTCAGCTGTTTACCGCCTGCTCTTTTGACTACAGCGTCTCGCTCACCATGTACTTGAGTTGCTCCCGCTCTTGCGGTGCAGCGATAGGCGGCTGCCACAGGACTCTCAAAATGGCGGCCGGCTCTTCAGATTTGGGCGTGGTCCACTAAAATGGGCCTGCAACACCTTGGTACTCGGACGCTTGTCTGCTAGAGCTTGGGCTCCATTCTCGAAAGCGTCCCCTCAGCCTTGAAGATTCTACAAAAGTCTTGGGGGCCTCCGACTCCCGCAGGCTTCTGGTGGGGAGCGGCTAGCATGATTGCTCGTGGAATGGCCACGACGGAGCTACGAAATGGTGGTGCTTTCATGCTAACGCCAGCTTCAGTCTGAAACATCCAGAAACACTGTAGACTGCCAATTCGATCAGTTCCGGTAGCGCCCCAACGTGACCCGGTAGAGAAGAACTTGCCCTCCCCTCTTTGACTGATGGTTCTTGTTGCCCGTCCCTTCTGTTGTCATTTAACAGAACTATTTAGCCTGCTGAAAGGGGTTGTGTTCCGACCGCTGGTTGGTGGAGACATTTTGACTATATTCTGGACCTGCGTTGTCGCGTAATGCGTCATATGACGCGCCGCGTTAGCGCATCCGGAAGTGCTCCGGTGCGCGAAGCGCAGCTTCCCGGAAGCGATCTGGGGCGCGGCGCGCAGCGCGTAACGTAAGCATAACAGGTCATGTGACTTGTTAATAAAACTTTTCATTGGTTCATTTTACTTTTCTTATTCTAATGATGAAAGGCTTGGTCATATGACCTAAAAATTACGCTTTTTATTACTTTCGAACATTATTTTTTCTTAAACATATGTTATAATGTTCCAGGCTAATGTACTTTCCCGGAAAATTTACAACTGTCCTGCAAGTAAAATATATTCCTTTTTCGAGAAAAAGGGCGTTTCTTCGTCCCATGATGGAGCCGTTGAGCAAAAGAGGCTCGGCCTGCTGTCTTAGTCGCCGATACGCCTGAATATCAGATTCTTATCGATCACTTTATGTTGCAGAAGTAGAAACACAACAGCCCTTGACCATTTATCTTTACTGCGTTCCTGCGTATTATACCTTTTACCCTTCATGTAATTGGACTGCTTTATTTCACTTGCCTTTTACTGATTCTAAAACAGTGACTATTATTAAAAACTTTACCAATGTAAATACTACTACCATGTTTTCTTTTAAAAACCTTTATTGTGAAAATGTCAGTATACAAATACGGGCCTATAACCACGTGGGCCGGCCACGGAGCAAACTGTAATCATATATGATGAGTAGACATTTACACTGTAGAGGAACGTAACGGGCGGGCCATTAGGTTGCAAGAACTAAGGTGTCTAACAGTTGCGGAATCGGTGGACGTACATTTTATAACTAAAATACGACAGAGCCAGTTACAATAATATTATCTAGATATACATTTGAGGGCAAGTACCATGGGTGACGTTAATTCGAACTTTCAATAGTACAGTAATCAATAACACATCAGAACTTAATATCAATAGGGATGTCGAAATATTCAATCAATTCTCGGTCCCCCCCCGCCATGTGCTTCAAATCTGCATACGTATCTCGTGATTTCAAGGTTCAGCAACCAGTACACAACAAGGAGTTACGAGTCCCATTTATTCCGGCGCCATTTTGGGCGAGGACGGGCAGGTCCAGGATATAGTCAAAATGTCTCTACCAACCATCGACTATGATGATGTTCATATGCTGTATTTATTAGAGTAACACTCATCTGTCCACATGAAATTAATTTGCCACAATCTAAACATGTCATTTTAATCTTTCCAAAGTTCTTCTAAATATTTTGGACCGTTTACCTTGCCTCTGATGCTGTCAGTGCCACTTCTTTGGTGAATGTACTGGCAGGTCGGGGGTTCTCCTCCAAATCTCTCTTTTGTGCAGCACTATAATTAATCGGTGCCACCTCTCCATATGACGATGCATGGTATAGTTACCATAACTATATTTTTTTTCGGTTCCTCTGGAGAGTACATCGTGGCAGATGAGGCAGGTAACGTACCGGGCATTTACCTTTTTTGCATGTAGAGGAAAGGAAAAAAAATTCGAGCGTCCGAGTTCTAAGGTGTCCCAGGGCCATTTTAGTGGACCAGGCCCAAATCCAAAGAACAGGCCGCCATTTTGAGAGTCCTGTTGCAGCCGCCTGTCGCTGTAGCATCAAGAGCGGCCGAAACTCAGCTGAATGGCAACTGAAACAGTAAAGGGGCGCCCCACTACAGCAGACGAGCCTCCACCTGGGAAGGCCCGTTCACGGATTGTAGGATGGCCACACCAGTGCGGCAACTTGCTAGACACCACCTCGGTGCCAACCGAATCTCAGCGCCTTGTGGTGTCTTCTATTCAGAAAATATTGTTGTGCTGCCTTCGGCCTATTCGCCGCAAGTGCGCACGCAACTCAGCTGCATAGCGAGTGAAACACCAAGGGGCGCCCCACTGCAGCCGAGGAACCTTCATCTTGGGGGCGACGCACAGCATCACATTGCTTTCCAATGCAGTCAGATCCTCAAACAACCCCCACTGACTGACGCGAACTCACAGGCCAACGGAGCGCCCCACGCCGACTTTCGGCGCAGCATTGTAGGATGGCCACACCAGTGCGGCAACTTGCTAGACACCACCTCGTTGCCATCCGAATCATGGCGCGTTGCGCTGCCTTTGGCCCTATTCGCACATCGGTCCGCTACTGACGCCATCTCACAGGCCAACGGGGCGCCCCACGCCGACTTTCAGCATTGTAGGATGGCCACACCAGTGCGGCAACTTGCTAGACACCACCTCGGTGCCATCCGGATCTTGGCGCGTTGTGCTGCCTTCGGCCTATTCGCACATCGGTCCGCTACTGACGCCGCCTCACGTGCCAACGGATTTTCTACGCTTTTTATACCCTATGCCGCATAACAGGTCATGTGACTTGTTTATAAAACTTTTCATTGGTTCATTTTACTTTTGGTTTCCTAATGATGGAAGGCTTGATCATATGACCTAAAAATAACACTTTTCATTGGATGAAAACTTTTTTTTTTCCCAAACGATGAAAGCCCCACCTTGTTTCTGGATGTTTCAGACTGAAGCTGGCGTCAGCATGAGAGCACCACCATCTCGTGGCTCCGTCGTGGTCATTCCGCGAGCAATCATGGCAGCCGCTCCCCACCGGAAGCCTGCAGGAGTCGGGGGCCACCAAGACTTTTGTAGAATCCTCAAGGCTGAGGGGACGCTTTCGAGAATGGGGTCCAAGACCTAGCAGACAAGCGTCCGATTTCCAAGGTGTCCCAGGGCCATTTCAGTGGACCAGGCCCAAAAAGGAAAGAGCCTGCCGCCATTTTGAGAGTCCTGTGGCAGCCGCCTATCGCTGCACCGCAAGAGTGGGCGCAACTCAGCTGAATGGCGGATTTTGACACAGTGTACCAAAAGCGGGCGGAATGGCAACTGAAACGGTAAAGGGGCGCCCCACTACAGCAGACGAGCCTCCACCTGGGGAGGCCCGTTCACGCCGCCTCACCCCCCCCCCCCCCCCGGGGCGCCCCACGCCGTTATTCGGAGCAGCATTGTGGGATACCAAAACCAGTGCGGCAACTTACTTGACATCACCTGGGTGCCATCCACATCTCAGCGCGTTCTGCTGCCTTGGGACTATTCGCACAACAGACCGCTACTGACGAGCCACCCCCCGGGACGCCCCACGCCGTTATTCGGAGCAGCATTGTAGGATACCCAAAACCAGTGCGGCACCCAGGCAACATCACCTGGGTGCCGTCCAGAACTCAGGACGTTGTGCTGCCTTGGGACTATTCGCACAACCGACCGCTACTGACCATTGTTCCTTCTTTTTTCCTAAAAATGTTTAAATGTTTTTACTGTTTTTGTTGCGTTGTTTATATTTATAAGTTATTAAAGTTTTATAATCCTACTACTTTGTTGGAGTGCTATATATTTTTAATGTGACACATAATTGTAAAAACTTTGATGTACAAAGAGGCATCCCTGGAATCTTCCGCTTCAGGCTCGGTCCCCTCCCCAATCACAATACAGGATGGTTTTCAGATAGTAGGAACGCGTGTGGTGTGACGTATCTCATCGGGTGGGTGCCTTGATCTACTGTAACTCCTTTGAAGAGGGGTGATTCTTTACAGCTGGGGCCATAAAGTACATCTGCAGGGCTACCTGATAGCCTGGGACCGGCCTGGACAATCGGACACAGAGGAAGAGGAGTGTCAGAGGGTGCGGTAGTGAATAGGGCGAAAGGGAGGTGTCGGACGGGCACAGAGTGTGATTCTCAGGGAAGAGTAGCGCAGATGGGGGGAGGTTTATTGCCCATGCATAAGACAGAGAGCGGGGGTGACCAGTGCCTGGGGGAGATGCTTGCGAGGGTGGGGAGCCATGCTAAGGATCGACAGCGTGCAGAGAGTGGGTCTGGTCAAGGCATCTAAAATGGCTGCCGTGCACGACAAAAGTGTGGCATTTGAAAAAAGGCAAGATGGCGCAAACAATGTTTTTCAACACTTCCTGATTTCCTTCGAATCGAACGTTAACAGACGTTATCTCTCCCACACTACCGGTCCCCCTGGGCTTAAACGCCGAGATGGTAGGGACTGCATCCCGTGGAGATAGGCCGAGACGTCACTCAGCAGAAAAAAAGTAAAACAAAGTCTATAAACATACAATAAGTTAAAAGTCAATCATTCTTGTTTCCTCGTAGTACGCTCCCCAGTCCGCTTCCCGTTACGCTAACCGGGCGCACCCCACCAAAAAAAACGTTTTTTTTTTTTTTTTTGCCCCGCGGAGCCCTTTTAAAGCCTCCACATCAAACCTATGGGGTCAGGGAGGATCTACTATGCCCCCTTATGGTAATTTGCCCCTTCGCTTTGGCCTCCTCTTGTCTCTCGATCCTACCGAGAGACAAGATGGCGGCCGCTCCGTACTGTTTGGAATGTTTACAGACACCGGAGAGCCAATCAGCTTCGCTTCGCAAAGCTCCGTAACGCGAAAAGTACGCGAAACGGAGCGCTACCCGGGACGCTGTCACAGATATATATCTTTTTTTTAACGTTAATTTCTCAAAATCCACTGCAGCACATATATTGAGACCTAGCAAAGGCACATCGGGCTACCAGTCCCTACAATTTTGCCAAGTTTCGTGCAAATCCATTCAGCCGTTCGAGCTAAAAGTGAGTCCAACCGCCCTATGGAAATTAACATGGGAAAAACGCGTTTTGGGACCCCCCTTGTTTCTCGGCCCCCCCTTGACGAACCCCCCCCCAAATTTTCAGGGGCTGCTCAGAAACAGAATGTTCCATTTTCCTGACAATTTCAGCCAATTCCGTCCACAAACGCCAAAGTTATTAGACATAGAATTTTCAAAAATCCCATAGAGAAAAAATCCTAACTATATATACCTACTGGCGACCGCCAGTAGGTAATATAGATATATATATATATATATATATATATATATATATATATATATATATATATATATATATATATATATTCAATCAAGCAGGTAGCACCAAAAAGTGAGAGGCCACAGGAAGTATTTCTTAGTTCAATCGATTTATTTGGTCGGCGACCCGCCAGCAGTCACTTCGTCAGGATAGGGCATCACATAATCAGCCAGACGCGTTTCAGGATTCTTTCTTTTCTTCAGTGGCTTCAGTGAAGGAGTGAAAAAGTCACGATGCTCGTGCACAGTTTATAGTTATGACTCCCCGCCCCGATGGGCGTGGCTGCACTGCTGCCTTATGGAGTTTGTAGTGCATTGCTTGTATTCCCCTAGTGGGAGTGCTTTTCCTCCTTAATCTTTAAACAATAAATGCCCAAATGGGTTGATGCATTTTCCGTGGCGTTATGGCTGCCTTGCTTTGTGGCCGTCGATCAGAACTTTATGCAGGTTACAGCCTGAATCTGCTTCCTCGCATTTCTTCCTTCCGAATGTCTAGCTCCGACTCGAGCCAGACCGGACCTGCTTAAAAGCAGTGAGCCTCCCACAACGGCTGTGCAAAGCCGTGTAATATTCAATCAAGCAGGTAGCACCAAAAAGTGAGAGGCCACAGGAAGTATTTCTTAGTTCAATCGATTTATTTGGTCGGCGACCCGCCAGCAGTCACTTCGTCAGGATAGGGCATCACATAATCAGCCAGACGCGTTTCAGGATTCTTTCCTTTCTTCAGTGGCTTCAGTGAAGGAGTGAAAAAGTCACGATGCTCGTGCACAGTTTATAGTTATGACTCCCCGCCCCGATGGGCGTGGCTGCACTGCTGCCTTATGGAATTTGTAGTGCATTGCTTGTATTCCCCCAGTGGGAGTGCTTTTCCTCCTCAATCTTTAAACAATAAATGCCCAAGTGGGTTGATGCATTTTCCGTGGCGTTATGGCTGCCTTGCTTTGTGGCCGTCGATCAGAACTTCATGCAGGTTACAGCCTGAATCTACTTCCTCGCATTTCTTCCTTCCGAATGTCTAGGTCCGACTCGAGCCAGACCGGACCTGCTTAAAAGCAGTGAGACTCCCACAACGGCTGTGCAAAGCCGTGTAATATTCAATCAAGCAGGTAGCACCAAAAAGTGAGAGGCCACAGGAAGTATTTCTTAGTTCAATCGATTTATTTGGTCGGCGACCCGCCAGCAGTCACTTCGTCAGGATAGGAAGGAAGAAATGCGAGGAAGCAGATTCAGGCTGTAACCTGCATGAAGTTCTGATCGACGGCCACAAAGCAAGGCAGCCATAACGCCACGGAAAATGCATCAACCCACTTGTGCATTTATTGTTTAAAGATTGAGGAGGAAAAGCACTCCCACTCGGGGAATACAAGCAATGCACTACAAACTCCATAAGGCAGCAGTGCAGCCACGCCCATCAGGGCGGGGAGTCATAACTATAAACTGTGCACGAGCATCGTGACTTTTTCACTCCTTCACTGAAGCCACTGAAGAAAGAAAAGAATCCTGAAACGCGTCTGGCTGATTATGTGATGCCCTATCCTGACGAAGTGACTGCTGGCGGGTCGCCGACCAAATAAATCGATTGAACTAAGAAATACTTCCTGTGGCCTCTCACTTTTTGGTGCTACCTGCTTGATTGAATATTACACGGCTTTGCACAGCCGTTGTGGGAGGCTCACTGCTTTTAAGCAGGTCCGGTCTGGCTCGAGTCGGAGCTAGACATTCGGAAGGAAGAAATGCGAGGAAGCAGATTCAGGCTGTAACCTGCATGAAGTTCTGATCGACGGCCACAAAGCAAGGCAGCCATAACGCCACGGAAAATGCATCAACCCACTTGTGCATTTATTGTTTAAAGATTGAGGAGGAAAAGCACTCCCACTGGGGGAATACAAGCAATGCACTACAAACTCCATAAGGCAGCAGTGCAGCCACGCCCATCGGGGCGGGGAGTCATAACTATAAGCTGTGCACGAGCATCGTGACTTTTTCACTCCTTCACTGAAGCCACTGAAGAAAGGAAAGAATCCTGAAACGCGTCTGGCTGATTATGTGATGCCCTATCCTGACGAAGTGACGGCTGGCGGGTCGCCGACCAAATAAATCGATTGAACTAAGAAATACTTCCTGTGGCCTCTCACTTTTTGGTGCTACCTGCTTGATTGAATATTACACGGCTTTGCACAGCCGTTGTGGGAGGCTCACTGCTTTTAAGCAGGTCCGGTCTGGCTCGAGTCGGAGTGTAGTGTAGTTCCTATCATCCCAATAGGCTCTGCGCATTGGAATAATATCTTCAATAGTATAGACGTAGGACAGAGGTTAACTAGGTCTTCTACTGTCGATATTAGACTTAAAGTTTAGTGTTTGCCAGCTAGCTCAGAGTTCACTAGAAACTTTCTCGAATAGACAAGGAGGAGTTTAACTTCCCTGGATAGACAAGAAGGGATTTAGTTTCTGACAACCATAGAACATGACAACTTTGCTCTCCCCTAATCAAGAGTGTATCTCTAGAGTCGTGTGAAAACAAAAGACAACTTATTTTACTCAGTCAGTTCAGTGCATTCTTAGTTTCACCAGATTGTAGAGAAAAGGAAGAGACGGGCGTGTTCAATAAAAAGATGTTATTTATTGATCAGTCTCTTTTCTCATACAAGAGAAATGAATCGCTATTATTGCAATACTTAGAGTTAAGTAAAGTGCATACAGTAATAACAGAATTATAAAATAATACTGTAAAAGCATTGATATGGTTTCTTAGCCATATGATACTTAAAATGGATAAAATAGATACATACATATATACATTGACTAATCGTACTCAACTGGTGCTTCTAACTACGTCTACCCCAATGTACCTGACCTAAGCCTAATACGTGGCGGGAGTAGATAAGTAGCAGTTTAAGTTAAGTTTGTTTTGCCAAGGGTCTGCTACAAGAATTCTCTACAAAGGATGATTCAGTTCAGTACCTGGGATTTAGAAGGCTGGAGGGCTGGTATCTCTATCTCAGGTCTTGATATTCCAGCTGCCTGCGAGGGCTGCTTGGAAGCGCCGGAGCTGGATTTCTCGGCAGGAGAAAAGGCAGCGTCTCTCTCTCAGCGCGTCAGAAAGGAGGGGCAGCGTCTGTGGGCTTCTCTGTCAGCTGGGCTCCTCGGCAAGTCTCGCTGCTCCAATCTTGTCACCACCTCGTGTGTTTGCTTAAGGCAATGTCGGTATTATTTATACCTGAAAGGTGCCGGGATTGACGTAAGGATGGACATAAATACGTCAATAAGGATGTCATACGAACTTGATCGTTCGCACATTCTTTACTGAAGTTCTCGGCTAAATCAAAACAATGGCTGTGGGGATTTCCCAGATCGTGGTAGGTTTGATTTGTTTTGAGAACACCGTATGCCTATTAGGGGGCTGGAGGAATAGTGCTTGACTAATGATGGCATGCGCTATGACCTAATCAGATAACGGGCTTCTGTGCCGTTGTGTGGCTAATCAGATAACGGATTTCTGTGCAGTTGAATGGCTGCTAGTTAATTATTAACCAGACAAGGGTCAGAAACAGGGGGATCGATACAGTACCCATAATAAATACATCACACCCACTCCACGTAATCTATGTCCATATTTACAAGTCTAGGCATAGTAAACATACTAGTAGTGCATGTGTATACGAACCACCCCAAAATACAATCATTTGCATAATGAAATTTGGAAATGCGAAATACACGAAAAGATGAGTATAATTACTATATGCACATCAAGCAGTATAATAAATGCTAAATCTAAACGCATATTTTGAAATAAGCATGAATAAAATGCGGAAATTACACATGAAATGGCTCTTAATACAGAAGAAAAAGTCGAGACCATCTCATCACAAATTCATAATACTCGTGAATATGCTAGAGGGTAGCTAAAGTGTCTTGATTAGCTAAATATAGAAATTTTGTTCTCTAAGAATAGTCTTACTTTAAGCAGAAGATAAGTGTCCCAAAAAATCGTAAATATTTTGGAATGGAAGGGGAAAAATGTCTTGCTCTCTGTAAAAACTGGTGAGAAAACTTCTTATTGCTTAATTTTCAAAGTTGAAGGCCAAATTCAGGGTGTAGGGAACGCCGTGTGCTAGTTTGTTCAAAGTCATTCTTTCTGCTCTGGTGAAAACATCATATTGTTGAGACTTTCGAAAAAACTGTCAACTGCTTCTTGTGAAAGTTCCACTAACTCGGGTAAATTTTGTAACATGCATTCACGAGCATGATTGCCTTCATTGATGTTTCGATCAGCATAGCTGACAGAAGGTTGTACCTGATCGATGCTGCTTTCATCTTGTACTTCACAACTCTTCAATCGTAGTGGTGAAGTCTCCACGAATGCGGTCATCAGGATTGGTAGCCGCTGGGGACAGCACAATGCATGAGCCGTTACCTGACCCAACAAAGTTTCTGCGTCCATTGGCACATCCGATTGTAGTGTCAGACAGGTGTCCAACACGCATTCTTCGCCGCATAGCAAGCACCTTAATACAGGCATAACACAACTTTGCCACATCGGTCTGAATGAAAGAAACCAAGTCATGTTCAAATCTCGTAGCCGTGCTAGTCCAAGGACTTTAGTTATGCGGTCCCGGTAGCCAATAGCTCGGATTGTTTCTTCCATTATCGCTGGTGTCTTGTCTGTGACGTGGTTTGCCATAGCGAAGTAACAGGATCAAAAATAGGATGCCTGCCACTAGTCCCAAAAGGAGAGGAAGTCCGCCAAAGATGGAATGGACAAATTCAGGAAAAATACCCAGGATGGCTTTGAATGGGGTTAAAACTCCTGAAAACACTGTCTTAAATACACTCGCGATTCCGCTTGTATCAGAAATGTTTAAGATTTCGCTCAGTATTTCTGCGAAATGTATGGGGGAATTGGTTGATAACAGTGAATGAATCTCATCAGTTGTCCTTGCAACTTGGAGATCATACGTTTCTTTTGATGACGTTAACATGGTTGGTGTCTGTAGGAGCACTGTCTTCATTCTGCTTAAAGTATCAATTCGAATAGAAGAAATTTTCAAACTGGGCCACAACCTTGCCTCCCTGTCTCGGGCATCGTTCTGCAACAATACTCGTTCACAGCACATGACCTTCCTAGTCACGGTTATGAGATAAGGTTTTCCGGGCAGCAGACTGCAACATCTGCGATTTACAATTAGAATGTAACTCCCATTCGAGAGTCTCTTAAAGAATGGTTCTATTTGTGTTGCAGGTGTGCCTAGCTGGTGACATGAAAGGTTATTTGAGTTCCCTTCACATGCTCCATGTAAACTAATACCCTGACACAAAAGTGTACCGCTTAGTGACCTTTCACAATTATTGCCACTAAGGAACACACTTTGTCTTTTATTACTAACACATGCGTGTGTATAGGGCAAGTTCCATGTTGACTTAATGTATCCTTTACCCAACCTTTCATACTGGCCTGCCTGTATATATTTTTGGCAGTATTGAAACTGGAAAGTTGTTATCGGAATATTTATTATCCCATGTATTATCCATTCAATGACAGGTCGTTCTGACATTGTCAATGGTAATCTCTCAAGTTTTTTCAATGCTCAGAATTGTATAGTCAGCACCCTTCTGTGCCAAACTGATTTGTTTATCAGTAAGGTTAAAGATATTAAATAGTGACGTTGTGTTGATTAAACGCCAAGGCACATAGCCTGAACGCAGATTTTGTAACGTCCAGCCAAGCTGTACAATAGAACGCAATTGGGACTGACCGTGTTGTAACATCAGTAAGTCTTGCGATATTATATCGATTGCTGAAGATACAATACTGTCCAGTGAATATATTCTGGAGGACAGAGTCATTAACCCATTGTCCACAACAGAAAGTGATTTTTCCAAATTAATACGGTCAATTTCCCGTATTTTTTCTGCTGTCTCAATTTGAGTTACTTTCCAAACTTCATTGTAAGCTGCATATATAGAGGCCGCTATGAAACGTTTTTGACGCTGTTTGCGTGGTCCCATAATGAAATCACGCAAGTCAGCACCTTCTTGAAGTAAAGTTAGGTGTTGCTTAATTTCTGCCAGTGTGGATGTTTGTAGCCATTGAAGGCAGAGCTTGCCCACACTGTAAGTAGTTACTATCCCTGGATGTTGTCTTTGGGAATATCTAGGGTCTGGCCTGGTCAATTTGAACCCCTGTATTTTGTTCAGGAATCTGTCTTGACAGTTATTTGTATCAGTGGGCCAGATCAACCATTGTTTCCAATCAGGATGTGTTCTGTTTTGGTTTAAAATATGGTTTACGTCTATCTCAGCATCTATAGAGCTATTACTGTGCGTTGTTGGCTTTGGAATAGACGGTTTGTTTAAGTCTTTGATTTTGGCTAAGCCAAGACAGGTAGTTTGTTGAATAGTGTCATTCAAAAATATAATTTGTTCTGGGATCATGCAGGCCCTGAATAATGATTCTATACCTTGTACTTGACAATCTTTTGTACCCCAAACAGTTTTTGTTTCAATGTTACTGTTCCAGAAATCAAAACCAAATGTATTTATTTGCTCAAAAAATGAATCTGAATATATCAATTTTGTGTTGGTAAGCACGGTCTTCATACCTGTCTTATTTGACAATTTGAAATAAAATGTTTCTGCATTACTTGTGTTAAACCCTGAAAAGTATGGATATTTATCATAAAATGTTTTGGAACTACCCTTTGGTGGAGTAGCACAATGTTCCCATTGGTTATAATTTAAAACATTTCTAGGTTGTGCAGATTTATGGAGATAATGGTTACCATAGTGGTTATAGCAGAACATTTGATCATAATTAGATGAACCCTGCAAATAATCATGTTCTGTAAATTTAGCAGACATTACTAGGTCAGACATCATATCATTAATACTTTCAAAGTCCCAATCATCAGCAAATGTGCTTGGTTTTACAAAGTCACCTAACGAGATCTTAAATTAGTGTGGATACTTCAGGATTTCAACCGGGCCATAGATTTCATAATCAGTATTGTCCCATGCTACACCGCCTGGTATAGGGTTGGCTGTGAAGTTCACTGAAGAAAGTTCTCTTTTCTTGACGTGTGAAGTTGTGTGTGGTTTAAGGACCAAGTTGATTTTCTGGCTTGCTGTGTCCATTTTAGCATATTTTCCCTCAATGAAATGTCCCAAGCATAGTACCATGACGAGCCAAAGTATGAGGATAAATGCACCTAATGTCACCCAAATTTCAATCCATGGAGAAGTCAGATAGGTTCTCTTTAGTTGTTGAAAAAGTTCCTTTGCTTTGTCTTTAAAAGTTTTTGTTGATGGCTGTACTTCTGGTTCGCATTGTTCTTCTGAAATATCATCGAAGTTGATGAAGTAGCCGGATGCTGTTCTGTCAATTGTTCCAATTGCTTCTGGATTACTTTTTGCTTTTGGCTTTTGCTTTGTTTCATTAGAAAATTCCGTAGTTACATCATCGTAGGTTGTTGTTTCTTGATGAAAAGCTTTGATTTGGGTTTTAAGAGGTTCAAGTTCCATTGCTTTGTTGCATAGTCCTTGTTGTTTCACTGTAGATTTTCCAAATGTGATCAATCTTTCAGTTTGAACCTCTGTGGATGTAGAAAACTTTGGTGTTCTGCTACTTCTTGGGAGTCCACTTGGCCTACTATTTGTTATCGGCCACATGATTGTGGTTTTACCAGGTCGATGGATATGACTCGGTTCTCCTTTTTACCAGCAAGGGGCGGTAGTACTACTGATCTTGTCCCGTTGATAGACAAGACAGGAACTGCTTTTCTGTAAGAAGGCCCAAATTCCTTCTTTACCGCGATCTTTTCTCTGACCAGATCCCCGACTTTTGGAATCCAGACAGGCCTTGCTGGGACAGGTGGTTTTTCTTCAGTGGTTGCTGGCTGCTGTTTCAACTTTATGTTGCTCAGGTCTTTTCTTGTTTCATTTAAGTCCTGTAAAATAGCCAAGCGATCTTTGATATCAAAGCATTTTTCTTTAACCACTGAAGTCTGACTATCTAAGTCCTGGATTAACATTCTAGTCCCAAGCAATAGTTCGTATGGACTGAATCCTTTCAGAGAATTTCTTGGCAGGTTATTTAGACTATGTTGGACACTTATTAAATGTTTGACCCACCCAGCTCCTGAACCTAATACCTTTGCTGTTATAGATTGCTTTATGTCACGGTTTTTTCTTTCTACGATTCGGTTTCCCTCGGGATGAAATGGACAAGAGTACCGCAATGCAATGCCCATGCTGGTCATGGCCTCCTTATAAGCCCGGGAGCTAAAAGCGGGACCCTGGTCAGAATGTAGCATGCCAATTGCGTATGTGCCGATAAAGACTCGCAAATCTTTTATAACAGTTCTGGCGTCAGCCGATCGCTGGGGCCACATCCATATGAATCTCGTGCATGAATCCACTGCGACCAAGATATATTTATAGTTACCATCACTTTGTAAGGGACCACAGTGGTCTAGGTAAACACAGGCTAATGGTTTATCTGAGATTAGAAGGTGCGTCTGTGCTGGTCGTTTCACTGTTGATACTTTCATTCTTTGACATATTTCACATTCTAGAACATAGTTCTTTGTTTGTCGTCGCATTTGTGGCCACCAGTATCTCTGTTTTAATAATGATACTGTGGCTGAAACGCCAGCATGTACAGAAGCAAGCCCTTCGTGTGCCGCTATGATGAGCTCTAACCTATGTTCCATGTTTGGAATTGCCCTATCCCCCACTCCAGGGATTCGAGCAAACGGAACATTATTTGCATCAGTTATGTATGAGTACTTTACTGGAAAGCCTTTCGGGAGTGTTTCTATCGCATCTTTTACTGTAGCACTGACAGCCTGTAATATTTCGCTGTCTATTTTTGTTTTTGACCGAGTGATGGCGGCTACGGAAGCCGTTTGCACAGCTGCCTTCGCGGCCTCATCAGCCAATGAATTCCCTTCAACGTGAACGCCATCACGTTGATGACTCAGTGTATGTATCACGTGAGTCTTTTGTAGTTCCTTTTGCAAAAGAACTACTTGTTCCCAAAGCATTTTATGCTTGATTGTGCCACCTTTTGCATCTTTAAAACCGTTCTGAACCCAGATCTGCAAGTATTCATTGTAAGATTGGACGCAATAATATGAATCGCACACTATGAGTGTGGGGAATTCTCGATCGGTATTTTCAAGCGCCATCTTGAACGCTAGTAGTTCAGCTCGCTGAGCTGTACAATCTCCTAGAGATTGCGTTTTAGTGACCACTGGTTTAAATTTTCCTTTGTGCCAGCGACCTTTTACAATTGCGCACGCAGCACTGTAAGCTTGCTTACCCCCCACTGCGGGTTGTGCTGATCCGTCTGTATATATTATACAGCCGTAATGTTCTAAAGGCAGAATCTCGGTCGGCGGAGGACATTCGAATTCATATTGGAGAAACTCTTGTGTTTTTAAGTTGGGATCAAATTCGTATGCCACGTCTGTTGCAGCAAGAGAATTAGCCCATTGTATCCATCTTGGATGGAGTGCTTTAGCATTCGGAATGCTTGCCTTTGTTACCGCCTCCAGGGCTGGTATCGGTGTCACGATGATTATTCGTTTACCTTGTGCTAGGGCTCGTTCTTTTGCTACTGCAGTCTGTACCGCGGTTAGAATTTTTTCCGTTGGGCTAAATTTCATTTCAGCCTTTGTGTACAAGTGTGATTTGTATGCAATTGGTACCTTCTCTCCCTCATTAGAGGTTAGGTATGTGAATCCGCATCTTCCTGGGATGACTCGAATCACAAGGTTGCATGTGTTGTCACGTGTTTGTAATTTTGTTTTAACTAACATATCTGTTTGCAAAGATCTCAAAATTTCGGTGTGTTTTTGAGTCCAATTGATTCTTTTAAAATCTGGTTTTATAAGGTCATAGAGAGGTTTAACTCTCTCTGCATAATTTATAATGTAAGTTCTTCCGAAATTTAGGAAACCTAGAATTGATTGTAAGTTTTTTATTGTTCTAGGTGCTTGGATTACAGCACATTTCTCTAGGAAATTGTTAGCCAGGCTTTTGCCTTCACTTGATAGTTCATATCCTAAAAACAGGACAGTTAGGTGGGCAATTCTTGACTTTTTAAAGTTGAATTTGTAACCCTCTGCTGCGAACCCAAGTATTATGGTGTTCACTCTCTTCAAGTGAGTATCCAAGTCATCATCTGTTAGATAGATGTCATCGACATAAGATAATGCCTCATCATCATATATTTGTAGTAACTCTGTTACTCTTGCTGAGAATAATCCTGGGCTATTCTTAAACCCCTGGGGCAAACAACAGAAATATTTTACGCGCCATTTATTGAGAACGCGGTCAAATATCTGCTCTCTGGTGCTATATTTTGACAGAAGAATCCATTAGAGATGTCTAATGTTGTTTTGTATTTTTTGCGCACTATGTTATTCATTAGTGCAGCACTATGCGAGTTTTGTACTGCAAAGGTTTTGCAACATGAGTTAAGGTGTCTGTAGTCCAAAACAAGACGATATGAATTGTCTGGTTTGGAGACAGGAAACAAAGGATTATTCATTTGTGAGGTGCAAGTTTCAATCACCCCCTAGTATTCAAGTTGATCTAGGATCTCTTTTACCCGTTTTCTAGCTTCTTGATTAATTGGGTACTGCCTCTGAGCAGTAGGTTGTGATTTTAACTGGATTTTGTGAGGAGGAGAGTCCTCATCCCATCCCACATGGTTTTTATATAATGCAGGAGCTAGGGCTACTGCCCACTTTCTTGCAACTGTATATTTTTTATGAATTGGAATATGATTTGAGAAGGCAGGCATAATTATTTCTTCGCCATGAGGGCACTCCCTGACAAACTCTGGTGGCCAGTCTCTTTCAGCTAGAAGGATATCATAGCCCTTGGAGAGATTATCCCAAAAGAGACCCCTTATTTTTCTAGTCTTATCCCCCTCTATACGCAATGTTATTTCATATATTTTATGAGGTTTGCTAACTCTGGTATCTGCAGTTTCCACCTGAATGTATTCATTCGTGTCCACTGTCTCCAGATGATTCATAAGGATCGTGCGAGCTATGCTCACTTCTGCTGCGCTGTCTAGCATTGTCTGAGCCCATTCTCCGTTTTTCAGCTGTGTCCTCAGTATTCTCGGCATGGTTGATTACTTTAATACTGGCTACCTTCTTTTTTGGAAACTGTAATTTTTTATTTTGATGAGCAGGTTCCTTGTCTTTGGACTTGACGTGCTCTTCCCTGTGTTCTGACCGTCCTCTTCTTTCCGATTTCTGCGAGGAAGTCTGAAAAGATCGAGAGGGACGTGTATCAATATCTTGATATCTATCAGGTTTTATTATATTATCCCTATTTCTTAGGTTATATTTTTTTCTCAGAGGGCTCCCTTTGGGGAGACTTGTGTCCTTGGTCCGGAGATCTTTCTCTCCGCCGAGGAGACCTTCCTCTGGACTGGAATCTTTTTTCTTTAGGAGTGGATTGTTTATTTCCATCCCAGCTCTTTTTTTGAGTGTTTAGATTATTTTTAATAAATATTTTTTCAGGTTTTTCAATAAGTTGGGGTTTTACAGGTATTCCACCCAAACTATCTCTTCCTAGTTCTTCATAGGATTTTTCTATGATTCTGGCAATTTCAAATGGTTGGTCTGCTATATCTGTCTCTTTCAACCTCTGGCGGATCGCCACATTTGCTGCTTCTCCCTTTATATTGGCTAGTAATATTGCCGAGACCTGCTTGAAGTCTTTTAGTAATTTCATACCAAGAGTTAAAGCAGGTTCTGGACCGTATTCATCTTGAATTTGTTTTAGCACATCTGGTATTACTGACATGGATGGAACACCATGTGTTTTTGTGTAAATGGAAGCAAAGACTGTACCCCAAGTGTCACAGTCCTCCACATGTGGTGCGATTCCCATTGGAAGACAGATAGTCAGAATCCGGTGTTTCTCAACCGGGGTGGTATCCGGAAATACCGCCTCTATTTGAGTGATTTTTTGTGCTAACCAGAATGGAATTTGTTCCCGTTTTGCGGGTACTTTACCTAGACAGGACTGTATGTTCTGTGGTGTAATTTTATTTGTGTTCCCTTGGTGAGGGATCAGCTGTGGAATTTTAATAGCTGGTAGGACTGTTGAAGTCTGCATTACATATTGGACTAATTGTCTGTGTATTTTAATTAGTTGTTTTAGCTGTGCTAAAAGTTCTGGTGCACACATTTCTTCAATGTCTGGATGTGGTGTGTATCCGGATAGGACCGGCCACGTTGCTCCTGGTCTACCTAGAGTACCGAGCCTGGTGATGTGATTATTATGTTTTAGGGCGCCATTAAACCAGAGCAGGTGCTCTTGGTATTTGAGTGGTATTTCCACCTCCTCGAAAGGAGTGTACTCATTTGGAGGTTCCTCTATTTTGTAATAGTGGAAGTCCTTTGTTACAGCGTTTGCTGCTGGAAAGTTTATCCATGAATAGAATACCTCTGTCTGCCGATATTCGTGTGCCTCGATTACGAATATGACTGTACCACCTCTCGGTGTCAGCCCATTTTCTATAAGTTTTAAAGTTATAGATTTCCTTATGTTGACCGGGATGAGTATTGCCTCCGGGTCTTGCTGTAGGAGACTATTGTCAGCTGCTATGAGTTCACCTGCTATTCTAGCTGTCTCCCTTTCTTCTTCAGTTTCTGACATTCTAATGTCAAGAAAATTATTTTATTTATTTGCAGATCAGGTTTCTAGGGAAACAAAGATTAGATGCACAATATTTTGGAACAGTGTATCCTTCAACGTTGAATAAACCAAGAACCTTACATAAGAGTCTCCTCCTACTAAGTTTGGCGGATTTAACCTTTCACCCACTCCAGACGTCTTTGGAGTATTATGGGGAAAAGGGGTCTGTGTGAAAAAGCACGACTGAGTTACTCTAATGTCTTACGTTAGATTTATCGCCTATCCAAACCGTTGGGCGCCATGTAGTGTAGTTCCTATCATCCCAATAGGCTCTGCGCATTGGAATAATATCTTCAATAGTATATACGTAGGACAGAGGTTAACTAGGTCTTCTACTGTCGATATTAGACTTAAAGTTTAGTGTTTGCCAGCTAGCTCAGAGTTCACTAGAAACTTTCTCGAATAGACAAGGAGGAGTTTAACTTCCCTGGATAGACAAGAAGGGATTTAGTTTCTGACAACCATAGAACATGACAACTTTGCTCTCCCCTAATCAAGAGTGTATCTCTAGAGTCGTGTGAAAACAAAAGACAACTTATTTTACTCAGTCAGTTCAGTGCATTCTTAGTTTCACCAGATTGTAGAGAAAAGGAAGAGACGGGCGTGTTCAATAAAAAGATGTTATTTATTGATCAGTCTCTTTTCTCATACAAGAGAAATGAATCGCTATTATTGCAATACTTAGAGTTAAGTAAAGTGCATACAGTAATAACAGAATTATAAAATAATACTGTAAAAGCATTGATATGGTTTCTTAGCCATATGATACTTAAAATGGATAAAATAGATATATACATATATACATTGACTAATCGTACTCAACTGGTGCTTCTAACTACGCCTACCCCAATGTACCTGACCTAAGCCTAATACGTGGCGGGAGTAGATAAGTAGCAGTTTAAGTTAAGTTTGTTTTGCCAAGGGTCTGCTTCAAGAATTCTCTACAAAGGATGATTCAGTTCAGTACCTGGGATTTAGAAGGCTGGAGGGCTGGTATCTCTATCTCAGGTCTTGATATTCCAGCTGCCTGCGAGGGCTGCTTGGAAGCGCCGGAGTTGGATTTCTCGGCAGGAGAAAAGGCAGCGTCTCTCTCTCAGCGCGTCAGAAAGGAGGGGCAGCGTCTGTGGGCTTCTCTGTCAGCTGGGCTCCTCGGCAAGTCTCGCTGCTCCAATCTTGTCACCACCTCGTGTGTTTGCTTAAGGCAATGTCGGTATTATTTATACCTGAAAGGTGCCGGGATTGACGTAAGGATGGACATAAATACGTCAATAAGGATGTCATACGAACTTGATCGTTCGCACATTCTTTACTGAAGTTCTCGGCTAAATCAAAACAATGGCTGTGGGGATTTCCCAGTGTGTGGTAGGTTTGATTTGTTTTGAGAACACCGTATGCCTATTAGGGGGCTGGAGGAATAGTGCTTGACTAATGATGGCATGCGCTATGACCTAATCAGATAACGGGCTTCTGTGCCGTTGTGTGGCTAATCAGATAACAGATTTCTGTGCAGTTGAATGGGTGTTAGTTAATTATTAACCAGACTAGGGTCAGAAACAGGGGGATCGATACAGTACCCATAATAAATACATCACAGGAGCTAGACATTCGGAAGGAAGAAATGCGAGGAAGCAGATTCAGGCTGTAACCTGCATGAAGTTCTGATCGACGGCCACAAAGCAAGGCAGCCATAACGCCACGGAAAATGCATCAACCCACTTGGGCATTTATTGTTTAAAGATTGAGGAGGAAAAGCACTCCCACTGGGGGAATACAAGCAATGCACTACAAACTCCATAAGGCAGCAGTGCAGCCACGCCCATCGGGGCGGGGAGTCATAACTATAAACTGTGCACGAGCATCGTGACTTTTTCACTCCTTCACTGAAGCCACTGAAGAAAGGAAAGAATCCTGAAACGCGTCTGGCTGATTATGTGATGCCCTATCCTGACGAAGTGACTGCTGGCGGGTCGCCGACCAAATAAATCGATTGAACTAAGAAATACTTCCTGTGGCCTCTCACTTTTTGGTGCTACCTGCTTGATTGAATATTACACTGCTTTGCACAGCCGTTGTGGGAGGCTCACTGCTTTTAAGCAGGTCCGGTCTGGCTCGAGTCTGAGCTAGATATTCGGAAGGAAGAAATGCGAGGAAGCAGATTCAGGCTGTAACCTGCATGAAGTTCTGATCGACGCCCACAAAGCAAGGCAGCCATAACGCCACGGAAAATGCATCAACCCACTTGGGCATTTATTGTTTAAAGATTGAGGAGGAAAAGCACTCCCACTGGGGGAATACAAGCAATGCACTACAAACTCCATAAGGCAGCAGTGCAGCCACGCCCATCGGGGCGGGGAGTCATAACTATAAACTGTGCACGAGCATCGTGACTTTTTCACTCCTTCACTGAAGCCACTGAAGAAAGGAAAGAATCCTGAAACGCGTCTGGCTGATTATGTGATGCCCTATCCTGACGAAGTGACTGCTGGCGGGTCGCAGACCAAATAAATCGATTGAACTAAGAAATACTTCCTGTGGCCTCTCACTTTTTGGTGCTACCTGCTTGATTGAATATTACACGGCTTTGCACAGCCGTTGTGGGAGGCTCACTGCTTTTAAGCAGGTCCGGTCTGGCTCGAGTCGGAGCTAGACATTCGGAAGGAAGAAATGCGAGGAAGCAGATTCAGGCTGTAACCTGCATGAAGTTCTGATCGACGGCCACAAAGCAAGGCAGCCATAACGCCACGGAAAATGCATCAACCCACTTGGGCATTTATTGTTTAAAGATTGAGGAGGAAAAGCACTCCCACTGGGGGAATACAAGCAATGCACTACAAACTCCTTAAGGCAGCAGTGCAGCCACGCCCATCGGGGCGGGGAGTCATAACTATAAACTGTGCACGAGCATCGTGACTTTTTCACTCCTTCACTGAAGCCACTGAAGAAAGGAAAGAATCCTGAAACGCGTCTGGCTGATTATGTGATGCCCTATCCTGACGAAGTGACTGCTGGTGGGTCGCCGACCAAATAAATCGATTGAACTAAGAAATACTTCCTGTGGCCTCTCACTTTTTGGTGCTACCTGCTTGATTGAATATTACACGGCTTTGCACAGCCGTTGTGGGAGGCTCACTGCTTTTAAGCAGGTCTGGTCTGGCTCGAGTCGGAGCTAGACATTCGGAAGGAAGAAATGCGAGGAAGCAGATTCAGGCTGTAACCTGCATGAAGTTCTGATCGACGGCCACAAAGCAAGCCAGCCATAACGCCACGGAAAATGCATCAACCCACTTGGGCATTTATTGTTTAAAGATTGAGGAGGAAAAGCACTCCCACTGGGGGAATACAAGCAATGCACTACAAACTCCATAAGGCAGCAGTGCAGCCACGCCCATCGGGGCGGGGAGTCATAACTATAAACTGTGCACGAGCATCGTGACTTTTTCACTCCTTCACTGAAGCCACTGAAGAAAGGAAAGAATCCTGAAACGCGTCTGGCTGATTATGTGATGCCCTATCCTGACGAAGTGACTGCTGGCGGGTCGCAGACCAAATAAATCGATTGAACTAAGAAATACTTCCTGTGGCCTCTCACTTTTTGGTGCTACCTGCTTGATTGAATATTACACGGCTTTGCACAGCCGTTGTGGGAGGCTCACTGCTTTTAAGCAGGTCCGGTCTGGCTCGAGTCGGAGCTAGACATTCGGAAGGAAGAAATGCGAGGAAGCAGATTCAGGCTGTAACCTGCATGAAGTTCTGATCGACGGCCACAAAGCAAGGCAGCCATAACGCCACGGAAAATGCATCAACCCACTTGGGCATTTATTGTTTAAAGATTGAGGAGGAAAAGCACTCCCACTGGGGGAATACAAGCAATGCACTACAAACTCCTTAAGGCAGCAGTGCAGCCACGCCCATCGGGGCGGGGAGTCATAACTATAAACTGTGCACGAGCATCGTGACTTTTTCACTCCTTCACTGAAGCCACTGAAGAAAGGAAAGAATCCTGAAACGCGTCTGGCTGATTATGTGATGCCCTATCCTGACGAAGTGACTGCTGGCGGGTCGCCGACCAAATAAATCGATTGAACTAAGAAATACTTCCTGTGGCCTCTCACTTTTTGGTGCTACCTGCTTGATTGAATATTACACCGCTTTGCACAGCCGTTGTGGGAGGCTCACTGCTTTTAAGCAGGTCTGGTCTGGCTCGAGTCGGAGCTAGACATTCGGAAGGAAGAAATGCGAGGAAGCAGATTCAGGCTGTAACCTGCATGAAGTTCTGATCGACGGCCACAAAGCAAGCCAGCGATAACGCCACGGAAAATGCATCAACCCACTTGGGCATTTATTGTTTAAAGATTGAGGAGGAAAAGCACTCCCACTGGGGGAATACAAGCAATGCACTACAAACTCCATAAGGCAGCAGTGCAGCCACGCCCATCGGGGCGGGGAGTCATAACTATAAACTGTGCACGAGCATCGTGACTTTTTCACTCCTTCACTGAAGCCACTGAAGAAAGGAAAGAATCCTGAAACGCGTCTGGCTGATTATGTGATGCCCTATCCTGACGAAGTGACTGCTGGCGGGTCGCCGACCAAATAAATCGATTGAACTAAGAAATACTTCCTGTGGCCTCTCACTTTTTGGTGCTACCTGCTTGATTGAATATTACACGGCTTTGCACAGCCGTTGTGGGAGGCTCACTGCTTTTAAGCAGGTCCGGTCTGGCTCGAGTCGGAGCTAGACATTCGGAAGGAAGAAATGCGAGGAAGCAGATTCAGGCTGTAACCTGCATGAAGTTCTGATCGACGGCCACAAAGCAAGGCAGCCATAACGCCACGGAAAATGCATCAACCCACTTGGGCATTTATTGTTAAAAGATTGAGGAGGAAAAGCACTCCCACTGGGGGAATACAAGCAATGCACTACAAACTCCATAAGGCAGCAGTGCAGCCACGCCCATCGGGGCGGGGAGTCATAACTATAAACTGTGCACGAGCATCGTGACTTTTTCACTCCTTCACTGAGGCCACTGAAGAAAGGAAAGAATCCTGAAACGCGTCTGGCTGATTATGTGATGCCCTATCCTGACGAAGTGACTGCTGGCGGGTCGCCGACCAAATAAATCGATTGAACTAAGAAATACTTCCTGTGGCCTCTCACTTTTTGGTGCTACCTGCTTGATTGAATATTACACAGCTTTGCACAGCCGTTGTGGGAGGCTCACTGCTTTTAAGCAGGTCCGGTCTGGCTCGAGTCGGAGCTAGACATTCGGAAGGAAGAAATGCGAGGAAGCAGATTCAGGCTGTAACCTGCATGAAGTTCTGATTGACGGCCACAAAGCAAGGCAGCCATAACGCCACGGAAAATGCATCAACCCACTTGGGCATTTATTGTTTAAAGATTGAGGAGGAAAAGCACTCCCACTGGGGGAATACAAGTAATGCACTACAAACTCCATAAGGCAGCAGTGCAGCCACGCCCATCGGGGCGGGGAGTCATAACTATAAACTGTGCACGAGCATCGTGACTTTTTCACTCCTTCACTGAAGCCACTGAAGAAAGGAAAGAATCCTGAAAAGCGTCTGGCTGATTATGTGATGCCCTATCCTGACGAAGTGACTGCTGGCGGGTCGCCGACCAAATAAATCGATTGAACTAAGAAATACTTCCTGTGGCCTCTCACTTTTTGGTGCTACCTGCTTGATTGAATACTACACGGCTTTGCACAGCCGTTGTGGGAGGCTCACTGCTTTTAAGCAGGTCCGGTCTGGCTCGAGTCGGAGCTAGACATTCGGAAGGAAGAAATGCGAGGAAGCAGATTCAGGCTGTAACCTGCATGAAGTTCTGATCGACGGCCACAAAGCAAGTCAGCCATAACGCCACGGAAAATGCATCAACCCACTTGGGCATTTATTGTTTAAAGATTGAGGAGGAAAAGCACTCCCACTGGGGGAATACAAGCAATGCACTACAAACTACATAAGGCAGCAGTGCAGCCACGCCCATCGGGGCGGGGAGTCATAACTATAAACTGTGCACGAGCATCGTGACTTTTTCACTCCTTCACTGAAGCCACTGAAGAAAGGAAAGAATCCTGAAACGCGTCTGGCTGATTATGTGATGCCCTATCCTGATGAAGTGACTGCTGGCGGGTCGCCGACCAAATAAATCGATTGAACTAAGAAATACTTCCTGTGGCCTCTCACTTTTTGGTGCTACCTGCTTGATTGAATATTACACGGCTTTGCACAGCCGTTGTGGGAGACTCACTGCTTTTAAGCAGGTCCGGTCTGGCTCGACTCGGAGCTAGACATTCGGAAGGAAGAAATGCGAGGAAGCAGATTCAGGCTGTAACCTGCATGAAGTTCTGATCGACGGCCACAAAGCAAGGCAGCCATAACGCCACGGAAAATGCATCAACCCACTTGGGCATTTATTGTTTAAAGATTGAGGAGGAAAAGCACTCCCACTGGGGGAATACAAGCAATGCACTACAAACTCCATAAGGCAGCAGTGCAGCCACGCCCATCGGGGCGGGGAGTCATAACTATAAACTGTGCACGAGCATCGTGACTTTTTCACTCCTTCACTGAAGCCACTGAAGAAAGGAAAGAATCCTGAAACGCGTCTGGCTGATTATGTGATGCCCTATCCTGACGAAGTGACTGCTGGCGGGTCGCGGACCAAATAAATCAATTGAACTAAGAAATACTTCCTGTGGCCTCTCACTTTTTGGTGCTACCTGCTTGATTGAATATTACACGGCTTTGCACAGCCGTTGTGGGCGGCTCACTGCTTTTAAGCAGGTCCGGTCTGGCTCGAGTCGGAGCTAGACATTCGGAAGGAAGAAATGCGAGGAAGCAGATTCAGGCTGTAACCTGCATGAAGTTCTGATCGACGCCACAGAGCAAGGCAGCCATAACGCCACGGAAAATGCATCAACCCACTTGGGCATTTATTGTTTAAAGATTGAGGAGGAAAAGCACTCCCACTGGGGGAATACAAGCAATGCACTACAAACTCCATAAGGCAGCAGTGCAGCCACGCCCATCGGGGCGGGGAGTCATAACTATAAACTGTGCACGAGCATCGTGACTTTTTCACTCCTTCACTGAAGCCACTGAAGAAAGGAAAGAATCCTGAAACGCGTCTGGCTGATTATGTGATGCCCTATCCTGACGAAGTGCCTGCTGGCGGGTCGCCGACCAAATAAATCGATTGAACTAAGAAATACTTCCTGCGGCCTCTCACTTTTTGGTGCTACCTGCTTGATTGAATATATATATATATATATATATATATATATATATATATATTCACTGAAAAAACCATAGGTTTCAGGAGTTATATAGTTAGGAATTTGCTTTTAAAAAACCTTTGAAATTCACTCAAAAAACTATAAGTTTTAGTGGTGTTATAGTTAGCTGGACATTTTACTCATACAAAACCATTGAAATTGCTCCTATATAGTTAGTTGTACTAACTATATTTCGCGCACCCGCAATCCACTGCTGATGATGTCACATATTAGATCATTCATGACATGGTCAGTGACATCACTGATGACATCTCAAATGACATCACTGATGACATCACTGATGACATCATCCAGTTAATATGGTTTGCTTCGTTATTTAAATATGCATTATATATATAGCAATTTGCATTGAAGAATAAGTGGATATATATAAATAAATATTTGGATGGAGGATTTAGTAGCAGTGTAATTGACTGTTTACTTGACCAATTTATAATGTCTCACTAAATATAGTGAATAGTGACTAAACTGTGTGAATATCTGTATCACTTTGTCAGTTGTTGTGTAAACTGATTCTACAGTTGGTTACTAGCTATGTGAAAGTCTATATTAGGTATGGATTAGTTAACTGAGTATTTGTATGGGAGTGTGAAAGTGTGTGTGGTTCGGTGGGGGGGGGGGTGACTATCCAAAGATGTGTGAATAGTTGATTCAGTAGATATATGAAGTTAAAACTACATGTTCTAACAGTTGTTTGGGTGAGTGAATATCTTTATGGGTGTGGTGATGAGCAAATATATTTCTCAATGGTACAGGTCCAACAAACTACAAAAATAAAAGGCAGTGTATGTGTCAGTTGTTGTATATAAATAAGTATACATAAGACACAATGATTGTGTGAGTGACTGTATGGATAACTGTATACTTGTAATAATGATTTTATAATTCACTAGGTATGACTTACTATCTAAATGAATAGAAGAAGTGGTGTTTGTATAAGTGTTTTGCTAAGTAAATATGTAAGTATGATCCATTGTTTGCATAAGTGAGTAGGATGACTTCATATGTGAATAGGATGCGTGCTGTTGTTTAATGTCGATATAGATGTATAAGTATTTTTGATAGTGTTCTATTGTTCATTGACAGCATGTATGAGTGAATCCATAGGTAAGTGATTAGATGTGTGTATACATCTATGAATCACTGAGTGGATTTTTAGATACTTGTATTGCTGTGACAATGGATTTAAATATGATACTCTGTATTTTACAAAGAGTGATGAAAAATTGTAATAGTGTATGAAAAGGTGTATGTGATTGTCACGTGTATGATGTCATCAGTGATGTCATCAGTGATGTCATTTGAGATGTCATCAGTGATGTCAATGACCATGTCATGAATGATCTAATATGTGACATCATCAGCAGTGGATTGCGGGTGCGCGAAATATAGTTAGTACAACTAACTATATAGGAGCAATTTCAATGGTTTTGTATGAGTAAAATGTCCAGCTAACTATAACACCACTAAAACTTATAGTTTTTTGAGTGAATTTCAAAGGTTTTTTAAAAGCTAATTCCTAACTATATAACTCCTGAAACCTATGGTTTTTTCAGTGAATTTCAAAGGTTTTTTAAATGCTAATTCCTAACTATATAAGGCCTGAAACCTATGGTTTTTTCAGTGAATTTGCAAGGTTTTTTAAATGCTAATTCCTAACTATATAAGGCCTGAAACCTATGGTTTTTTCAGTGAATTTCAAAGGTTTTTTAAATGCTAATTCCTAACTATATAAGGCCTGAAACCTATGGTTTTTTCAGTGAATTCGCAAGGTTTTTTAAATGCTAATTCCTAACTATATAAGGCCTGAAACCTATGTTTTTTTCATTGAATTCGCAAGGTTTTTTAAATGCTAATTCTATTAGCGGATAACGTTTTTATATATTAAAACGTTTTTTAAATCTCAAATGCCTGCTTTGCTAACAGAGTTTTTAAGCACAGGCTCTTTTGTCTCTGGTGGCCATCTTGGGAGACTGCATATCAGAATTTTTTTAATTAAATATAAGAGGATTTGAGAAGTCACTCAAAATGTGCCCTAATTTTTCTTTCTTCAGCACTAATCATAATTTCTATGGCAAAATGAACCCCCTCATTTTGTTCCTTTGCAAATTAAATGTTTTAAGTGTTAACACTTTATTCCAATCAAGATGACTTCAGGTGTGCCATGCTTTTGTCATAAGTAAGACTGTTAGCGCTCTAGTTGTTCTTTAGAACACTCTGGGACATTCTGTCATTGGGCTATAGTTGGGCTACATCTGGCTGATATTTGGGCTACATTTGTTTTTTTTGTCTCTGGTGGCCATCTTTGGGCTACATTGGGCTACATTGGGCTACATTGGGCTACATTTGGGCTCTAACATATATATAGCCCAATGTAGCCCAATATATATTTTTTCAAAGTTAATTTTCGTAAAAACCACTGGAGCACATATCTTGAGACATAGCAAAGGCACATCGGGCTACCAGTCCCTACAATTTTGCCAAGTTTGGTGGAAAACCATTCAGCCGTTCCGGCTAAAAGTGAGTCCAACCGCCCTATGGAAATTAACATGGGGAAAACACGTTTTGCGACCCCCGTTTTATCTCGGCGCCCGCTTGACGAATCCCCCCCAAACTTTCAGGGAAGGACCGGAGCGCCGCAAGGCAAAGTTAAGGAACATTTCAGGAAGATTCCTCAACCGGCGCCAAAGTTATTCCCAATAGAATGTTGCGATTTCCCTATGGAAAACAATCCTAACTATATATACCTACTGGCTATCGCCAGTAGGTAATATAAATATATATATATATATATATATATATTAAAAAATATATTTATTTTATACTTATCCTGTACTTATTCTGTTCGTGAAAAATATATATATATATATATATATATATATATTAAAAAATATATTTATTTTATACTTATCCCCCCCCCCCGATGTTGCCATGATTTTTGGGCACCCTGAGCTTTAATATGGGCTCCTCCTGCTTTGCAGACCAATCCATTCCTGCAGACCATTCAGCGATTATAGGGAATTCCGGGGAGTTCCAGTATCTGCCAATGTCTCTTTTCGCAATCACAGTTGAATTCCCACCAGATCTCTCTCCCTCCTGGAGCCACCAACATCATCCAGAATTCCCAGTAGGGCAACCCATTAGGATGGCCATGAGCCAGCTGGTGCATGTAGTTTTTCTATGACTGCCTGCCAATGATGAGTATAGCTAATTTCTTCTTCCACATCCCATCCCCACAGGTCCATAACAATCACCAAGGGAGGTGGAACAATTATTATCTGCATAACGCAGAAGGTCCAGTCCGCAACAACACAGGCATGGTAAGAACATGAACTCTGCAACTCACAAGGGTTTCTTGGAAGCATTCCACCCCCACATTGCAGTTCTAATAAATAATGCGTACAATAGAATGCAATACATTTGGTGGATGTACTGTAAAAAAACACCTATAAAGTATTTTGTAATTTAAGCGTGTGGGGACATGTATTCTTACTATATGGGGTAAATCTGCACCAAGATTCGCGGAATTACAATTAGGCAGGGATTTGTGCCTATACATAAGATATATGGCAAAAATCTACATGTATGGACATTTCAGCTGTAGATTTAACATTGTGAATTAGGCTTAATCTCTTTGTAAATTGATGTGGAAAACGTTATACTCTGGTAGGCCACTATTTTAAGTTCAAGAAAATGTGAGCTATTGCATCTGTGGTCCTGACATTTGCTGTCCTGTCAGATGAGGATCAATAGGAGATGAACAATTAAAAAAATCTGCACTCCAAGTCAATGTGCCCCTTTGTCACTTAGCCATTGAGGACTCCTTGTACCAGACATTGAGTCCACATGTTCATTCATAGACAGGTTCTCAACAATTAGGTCGACAAGATTTTTAACTACTCTTTTTGAGATAGGAATTCACCCCAGTAGCACAGGCCAGCAGTCGATAGACCAAAAAGCATGAGCTTTCTCAAAAAGAAGAATCTCCGTCTTACCAGGGTCCAGTTGAAGGTAGTTAGCTTACATCTAGGAGGCAATCTTAGTCATACAATCCTTGAATCTTAGTTTGGTGGACTCTGCGTTAGGCCCCATAGTGATGACAAGTGGTGTGCCATCTGCATATCAAATGACATCAAAACCACAAAATCTTATCACTTTGGCAAGGAGGGCCACATATATATTAAAAAAAGATGGGACTCAAGGATAATCCTTGTGGTAACCCCTTGTCTAAGGCCATAGTTCTAGAACTGAAAAGATCAAGCTGTACGAATGAATTTGATCAGTTAGAATGTTTTTCATTCATCCTAGTGCTTTGCCCCCAACACCAATCTCCCCTAGTCCTTTGGTTGGGATTGCATGAGAGATGGGGCCCGATGTAGGTCGGCAAATACCGGTCGGTAACGGCCGATTTCGGCCGTTACCGACCGGTATTTGCAAATGGAGATGTAGGGGCCTTAAATTTACAGAATCGGTATATTTACAGAATCTGTAAAAAACAATATGTAGGTGGCACTGAAAACAGTGCCACAGGCCCTTACCGATTCGTTATTTACCATGTAATACTATTGCATGGTAAATAACGAATACCAGCGTACATGCACATCTGTGCATGTACACATGTGCCATGTGGCACACATACATGCCCTAAGGGCATGTATGTGTGTCACATGGCACACAAGCCACAAACAGGGGTGCAACAGGGTGTCAAAGTGACACCCTGTCCCCCTTGGCAATTCGGTAATTTTACCGATTCTGTAATTACCGAATCGGTATTTGCCATTGAATCCTATGGGCTTCAAGGCCCATAGGAATCAATGACAAATACAGATTCGGTAATTACAGATTCGGTAAATACCGAATCCTACCGAGTAGGTATTTTTTACCGAAAAGTTACCTACATTAGATTTACCGATTCATGAATACCGAATCGGTAAAATTCGGTATTTATGAATCGGTAAATCTAATTTACCTACATCGGGCCCATGGTGTTGACTGATACGGACAGGTCTAGAAGAACCAGCATAGCTAAGTTCCCCCAGTCAAGGGCAAGTCTGATTGAGGCTAGAGCCTCCATTAATGCTGTTTCCGTCCTATAGGATGGCCGGAAGCCTGACTGGGAGGGATCCAACAGAGAGTGGGTTTCTAGAAAAGATATGAGTTGTTGATTGACTAAGGTTTCCATGACTTTTCCAAGAAAGGGGAGCAGTGATGTGGGTCTGTAATTTGCCATCTCTCATGGATCAGCTGTGTGTTTTTTTTTTTTTAGAATCAGTCTGACAGGGGCTGCTTTCCGTTTTTCAAGCTAGCCTGGCTGATGAGGGGTGTTACCCCAAAACCGGTCCCAGGATGCTTGTTTCCAGTCCAGGGAAGATATGGCTTGGCAGTTTGGGTGGGCTGTTCCCATGAGGCACAGGGTCAAGACTGATTTGCATATAGCTGTGTCTGAAGTGGGGTGGTGAAGTGAGCTAAAGAACGATGATGGATTCAACCCAGATCTGTGACTAGGGGTGAGTGTTTGAAAAGTATCAGCACTCCGTCCATCATCTCCTTCTGTTTGCTTTGTTCACCCTAAGTTGGCAGAGTATTCCCAGATGTGGGTCTCTTGCTCATTTTGCCACAGGATTCAAGCTAGTCTGACTAATGAGGGGTTTTACCCCGAAACAGGTCCCAGGGTGCTTGTTTCCGGTCCAGGGAAGATATGGCTTGGCAGTTCGGGCTGGACTGTTCCCATGAGGCACAGGGTCAAGACTGATTTGCATGTAGCTGTGTTTGAACTGGGGTGGCAAAGTGAGATAAAGAACGATGATGTATTCAACCCAGATCTGTGACTGGGGGTGAGTGTTTGAAAAGTTTCAGCACTCCATCCATCATCTCCTTGTGTTGGCATAGAAGTACACCATCTATAAAAATATACTCTGGAATAGCATAGCATCAGCTTAAAAGTGCCATATTTAATGTTTAATTATAAACTTCAACAAATTGAAAATTAAATAGAATATATATATATATATATGTGATCTAACGCCATAAGCTGACAGATTAATTCAAAAGCAAACACAAAATAAAGGATATCATTACATGCTGGTATAACTGAGGTAGACCTCTCACGTACGCGCACATAGTTACGCACGCATTTCAAGATAATTCTTTTCCTATACACAGTACTGTAAAAATCAACACAGGTAAGTCCAGTTTACAGAGAAGGAACAATGCTTGTCAATTATATGAAAGTCATGAAGCAACGGCTTAGATACGTTGTTTTAAGAAGTGGTTAGAATGCGCAGTCGGTTTAGACGTTCTCTGGTGACTCTTGTGACTGAGGAAATGTATACAATTGACAGAGATATGTTTTGCCCATTAGATGCTCAATTTCCAAGTGGCATATTTGAAATTCTTAATCTGGAATACAATATTTTGGCTTGAGGCAGCTCAACTACTGTTAGTTGGGTCTCCTTGACATTTCATAAGGCAGATATTGATTTGGCAGTAGGGTAATATCCTCTCTATGCATCTTGGTGTCTGACACACTATTCCAGTAAGCAGATGCAACCAGACCAATAGCTTGATGGGTCATTTCAGTTAGTCATTTAAGCTCCGGCACCTACATACAGATGGGTTTGGCTCAAGATAAAAAGTAAAGTGTTAGCTGTCAGGTTACTAAAAGATCAATGACGATATCCTTATGTGATACTAGATCTTTGCCTAGCCAGATCACAGTCCAAAGCATCATAGTTAATTTAGCCAACGCAAAGCTAGATATGCAAGGCCAATATTGGGTTCCCCAAGGGACAAGATAGTAGCAATCAACATTTTCATGTGCCATTACTTTATAGATTTTACTACACCACAATGCTCTGCATCATATATGGCTACCCACCACTCAATTTACTTTCATATTTCACTATACTAATTCACCACTAATCCTTTATGGTTTTCGGAGTAGCGTGCTACTCGCCGAAAAAGCACTTCAAAACCACATCAGGGGTAGGAAGCACTATATAAATCAAAACATGTTCCCTCTTCTATCCCTCCACTATCCTTCTCAATCCAAATAACTGACTAACATATCCACCACTGAAATTACTTTCATATTTCACTATACTAATTCACCACTAATCCGTAATGGGATCCGGAGTAGCGTGCTGCTCTAATAAAAAGCGATTCGCCTGCTCGTCATGGGTAGTAAGCGCTATATAAATGCAAATGCATGTACAATTACAATGCTTGTCTTATTGCTAGTTTACCACATACCACATACACATATAAAAAATTAACATTTACCAATTGTTCTAAAACCTTGTTGATAAGATTGAAAATTTAATAGGATAAATTACAGAAAAAACCTGAAAATAATAAAACACATCCTCAAAGAAGAACAATACAAAATTGAGAACACCACCTAGGAATGAGTATCGCAAAATGCAAAGGTATGAGATGCTGGCTCTTTGAAATCATTGCGTCCAGAGACTAAGAGATATCCTTTTGGGAACTTCAGCAAATGACTCTGAATTATCTAATCAATTGGCACAGAATTGTTGTTTAAGTGGTAAACAGCTTGCAAAGAGAAATCGAAACAAACATTTAAAGAGAAAATACATCACAAAGAATAATGAGGAACCCAATTATCCTTACCTCAAACAGAAGATTAAGTGCCTCTTCCTCGTGGCGTGTCAGATGGGTGGACAAACCCTTCACGAAAACACCACGCGAGTCATCCGCAATGGCTAGTTGTGTGTCCTGGTTTATGACTACGTCTGGCATGGTGGAAAGAAGGTCAAACAGGTTTTCATTGTAGATTTCCAAGTAGGAAATTCGCACAGTGACTACTTGCTCTGGGCGGTTCTCAATCTCTCGAAACACCTGCACAGTAGATCAGAAGAATATATGGTCACAATTTTCTGTTGGATACATTCAATAGACAAGCATTATTAAAACATACGGTGGGATTGATAAGCCCAAAAAATAGTTACATTTAGCATTCTGAATTAACAATCATAAACATGCATTTGCCAGTTTTAGAAACATCACATGGCAAAAGAGTTTTTAAGCCAAATCTGGTGGCATGAATGGCCCACCAGCTAAACTTGCACAACAATTAGGATTGCGGACTTTCAGATGATGTACTTCACAGAGGTCCAGTGATAATTCATGTCAGTACCTGATTAGCGACATTTTAATCATATTTAGAAATACAATTTTAAGGCAGCCTAAAGACATGAGGGTGCATTACACATTTTGCATAACACATGATATGGCATTGTTCTAAGGACTTATGGACTGTTCCTTTCTTTGGTGTATTTGGACTTCGGAATCTACATGTGGTTGCACTGGAAGTTATAAAAGTCATTGCATCAGTTCATTATACTGACATAGCCTCTGAAAAAGAAGAAAACAGTTGTCCTTCTTTCTAACCAAATCCTGTAGTACCTGCTGTATTGTGCGAGGGATGATTCCGCGATGCTTGTAGTGCTCTGTTGCACCAGTCATAGTGAATGTTTTTCCAGCTCCTGTTTGTCCATAACACATTATAGTACCTAGAAATACATAAATAACATCTTTATTCAAGGAACAGGCAAATGTTTAGCTTCATATTATAACAATACGGAACTATAACTAGTCCTCACAGTAAGCCTATCTTCTCAAAAGTCCTACGTAGAAGATGAAGAGTCACTGATGTTTGGATACTTGTGAGTAGGAATCACAAGGAATGTCCAAAGATGGTGTCTTTGAGGGTTACAGGCTGGTAGCATACTGCAATTGTCTGTGGTTAGACAAAGTCAGCGCAGGTACAGACCTCAATCTGAATTTTCATATGCAGGGTATCACCACTAAAATGGAGGTCACATTACTTATTGTACTTTAGCTACAGGAAAAAGTAACAGATCGAATTCTAAATATTTAGAATTCGATCTGTTACTTATCTAAATAGCTAGAGGTATTGATAAAGAATGTAGTGCCTCATGTATCAACATTTATAATAACGATTACCTAATTCCGAATTTCAGGGAAACGCAATTAGGTAATCGCTATTACAAAGGTATGAAATTCCAAGAGTTTCATTTAGCGATTCCTAAGGGGTCGCAAATCGACCTAACTCATTAATATTAATAAAGTAGGTCACGGCTATAGTGGGTAGATGTGTTCTGCACTTGCCTCATGACGCTGTTTTGAGTCTCTGATATTTTAAAACATTAAAGGTGTATTTTTTACTTGTTGGCCACATACTTGCAATATAAAATTGAAGTTTGCTCATTTGCACTCGAGCTTACCTGCCAAGCATTCTTCCTGACTTTCCCCCTGGTGCCACGAGGAACCACCGTCTTGGAGAGTTGGCGGTTTAGTTCCTCTCGCACCCAGCACTATTTTAATGCGCGTGGTACGGTCACGCAGCGGGCGCGCCAGTGGCGCGCCAATGGCAAGCCCGTCTGAGCCCATCAGCTTCCTGGAAGCGGCCAGCGCTAGCCATGCTGCCCGGGAGCCTTCACGGTCTGGTAGGAGATATACGGCGGCTGCCTTACGGGCCTTAGACCCTATTTATCACTGTCATGCTGGTCGCTGGAATTTAGCTGGGGCGCCTAAACATGTTTGTTATGCTTGTGGGCTTAGGCTATCACCGAATTTGGGTACCTCAGCTGAGCCCGGCATACTTCCCGAGATATGGTCACAGGCCCTCTCAATCCTGGCCGCTTTGATTAATGTGCGCTCGCTTAAGAAACATCATGCTGTTTTTGAGCTTTTAGAGGACCATGTTTTGGACACACTGTTTTTGACTGAAACCTGGCTTGACCACTCTGCCGACCCGATTGTCACTCTGGCAGTACCGTCGGGCTACAAAATCTCCCAAGCTGATCGTCTGATGGGGCAGGGGGGCGGAGTCGCAATTGTTTATAGGGAGAAGTGGGTTCTCAGGATGGAATAGGCCACTCCTTGGGGCGGCTGCAAAGCCATTGACTTCAGCATTCGGCTTTTAGCACATTTTACTTTGGGTGGCTCATTGATTTACAGGCTCCCGGGCCCAGTGGGTCCGTTTCTCCAGGCCTGGGAGGATGCAGTCACTACTAAAGCGATCAGATTTGCCCACTATATGGTCCTAGAAGACCTGAACATACATTTGGACCAGACCAGTAATAAGGAGACACAAGACCTGCTTGATGGATTACAATTGGCTCTACTTGAGCAGCAGGTTAGCCTTCCCACTCATCAAGCTGGGCATGTTCTTGATCCTATCTGTACTAATTTTCCAATACAGGTAGATTAACCCTGCCCAGTTACCTGGTCGGATCACTTTATAACCTATTTTTCCTGGGAGGTGTCCAAGGCGGAGCCTCCGGCTCTCCCGAGTTATAATTCAGTTTAGGGCAGGATTGATCCCGTAGAGTTCAAGTCGGCCCTGGCTGGTTCCAGACCCAGGTTGGTTGGAGAGCTCGAGGACCAGGTCGCAGGGTTCTCTAGCTGGATCTTTACTACTGTTGCTACGGTAGCTCTGCCTCGCTCTTCTAGACGGGCTAGAGATTCGCCATCTAAGCCTTAGTTCAACTCGTCTCTCAAAGATCTGAAGCATGACCGTAAAACTCTGGAACGGGCATGGAGGAGGAGTGGCTATTGTTCAGCTGCTAAGAGCAAGCTTAGGGATAAGCAAAAGATATACTATGCCACAATTAAGCTGGCTAAAAGGCAATTCTATTCATCCTGTATTGAAGCTGCCAATAATAACTCCAGAGAAATATGTGTGATTGTCCAGAGTTTTATGTCCCCTACGGTCCAAGCAAGTGTGATGCCATCTTCGCCCTCCTGGTGTAATATGCTCTCTGTTTTTTTTAGAGATAAAATCTTGGCCATTCAATCTACCTTTACACCTTGTAGTATCCACTTGGAGACCGCCCGGAGTGTCCAGTGGCTGATGGGGGACACTTACTGTCTAAATTCAAGACTGTGAATGCTTTGGATTGTTTGAAACTGCTGAAAAGTTTAAAATCAGGCTCACCGGCAGACCCTTGCCCTGTGAGGACATTGGCATCATCAGCTGAGGTTGTTAACAAGGAAGTGAATGCCATTATCAATCTCTCCCTCCAGACAGCGGTGGTCCCCGAGGCTTGGAAGAAGGCAAAAATCCTGCCTCTTTTGAAAAAGCAGTCACATGACCCTCGCTGCCCAGGGAACTATCAGCCCATTTGCCTTCTCCCTGCTCTGGCAAAGGTTTGTGAGAAGACGGTTAATAAACAGCTTACCGATTATGTGGAAAAGGAGGGGCTGCTTCACCTAGCACAATCTGGGTTCCGGCAGTCACACAGCACGGAAACCGTACTGGTCGAGGTGGCAGAGGCCATATGGGACTGTTCTGACGCAGGCGGAAGGGTATCGCTTATTCTGTTTGACCTCTCAGTCGCGTTCGATACAGTCCCACACTCTCTGCTCATGTCACGACTGGCCAGGATTGGGTTATCGGGTGCTGTGTGGGGCTGGCCCCGCTCTTTTTTGAGGGGGCAGTCAGAGCAGGTATGGTTTCCTCCTTGTTCTTCATCTTCTCAGTCAGAGATAGCGGGTGTCCCGCAGGGCTCTTCCTTTAGTCCCCTCTTATTTAACATCTATATGACTCCCCTGTTATATTTAGCAGAGGCGATGGAGGCTAAGGTGTTGGCCTATGCGGATGACACCCAGCTGCTTTTCACCTGGGCTAAGGGGGGAGGTTCGGTGCTCTGGGCCCAACATTGCCTGTCATCTATTTTTAAGTAGATGGCAGAGGCACAGCTCAAATGCAATGAGGGGAAATCAGATATTTTACTTTTTGGTTCATTCCCTGCTAACTTCAGAGAACAGCTCTGGCCCCCTGAGTTCCCATGTCCTACCTCCACTGGGCAGCCAGCAAAAAATCTTTGGGTCTGGTTCGACGAAGACCTCTCTTTTGTGGAACACATCAAGAAGCTGGCCGGTGGCTGTTTCGCTTTATTGAAATCCTTTACATGTTTTTTCCCCTTCTGCCTCCGGCAGCAAGGCAAACGATTACTTGTGCGCTGATCTTGTCCCGGCTGGATTGTGCAAATGCCCATTTCGCTGGTATTCCTGGCTACCGGCTGAAGAGGCTTCAGGTGGTACAGAATACCGCAGCCAGACTATTATCAGGTCTGACATCCAGGGACAGTGTTCATCTCCAGCTGCAACTGTACCATTGGCTGCCCTTGGTTGCTAGGGTGAAATTTAAGACATTGGTCATGGCCCACCGTGTGCTACACAGGCATGGCCCTCTCTATCGGCAGAAGTGCGTTTCTTTTAATGTTCCTACCCGTTCTCTGCGCTCCTCATCCCTATTCCTGGCCCAGGTCCCTCGTTTTAAGTGTCAGAGGATAGGGGGTAGCTTCTTTTTAGTCAAAGCTGCAGCTGCCTGGAATGCCCTTCCTTTGGTCCTGTGTACCATCCAGGACCTAAGTGTATTCAAGAAAAAACTGAAGACTCATCTGTTCATGTGAATCCCTCTGCCATTCCCTATAGTTCCGTGCTGGGACAATCATGAGTAGCTGAGCGCGTAATAAATTCATATAACATAACATAACAATTTGCGAACCCCTAGGAATCGCTAAAATCACAGGGAAGGTCCACCATGTCCGTGATTGCTTTTAAATGAAGCAATCTTTTTTTTTGTAAAGCATACCGTTTTCCTTAAAGGAAAATGGAATGCTTTACAAAATGAAAAATTAAAAGATTATCATTCCGTGGTACCACTGCCTGCTCTTAAAAAACGTTTTTGCATACATTCACAAAGAGGAAGGGGTTCCTTGGGGACCCCTTGCCATTTGAGAATAAGTTACCACCAACTCGAAGTTGGTGGTAAATTGCAAATGTTTCGCGACCGCATTCACGGTCACAAAACATTCATACATACCGTTACGATTAGGTATTTGGAAGGGAATGCCCTAAACATGCCCCTTCCAAATACCGAATCGCAAACCCAATTTGCGTTCGGTAATAGGTTACCGAATCGCAAATAGGATTTGTTACATGTGGAAAAAAAAATTGCATTCGAAAATGGGCCATTTCTGAGAATTGGCCCCTTTGCGAACCCAAAGAATGTTTGACACAATAAGCTCATAAACACAGAAAAGTAGATCCACTCTATTTATGGAGCTCATCTAGGAAAGGTGTTCCAGATATCCGTGGCAAAGGCTGGTCAAAGATCCACAAATGTTTTATTCTTGGCAGCATGTGCTGTGAAATCCCATGTAAAAATGTTTAATGAATGGAGAGCACTTGGATCAGGGGAGAGTTCTATGTTAATTTCTGAACCAATCTTGAGTTTCATCGGTCAGCAATTCAGATGATCAGTATGTCTGCATGAACCCTTATAGCATGAACCCTTATAGTAGTCTTACGAGTGCTTCAAGAAATGCCTGATGGCGGGATCTGTGCAATGCTGCACTCTTCAGATGTGGCAAAAATATTTTCAAAGACCCAATAATAAAAATATGGCTTGAGGTACTTGGCACTGCTATTCCAACGTCAAGCACTGCTTACAAGCACAAGTGCTTTAAAGCAGTCCACACTTTATCACCCTTATGAACACATTTACATGCAGCACGTTGGGTGTTTTCCAGTTCGATACAATACAAAACTTGTTATCGATAGGAGATATTAACTTTACCATTGTAGCCATCCAAAGCTTTTGACACAATGCTCTTGGCCACAGCTTCGTAGACATCTTCCTGGGATGCATTATGGAGGAAGCCATCCAGTTTGAATGACCAATCTTGACGCTTGTTATTAACAACATCATTCTTATGGTCTTTCTTAAGGTGGATGTCAATGGTCTAAGGCACATGAAAAAAGAAAAGTAGTATTTTTGAAATAAATAACACAGACATTAAAACATAACAGTCAAGGCACTGCAGTCAGGAGAACACGGAGAAGTCCCGTTATTCCTCCCCAGTCATTCACCTATTCTTCCATCAAACAAATATCTGCAAAATAGACTAAGCTGTACAGCCCTTCTTTCAGGTCCCCTAACTGGTGGCCTCAAGAACTCGGAACACCCCCCTACTCCAAGTAGCAAAGTAAAAAACTTGGGATTAATCTTTGACCTTAAACTATCCTTTGAAGGTCAGATAAATCATATCACATCTTCCTGCTTCCACATTTTGAAAATTCTTAGAAAATGTCAGCCCTATTTTCAATGACCTTGCAAAAAAACTGTAGTAACTGCTCTCATTTCCTCCAAATTGGATTACTGCAATGCGCTTTTCACCAACATTAAAAAACGTTTTCTGAATAAGCTGCAAAAGCTGTCGCGGCTGCACGATTAATGCTGGGCATCCCCAGGCATAAATCTGCATCTCAAGCCCTGGTCCAGCTACACTGGCTTACTGTTAGAAAGCGCATCCAGTTCAATGCTCTCTGCTTAGCCTTCAAATCCTTACAAGGCCTTGGCTCAGCTTATCTAATACAACACTTTCAACTATACATTCCAACATGATCTCTTTGTTCCTCCACCAGTGGACACCTCATAGTTACTGACTTTAAACAAGTCAACTGGGACCAGAAGAGCTTTGTAACTGGCATAGCAAGGCTATGGAACTCGCTCCCCACAGAAATCAAAAATAAAACAAATTTATTGGAATTCAGGAATAATTAAAAAACCTGGCTATTCACTAATTAGTCCACTTTCTCTATACTTCTTAAACAAAGTCTGTCTTTCAGCCATGTTCAGTGCCTAGATACCTCCGGGTAAGAGTTGCGCTTTAGAAACCCTGCTTTAATTTCATGTATAAAACCAACTTTGGAATTTAAATAGATGCACAAACAGAGTTCTCTGTTCTTGCACGCCAGTCAAAATTACATTGTCAATAAGAATTATTCAAACAGTAGTTGAATTCTAAGTCAAAGCCTCTGATTGGACAACCCTAGCAATAAATCCCTTTGGGCCCGCCTTCTTTGTCGCTCACTCATTCACTATTACTGCATGTCCCTGGAAAGTATTGGAGCCATCAAGTGTCTACCTGAGAGATGACAAGCAATCTGACAATTTTGATAGACATCTATTTTAAATCGACAAACTCCACTTCCCAATAAACACTACATCCAACAATGCATTCACATATGCCAATGAATAATAATAGTGAAACAGTTGGGATGCAATACAATGTTTAGCTCAGGTTCTCCATAAGAGGATGGGGCTACATTATGGGTAATGCCCAGAATCGGTAATTGCATTGTCTCAATCAGAAGGTGCATTATTATCGCCCATTTTTACAGTTTAACCCCATTAATGAGGAATAACTAACTTGCATAAATTATGTTTAAACAACTTTTTTAAGGGTAGTACCAAAGCAAAATGTTAATAAGCTGTAATGTGGCATTGCAGTATCCGTGAACATCCACTGACCGAGGTCAAAGGTAGGCGATATGATTAATGCTGATCTAACTAGTTATTGATGCCCTCCAATTGATGATCTACATGTACACCAATAATATGCTAGCATTGACATAAGTAAGTAATCTGAGATACGCATCTGCATCGGACATATGTTTGTTTTCCCATCAAACAACTGAATTACTCACGCAGAGCAAAGCTGGAATTGTCTTCAAGAGTGCTGTTCATTTGCTTTATACTGCTTTGATGGATGAAAGTTCTAAACTCAACTCTCACCGGATGTTTAATGTGGCACCCAAAGGGGCTTCCTTCTCAAAGAAAGGATTTAGAAGTTTGCGTGATTGTGAAATCTACAGAGACAAGGCTTCTCAGCCCTGCTGGTCCACTAAATATGAGGCACCATGAACGGAAGACCTAAGATATGGAAAGCCACCCATCCTCTTTGAATTCAAGATTTAGTCATGGAATGTGCTATTGCCATTCTAGAAACAATATGATGGCAATTCTGGCTCTTTGTTCTTACCTTAGAAATGCTCTACAGGTGGGCTTCTAAGGCCTTTTAAGGTTGAGTGTGGGCAGAACATGAGCTGCTCTGCAAGGCATGCTGTATTCGAGTATGGACTTGAAGCTCTGCCCATCCTCCGCCCACATTTTTCACTCTCTTGTGTTATTGTACCTTGTAAATGCTGGCTTCTGATTCATTAATAGGCATGTTAGTCACTCCTTAGTACTGCTTTGTCTGCATTTGTAACCTCCCATGGCGACTGGCCCTTTTACTTCTGTTGTTACATGGTATGTCTTATTTAGTCTGTAAGCAATAATTTCTTTAATGAGTTTCTCCTACTGCAGGCCCGACATGCTTTCCTACGACATTCAGCGCGTCATGCATGCTTTCACTTTCCAAGCAGCCTGAGATATTGGCGGCAGCTACTTTGAAGTAAAATAGGTCTTGCATTTACAAGAGTTTGAGCTATTGGCATTGTAAATGACAATGCCTTTTATTTATGTGTTCATTATCAAAACAGATAAATAAAAGGCATTATCATTTACAATGCCAACAGCTTAAACTCTTGCAAATGTGAGACCTATTGCATTGCAAATGCTTGTTGAATTCTGTTACCTTAGTTGGTTGCAGAGTAGTTCCGTACATTCATCACCACTTCCCACTAAAAAGCTACTAGCCTCATGGTCCATTGGTGTAGGCCACATGTCCCTAAGAATATGCTAATCTTCTCTTCTATATTTAAACCCTAACAGAACTTTTTATTTAAAAAAAAAGTATTTTTTTGTTTTTACAGTTTCCAACAGCATTGTACAAGCATATTTGAAAAAAGGTAACATCAGGGCTCAAGCTCCTTACTGCGACAGTTACAACGGGTATAAGTCCACGGCAAGCTCCGGGCTGGCGCCCACAACAGTTACTCACATTTTGCTTGAGCTGCACATCAAAGGGAAGTGAAAAAACATAGTAACGAAAAGTGACCTTGACGCATCCTCTGGTGCTAATGAGTCTGCTCAGCTAGGCCCAGTTGGCTCCGGTCCAATAAAGCCACTTCTCATCCTAGCACCCTACTCTAGATCTGTGCTGATCTGTGCCCACGAATGGCCTATATACTATCTCCACCTTCCTTTCTGCACTGTAGACTATGCAAAATTAATTCCTTGCATATCTTTTCGTATGTTTCCTAAAGTGTACTGTGTAGTGATCTTGTATCTTCTCTGTTTACATGGCCATATCTGTGATCTTCCTTGTTTTTCCGCCTGCCCCTCCCATTTTGGAGGCTATATTTCCCATTTCTTTTCAAATACTCCATTCACACTTCATCCTTTTGGGGATATAGCCTCCAGGACTGAACACAAATCTCCAAAAAGTGTGGCCCTCTCAACTGGATGCAATACTCAAGGGGACTCGGCAATGATTTATACAGAGGTAATATAGCTTGCTGTTCTTCCTAGTTAAGCCTCTCCTTTGTATTAGCATGTACTATTGGTCAAATGCGTTGCCTTGTCGTACTTGTTTAAATTTTGTGGCTTTTGGACAGTGCTTAAATTGAGCCGGTGGTTGCAGGTAGGGCCACCGACACTCATTTTTGGGCACAAGCACTTTTTTCCCCCTCAACTAACTTTGATCCAGAGCAAGAGAGGGAAAAACACAAAAGGAGGAAAGATACAGTTGGAAAAACAGTGACAAGGAGAGAAAGTAGTGCTGAGCAAAGTACCTGCGAGAGTGCGATAAGGAGGCAGGGAAGGGTTTAAAGAAGCATGCAGGAGGAATCAAGATTACCGGACTTTGATATCCGTCACCCCGACTTTCGATATCACGGGCAGCAGGGTTCTGAACAAAACTTTGGACCTTATCTCTTAATCTTTTACAAATGATGCACTGCTGATGGAAAGATGAATCTAAAATGGTTCTCCAGGTTGATGGGATCTAAAATCAGTCCATCATCTTGTAGAGTCAACGAGGGGTCCTCCACGCCAAAAAAATCAGACTTCTGCACTTGGTAGCATTGAATGTCAGTATGGAAAAATATGTGGTACCGGCTAGGAGTAGATTACAAATGCCTCCTTAAATTGCAGTCCCTGTACATCTATCTGTTGCACTTATAAGAGCTGTGGGCTAATTATCACCCTCCATATTTCCCCCACTTTAAATGTATACACGTAAAGCCTGAAGAATGCTCCAAAACCTTAGCTGTGCCCCATTTTTCGGGGGAAACTTCCGAACCAGGGGTATTATAGATTTTACTAGTGCAATTAATAGCACTAAATTAACCAGAGTACTCGTAATCAAGGGCCCAGAAGCCATTTGTTTTCCACTTTGCAATGCAAGTGCTTGCTATGCAGGAACATGTCACACTTCTACTGCTTCCACTAGCTGCAGTGCTCACACTGCTCATTCGCAGACACACTCAAAGAGGAGGCACCGCTGGGCAGAAAAAATACTTAAAGGTCCTGTTGATTAGAAGCCCTGTATACTGTTTTCCACTCCTTTCTTCTCCGTTATCTTTCACTTCCTTAATCCCTCAACAGCATAGCAAGGGTGACATTACCAGCCCCCACCCTTCCAGCCTCCCGGGGATAAGCCCGATTCCAGGAGCGGTAGTCCAGCCTTGATGGCCCTAATACAAGCAATGAGAATGTCATCCCCACCACCAGGTTTAGAAGTTAAAAACCGAAAGCACCATTACTGGAGTGTATAGGGTCCAGGGGCGCAACTAGACCCAAACTTAGGGGGGGGGCTAACACTCCCGCCCACACAGTGCAACAGTCCTTTATGGCGCCCCTCCCCCATTTCCTCTTTCTCCATGAATTCCCTCAGTATCACTCACCAACAATGCACCCCATCTCTCTATATCTTTCTGACAAACATTTAATTTTTTATAGCGCTACTCATAGTTTACTCACACTCAGTTCTGTGATCTGCATAGTACACGTTCTTTGTAGCAGGCACATTAACCCTCTGTGCTGTGTGGGTGTCAGAAGTGCCCATCTGAGTGCACGGTGAGCGAAGCGCCAGTATGAGACTATGGTAAGAGAAGTGACTGCAGGGTGAGTGAGGTAACCATATGAATTTGGGTGCGGATGTAAGTACAGAGTGGGATGAATGAATGCATTGTAAGTGATGGGCTTGTTTGAGTGAGATTGCAGATTGAGCAGTGAGGGGGACAGGTGAGTGAAGTGTCACATGAGTGCAGGGTGAGTAGTGTGCTCATATGACTGCATGGTGAGGTACAGGGTGAACAGCGCAAGAGCATTGTGAGTGCAAAGTGATCACTGTGAGTGCAGGGTGAGCGGGTAAATGGTGTGAGTGCATGGTGATCAGTGTGAGTACATTGTGATCGCTGTGAGTGCAGGGTGAGCGTGAAAGTGAGGGGCGAGAATGAGTAGTGAGTTGTCTTAATGCAGGGTGCATTCCAAGACACTTGAAGTAACAAAGCATGTTACTGACGGTGGTGTAGGGTTTCAGATATAAGTTAAACTATTGCTATTATATTGTGGCATTAATCAGGGATCGAGGGTGGAGGAAATAAATAATGTACTGATCTTGTAACAGACTTCCAGTCTTATGAATGGGTTGCCAGCTCCTTATTTTGATGTCCCAGACGGTACAAGAATAAGCAGTCACCAAAAGCCATATTTTCAGCACTTATCTGTGCATACTTCGAACAGTAAATGTAAATAGATAGCACTTTTAATTGTGTTCTAGGACTACCTAAATGATTATATGACTGGTAATTAAAGGGAACAAAGACAGAGAAGTCACATTACAAATGAACACATACTTTTTTATTTATAACCCCATTTAGTGTCAAGACCAGGTCTTTGCAGGCTCTTTAAACAATACATGGCTGGCATTTTTCTTTTGGCAACCCTACTTTATATTCCTTTTCATTAAATGCATTCTCACACTACGGCAGTAAATGAAAAATACAAATGTAAGGAATAGGCAGAGTGGGGGCCCAGAGGGTACTGGAACCAGAAAAAAACCAACTAAGCCTCGGTAACCAGTTAACAAAGATATGTAAATATGCAAATGGTCTTTCAAAGACCTGTAAAAAACTCGGTTGTGCCGGAGATAAGGCTCCAGACACTGCCTAGCCGAGCCCACAGCAGCTCGAGCTGCAGCAGCCTCGGAGACAGACACTGGGAGGGAGGGAGAGGGGGGGCGGGGGTCTGCGGCACTTTTAGTCCTACGGACGCTGCACGCCTGAATGGGTCCCTTAAACCAGTGTAACTGCTGTACTATTAGGCCTACGCCCTAACCACCAATAATTGGGGTAAAGACGAGATAAGGCATTCGAACTGTGCGTTGCTCATTTTGAAATGTATAAAGGGAAATCTAAAAAAGAGCCCCATAAGAGTTACAAATAAACAAGATTAACAAATAAGAACAGATATAGCAGCATACATTACCTTGTTGTCTGTCGCGACCTTGATGATTTCTTGCGCGAACTCAGGCGTGGGTCTAACTCGGACAAAAACATTGATGTTGTTGTTTTTGACACTCATGACTTAGAAAAAGAAAAGAAAAATAAGTGTAAATTAAATGTGAGCTATTTACATAATTTTTAGGTCTGATGTTAGTCAAGACCTTTTGATTTTACTAAAATGAATTGTACGATGTGCCTGCCGTCTTCATCCATTGCTCTGTTATTGTGTCATCCACTTTTTTTTTAGTCACTGCAGCCTACAGGATGGAGCAACGGGGCAGCCAACTTCAGCCATTGGCAAACTTCACTATGAGTGACGGTATTCTGCCCTTTCACATGGAGCACCAACACACACAAAGTAGATTCCTTCAGTGCATGGGCTACTACAGCAATATGCGCCTTTTGTGACCTAAACAATATTTTTACTTTAAGCCATTTTCTTTTTAGATTGATAAGGGCCAGGCAGCTTCCCCAATAATAGAGTTTTGCAAGAATCAAGAAAAAAACTAGTATTTACCAAGAAGCTTGTATTCAACCCCAGATCTATTGGCTTTGCCAATATTTGTTTTAAACATGTTTAATAAAAATGAACTGCAAAAATGAAAAAGTTCAATTGACACATCCCAGAATAAGTGACGCAGGAGGCTCAGACGAGAATTGTGGTAGGCGTGGAGGCATGTGAGACAGGTACGTATCTGAATCCCAAGGTCTAGAAAACTGTGAGTTTACAACAAGAAATAAAATCATATTTATTATTAACTGATTTTTTTAAAGAATATAAGTTATTAAATTAAGGTGATAAAAATTATGTTTTTTTTTTTTTAGAAGGATGACCAGCGGAGGTCAGATCAACAAACACCGTGGCATTTTCATTAGTCCAAATTGGCAGCCGTAATAATCTGTGCAGACACAAGCAGGGCTTAAACAATGAAAAAGTAAGGGGGTGGGCATGATGGGGAATAGGTTCCTGTCAGTCACTGCACTTACTGATATGTTTCCCAGGAAATGCTAAGCACATTGAATACCCTTAGGACTTATTTGGAAATCCTTAGTTTTGTAGCGAGAGGTCAGCGTCAAATACATTTTCTTATTTAGCATTTTATATGTACTTTCTACAAACAATCCTGCTGAAAATATTCTTCCATTGAAAATCTATGAATTTGCATTCATAGGTAAGAATCAATCCCTTAAGCATGTCCATGTTTCTATAGCATATACTGCGAACCTTTAGACCAGAGGACTGCTAGTTAACCCAAAGAAAAAACTAAGAAGAAAAGACAGTGATATGCACAATGTTTTATTTAAGATAACAGATTAGAAATGGCTCTGAAATTACGGAGTCCCCAGGTCTCATATTTTTCCCTGTTACTATTCATTGTGTGTTAGGACTCATAGAAGGGGGTCACAGGCTGCACTACTAGTACCAGAATGCACTTCTATGGGAGGAGCGTGTGTTGTCCCATGCTGCCTTGTGACAGATCAGCTGATCCTGAAGGGAGGTTCTTAAGCCTCTAGCGCGATGATGGCGGCGCTTGGCTTTCCTTTCCTACCCTCCCCGTGTTGGATTCCTCTCCGTGTCAAACTGCACTGTTGGTGACTCGTGCACAGTCTCCTCGAGTCAGTAGTGCTATTAATTCCTTTTGCCTGCCTGATTCTTCTTTGGATTCCCGTGACTCTCCGTGACTCTCCACAGAGACCCCTGACTGCTCCTGGATTCTCTCGGCGTGTCCGTGATGAGCTCGCTCCGGACCTGAATTATTTTGTTTGTTCAGACGCTCCGGCACTTACGTGTCCTTGCTTAAGGAAACCTCCTTGCACTTTCAGTCAGTGTCCCCGTGAAGGCAACGGATCGACGCATTCCTTTTTTTGTATTTATTTACCTCCATTTGGATAAAACTTTAATTGTTCATGTGGGCGAGCAACGAACAGCGTGTGAGAGACGCTGCACCTTTCCTATTTTGAGAACAAGACGTTTTCACGCATTCTCACGGATTTCCTTTTGTGAAGCTGGGACATACCGAATGTTGTATGCCGCTGTAACCTACCTTCGTGTTCCTTTTAAATTTCAGGCATGATCATTTTTTATTTTGATTATTCCTGTTTGCTTCTCAATTCTTATCCTGCTACTCATATTAGGTGGTGTTTATTTACGTCAAACACTGGTGGATTTCATCCGAGGTATTTTCATTTGATAAGGGACCAAGTTGCTCCTGTTGGATCACCTTTATAGAATAACTTCCTATTTACAGTCACAGGTAAGTGTGGGGCAGCACACACGTCAAGTCATTCATATTAAGAACGCTATTAGTGTACCTACACAGAGTAGAGTGACATTGTCCTATTCTCTTTCTTGTTTCCACTGCAGCTATTAGCCACCCACCCTGCCTGAAAATTCCTTCCACGGATAGACCACTGACTTGGTCTCTTCCTTTTCTGGGGTTGCCTCTTATCCCTGCTTTGTTCCTTGGTGACACAGTGAGGGACGCACCTTTAGGGAAAGTTGAGACATTGGCTTCGCTCCTGAGGTATTGAAATTCTGTCTGGAATCACCCGTGAACCCGACATTGTGAACGTACATCAATTCCATAACTAACATAATCGAGTGTGAAATTTCACACTTACCACCTACAGCTAAATCTAATACAGGATGCAGCACAACTGGGTAAAATTAATTAATGCAAAAAAAAAAAAAATTGGTCCTCTATGCCACATCTAAAAGACTTGAAGAAAACGAAGAACTGCAGCCACATTGTCATATTTAAACTCAATAAATCCCTACAATACTACTTGTTACTAGCTCCTCTAACCATTGTTTAAAATTATTGAAACAATTAGTCTTTCCCAGAACAATTTGTCCACCACTGCTTGAGCAACAACTTGACCCAAACTGGATGATTCCACAGACTGTGGTATCACCAGTAAACATCCGGAAATGCTTCAAATTCATTACTCCACCAAGGGCCTTACCACACCACAGCGGTGTCCATTGTTTCACTTTTGTCGCCCACCCAACAGATTTCAGACCTTCTTTGCTAAGTGTTAACTTTGATTATAGTTGTCCTGGGTGGAGATTCAGTCATTTTTCGCCCCCCATTTATGCTCCTTAAATTTGAAACCTGGGAATCTTATATATGGGCAGCAAATAATGTATAAGTCTTGTAGATATACATTCAGTCTAAGGGTCAAGCACCATTTCCTAGTCTTACATGTTTCCTCTTGCTCTATTTATCAGTCTTCTAGACCTTAAAACATGGTTACCAATTTGACAGTGGAAATACCTAGGATGAAGTTCCCTTTTATTTATTTGTTTGTTTTTTGCTTAGTTTCAATCATACTTTACAATATGACCTTAATCACAAATCATGCATAAAGCAATGGCACACATTTCCATGCTAAGCGTCTCAACATTTTAATCACACGTTTTCCTTTTTGTACAGCTGTGATATAATTCTATAAGATTTGTGATTATGACGTGGATAAACCAATCACTGAAGAGGCTCCTGAACTTACCTTTAAGTAAGTCTGCCAGCTCTGGTTCATGAGAACCCCAGCAGTGACAGGTTTCAAGGAAACTTAATGTCTCTCTAAATACTTTTCTGTAGATGGTTGGTTTTATGTAAAGTTGTCTCTCATAGATATCTTAAACATCATCCATGTCTCCAGAGCAACAGACTTGGGCTAACTTTATCTCTTTTAAACTAATAGAAACTAAATAAGAATGTCATCACAAAATGAAAATGAAGGTCTTCCCAATGGGAAAGATAAATCATCCATATTTTCTTTATGGAGCAGAAGGCATCACAGAAAATGCACCAATTTGACCAGTTGCATATTGGACAGATTGCAAATTAACACAGCCTCCAAAGGAAAACTCAACAAGCAACTTAAGCACAGTGAAATAGTACTTCTGATGGTTTTCTAGGAACTAGGGGGAGAAGGAACATCTCATTATCAAAACCCTCTCAGAGCAGGTAGTACTTCAATATATTGGAAACAGGTGCAGTCGCTTACATTTTAAAAACTTTGAAGTAATAGAACAAACATTTGTGAAGCTATTCCTGTTTATGTGAAAGGGTTACTTTCTTCCTGGTGCTTCCTTTGCTGTTTCTTTCAGTCTCAAAGGGTGTAATCAACTCGTCTTGTAATGAGCTGATATTGCACATCAGTATGCTGACTCTGACTAGTTCATGCACTAAAAGTATTATAACGATGGATTATAAATTAAATGGAGCATTTGAATTTGGTACATTTCGATGATTAGTCCCAATTTGTGTCAGTCATAAAGTAAATCTAACCTGATTTTGAGGTCTGTTTATTTGGCCTATTAATATATTCAGCCGTTAACCTGAACACACATGGACCTTTTTCGCAAAGCAAAATTTTGATTTTGTGTGATCTAAAAAGATCCCTGGCGTAAGTGTGAGAATCTACGATAGTCATAGATGTCCTAGGGTAGCCTTTTTCCCAAAATGTGGTCAAACACAGGACACTCCTCATATGAGTTAACAGATTTATCTTTTGTTCTTCAAATTGTAAACCCTTTGCGGTATCCTCATTAACTCCCCTCCTGTCTCGAAGTCCGTTATGAAGCTCTGGGATTATACTGAATAAGCAGCTACATAAGCTATTTTATTGCATCTCTTTATTAATGTAATAACTGCACTTTCATAATTGCTTTATTAACCTTCTTGCTTTCTCATATTTGCTTGAAAATGCACCATTTGCCCACTGTTTTTTCAAAACTTTCTCGGGGGGAGAACCCCCCATAACCCTCCTTGGGTAATCCGGGTTCGTTTGCTACACTCGCTCGCCTAAACTCGTTTTCAACATGACCGGAGAGTGACGTTATAGGGTACTCTTCATTAATATTAAACAACTGAAACTCAGACAATATTTGCAGAGTTAACAAAAAATAAAGCTAAGCACAGACGCATGTACAACTCCACAGCCTACTGAGAAACAACTGCTGGAATTCGTCACAGAGGCATATACATCAGGAGCCAAAAACCAGACTAATAAATTCTTCTTAAAGTTTGAAACACAAAAATGAGTATTAATGAACCCAGTGATCTGATATCACATTATTCATAGGTCCGTGACGCATGCTGTGATTGCAATGCAGAGCCTAAAAACATAGAAACTTCAACACGACTACCGGAGTCAATATGGAAGCATTAACTTGAAACCTCATTATGGAACGGGTATGAACGTTTTTGAAGAATGGTTCTTCTGAAGTACCATTAGGAACACAAATGGGGCACACTTAGATTAATCAGAGTATCTCAATCACCGGATACTGGAGTATAATGGGCACTAGGATTTGGCTATTTCCATCTTTGATACATATCCGGGTTCTCAGTTCTAACATATTTATTCAGAGTATTGATTTCTCAAGGCATTTGATTCTTGCTGAGAAAGGAAACTTATTTGGCCCTTTAAAGGCTGAAATTGATTTCTGTTTGCAGGTCCATGTACTCATACGTCCTAGTCAAGCGTCTCTGTGCACTATAACACATGATGCTTTGGATTTCGTATCATATTACTGCTTCCAGGGAGCTATCAGAGGAGGAGAGGGTTACCTCCACCATTTAGCAATATGTCTTTTAGCCAGTGCCACCCCAATCCCCACAAAAATCTTATCCCTGCTGGCGTCTCACACCCACTCAAAGAATTCCCAGTAGAATGAGCAGCAGAGAGTTGTCAATAGGCCTTCCCAGTACCCTAAGTAGGACCTTACTTGTACTAAGTAGCAGTAGATCCTACCCCAGTATCTTGCAATCATTGGCCATTCCCGCACCATGTGATAGTAGTGAGCAGGAGTCCCCGAGCAGCACCTGGTGTTTGTAGGTCTTATGCAAGTTATAGAGCAGGATGAGCTAGAGCTGTGAGGAGATAACCTGCACTCTCGGTGGCCTACAAGCATCCCTCCAGTCAGAATCCTCCTGGGATTCCCATGCACTGTTCCAATCTGCACTTGGGGAGAGCAATCAAGTCGGGGGAATGAGCTATAAGGGATTCGTAAATGTGTGAAATTCCCTTCTCTGCAATGGGTCCCATAAGAATCTGGCACTTCAGGGGCTACACTCAGGAACATTCCCCAAGAAACCACGGTGTTGCGCCAGGGCATGCCACAGTTGCGAGTATCTAAAAAACTAAGACCTGTACAGGCCAACCTCTTCCTGCAGCACCTTATAGGACTTAAGGTGCGCTCCCTGCCAGACGTCTCCCACCTTGGAGATCCCAATCTTACCACTTCTAAGGAGGAGGCCTCATGTAACCTCCTGCCTACCCAGATGGGGGGTCGCGAGCGTGATTCTCTGATTCAGCCCACCATCGTGCCATACGCCAGGTCCCAAGATTCACTCTTGTGAGCTTAGGGAGACTAGACGGAATTGGAATGCTGTACAGCAACCCGTCTCTCCTGTCCAAGACCATCACGGTGACTTCCAGCTGAAATGCTGGATCTTCCCACCCCCCATTCAGCCACTCAATGACCACCACCAGCTGCGCCGTCCAATCGTAAATGCAAACGTCCACTATCCACAGCCCCCTATCCCATGTGGGCTGAGGGCATTTCCCATACACTATACAGGGAGGTCGGTTAAACCACAAAAAAAGCCTAGATGGGGGAAGGAGATCGTCTTTAACAGAAGGGTGTGGCCCAAGACATTAAGAGGCAACTTAGCCCTTCTGGTGAAGTCTGTCATTAAGTGGGACCACAAATGTGAGGGGGCTTCACACTATGGCAAGGAGACACAAGGTGCTGGTCCGCAGAGGGGTGCATATTGCGTTTCTGCAGGAAACGCACCTCACAAAGAAGGAGGGCATAGCGCTGCAGCGTAGATGGGGGGCCACCTATTCAACACCACGTACTCCGCCTTCGCTAGAGGGGTGCTGATTTGGATAAGGGCGGGCACCCCTTTTCAGATAACCAGACACTTGGTGGACCCGGAGGGAAGGTATGTAGCGGCGGAGGGCAAGCTCAGGGGCAGACACATAGTTCTCGGAAGCATCTATGCACCTAATGTACACCAGGCGACCTACTTTGCAAAGCTCTCTGGTGAACTGGCTAGCTACCTCACAGGCCCAGCACTGATAGGGGGGGACTTCAACTCTGTAGCAGACACCACACTAGATAGGTCGCATCCACCATTACCCACATCCCCGATGCACCGGCTAGCGAAAAGCAGATCAGATTGGCAGGAGAAATGGGAATTGGCTGACGCTTGGCGCACACAGCACCCGGCGGAGCGGGACTACTCGTTCTACTTCAGCCTTCACGACCTCCACGTCCGTCTCGATACCTTTCTGTGCTCTCCGTTGGTGCTTCCTGCGGTGGCCCGGACGGAATACCTGGCGCGCACACTATCCAACCATAATCCCCTGCTACTGACGCTAGACTGGATGAATGAAATATCACGGGTCCCGACGTGGCGGCTGAGGCCGGACACGTTAGATGACCCACCATTCCGTGAAGCGCTGGGAGGGAGGATTGCCCACTACTTCGCAGAGAATGAAGGTTTCCGCGACCTCTAGGGCGGCGGAGTGGGATGCCTTCAAAATTGTAGTGAGGGGCCACTGCATAGTAAAGTATGCGGGGATACGCAGGACCTTGCTGGATGACTTGGACAGGGCCGAGCGCACGCTGAGGGAGGCCGAGTTAGCGCGCCCCAATCGGCCCGAGCTTCAAGACAGGGTCTGCGAGGCACGGGAGGCGGTGGCAGTGTTGGTTAGCGTCTTCGCAGCTTTGACTACAAGACGTATCTGACTAAATCACATGCCGAAGGAGATAAAGCAGGGACACTACTGGCTTGGTTAGCGAACCCCGCTAGAAACAGTCACCCGATCTTAGCAGTAAGGAGGGAGGAGGGACGCATGTGCAACACGCAACCGGACATACTGGACAGCTTTAGGTCTTACTACGAGAAATTATACAAAAGCGCGCTAGTGGCCCAGGGGGAAGAAATAGAAGCATTTCTAGATGAGCTGCAACTGCCACGACTGGAGCAAGAGCAGGCAGACGCCCTAGGTGGTCAAATAGAGATAGCGGAAATTAGGGGAGCTGTGAAACGGATGGCTCGCAATAAAACTCCGGGTTTAGACGGCCTGCCCGTAGAGTTTTACGGGCGGTACCTGGAGCAACTGGCCCCCAGGCTTCAAACTGTATACAATGAAGCCAAGGACAAGGGACGACTCCCGCGATCTATGAGTGAGGCCATAATGATCCCCCTACTGAAACCACGAAGGGAGAGCACTGATCCGGCGTCCTACCGACCGTTGTCCATGCTGACAACAGACTATAAGATTCTGAGCACGGTACTGGCAGCCAGGATATTGCACCACATGCAAGAACTGGTTCACAAGGATCAATCCGGGTTCATACCCACTCGTAACACCACTCACAATATCCGACGGCTGATCAGACTGGTGAATGAACCGCCGCTGGAGGCAAGGGCGCCCCTAGTGCTGTCAGTCGACATAGAGAAGGCTTTTGACAGCTTGGAGTGGGAGTACTTATACAGAGTAATGCGGTGTTTCGGCCTGGGCAACGGCTACATAAACTGGACGAAAGTATTATACTCCTCGGCGAGAGCACGGGTGAGAGTGGGCACGCAGGTATCACCACAGTATGAGGTGTGCCGCGGTACCAGACAGGAATGTGCATGGTCCCCCATGCTGTTTGCATTGGCGGTGGAGCCCCTCGCGGCTGTGGCTAGAATGGGTAACTACTACAGAGGTCTAGAATGCAGAGGGAACCATCACTTTATTTCGCTGTACGAGGACGACCTCCTCCTTTTTTTGGAGGATGCCGAAGGGGCGGTGGAAGGTGCGGAAAGACTACTAGCGCGCTTCGGCAGGCTGTCCGGCCTCAGAGTTAATTGGACTAAAACCTGTCTATTCCCACTGCGGCAGGGAGAGGAGCAGCCCCCCACCAGCCAGCTGATTAGATGGGAGCCTAGTTGCCTGGACTACCTGGGAGTGCATGTATACCATGACGCCGCAAACATGTTGGAGGGCAACATAGGACGCTGCATTCGTGCCCTACGGAGCAGTATGTCCTTCTGGGCCACCCTGCCGCTTTCAGTAACGGGTCGCATATCTCTTCTGAAGATGATCGCCTTGCCCCGATTATTATACTACTTCAGGACACTCCCAGTTTGGGTGCCTGGCACGATCTTCAGGCAGCTAAGGTCGTTGATAATCTCATGGGGGTGATTGGTCGTGACTGCAGTTATGGGAGGAGGCAGGACTGCAGCTGGTGGGGGGTTTGTACGATGACGGGGTACTGACCCCGTATCAAACGTTGCAGGACCGCTACGATCTCCCGAGAGGAGACTACTTATTACACGCGGCGGTGGTGAGGGCCATACAGGCACATTGGGTGGAAGGACTAATTGAGCCAACGACAACATTGGCCTGCCAGTACACAATGATATCGGCAGACACCTTCAAAGCAGTGACGTGCCTATACTCGCGAATGTTGAAAGAAACCCTTCAGCCCTTGGCGGCATTGAAGACCAAGTGGGAACAGACCTGCAGTTGGAGATCCCAGACGCCACGTGGACACAACTAGTGCGAAGAGCCAGGAAAAGCACGAGAAATTACCGATTCCAATTGATTCATTTCTATGTGCTCCATAGAGCGTACCTTACCCCAGGTAAGATAAGGAAATACTTCGGGGCTGAGGAGGCTGCCTGCCCCAGATGCAATAAGATAGGAGCGGATCTGGTTCACATGCTGAGGGACTGCCCACACCTGCAGGACTACTGGAGGGAGGTAGGCAACACATTAAATGAAGTAGCAGACAGGGACTTACAGTATGATAAGGCCGTTAGTATACTTCACTGGTTCCTACACACGCCCAAGAATAAGATAGCCAGCAAGTTTATAGACATGGGCCTAATCTTGGCCAAGAGGGAGGTGACCAAGGGGTGGAAGTCGAAGACAGGTCCAACACACCGGAGATGGCTGAACGAATTTCTGAAATGGGCGGCTAGTGAGAGCACACTCAGGTACCAACTGGCTCGCCGCAAATCAGATGAGAGGGCCCAGGAAGCGGCGATGGAATGGGAGATCTTAGTGCAGGCGCTGCGAGATAGTCCAGCTGAGGGGGAAGAGGAGGAGGAACCTGATAAAGCAGTTGGAACGGCCATGGCGCCGCACCCTCGCCAGTCACATACACCCAGTAAATGATAAGATTTTCCTGCTAACCACCACACAGACAAACTTTCCCGTGCTAGGCACAGTGGGGGACACGGGGGGGGACAGAGGGAGGGACTGCAAGACTAAATTAATGGAGGGAAGAAAAAAAAATGCGAAATTCATGAGAATTCTGGGGGAGTGGGGAGAAAACTTTAAAAGCAGACAGCGGACACCCTCACACGACGACCGTATTTGTTGAAAAACGTGAGGAGGTAATATGTGGTTGAGTGTCGCCGCCCGGCCTCCGGGATGTGGGCAGAATGGCTGTGTATACCACACGGAAGCTCGAAAAGGGGGGCAAGGATTATGCGGTAATGGAACTTATCCTGATTGATGTACTGTATATTTGGATCTGCAATAAAAACGGTTTAACAAAAAACAAAAGGACGAATATTTAATCCCCAAGTTAGACCTGGCTCCAGGTCCACATGCATTCCTAAGTATCGGCAGCTCACGCTGCGCACCGTAAGCCACGCTGACCACTCCGCATCAATTGGAGGCTCCTTCGGGGTAACCAAGATAGATTTAGGCCTGTTAATAGCAAGCCGCATTGCATTAGATATACAGAAGAACATCCCTTATGCCAGCGACTCGATTGCCAGAGCAAACAAAAGTGGTGACAGTGGGCATCCCTGGTGGGTGCCCCGACTGATAATGAACAGGCAGATAAGGGGCCATTAACCCATACCTGGGCCCACAGGTTAGAGTAGAGTACCCGCACAAATGCCTGGAACCGAGGCCCAAAGTTACCATTATCAACACTTTCTCCAAAAAGACACAACTATAACAAAATCTAAAGCCTTATCAAAATCTAAAAGAAGGAGTCATTGGATCCTCCAGGGGAGAAAGATGTGCAAATGCCGTGTGGACACTGCAAAGGCAGTGCCTAGTATTCCTACAGTTCATAAACCCACATTGACCAGCTGTTGGAGGACCACGAGTAGCCGATTTGCTAGCATTTTTGCAAAGATTTTCACCTCAGGTAATAAGTTAAATCGAGCGATATGACGCCCACCGATATACAAGCTGGCCGGGCTTGGGTAGGACAATAATGGTTGCAAGTCCAGCAAGGGAGGAGACTGTGCCTTGCGTACCTTCGCCTCCTGATAAATGCCAGCAAGGTGAGGCATTCCATGGGAAACCCATCAGGGCTGGGAGTTATATCCGAGTTTGTGTCCTGGAGGTCCAGCTCAATCTCCTCCCCTTCGAGGGAGCGGTCTATGTTTGCCCTGTTGCTCACAGACACCTTGGGCATCGGGATATCAAATACTAATCGACAGGTTGTCTCCCTCTGAGGCCCCTCCCTGGGGGTGCATAGATCCATCCCTGTAACATGCTACAAACACAGCTACTTATTCCTCAGCCATTTTCACTACCCCCCCCCCCCCCCACTTCGGACTGAATAGAGGGGACATTCTGGGAGTCCAGCTCCTGCAACACAAACCAATACAAGAGCTTATCTGACTTGTCCCCCTACTCATAGACCCTACGTGTCAAGGCCATCCGGCATTGGCCGGCCTCCTCAATAGCCAGCTGCTGGAGCGACTTCAGATTAAGAGCTTATCTGTGTAAATCCTCACCATCCATATTAGCGTAGCCTTTGCACTCCAACTCAAGGATACTAGGTTCCAGTTTGGTGATCTGCTGCCACTAAGCCTGCTCCCTCAGGTAGGATATTGCAGCCCCTCTCAAAACAGCATTACCGTCCAGCCACAGGGTTCCCAGAGACTCCATGGTGCCCCGAGTCAGGTAAAAGTTAACCACAACTTCTTCCGATTAAGCAAAAGATTTAAAAGTTACCCACAGCAAAGAGCATTAAAGTAGTGTTGGAAGGACAGAATTTAAGACTGCTGATTGTAATCCAAACCTCACTCACCATGGAGCAAGTCTCCATATGGGGAGCCTCCAACCAGAGAGGGGCATCATACACACTCTGAAGAATTGAGACCTTGAAGTGGCCTTCAGCTATCCCAGGGGATGCATAAAAAAATTAAATTACAGAGGACAGAATGGACCCTGGGAAAACCCCACATGTCACATGAGCACCATCTCCACAAATTACAATCTACCAACAAGACACAATCTACAACAGTCTAGGACTATACACCCACATAAACACCATTTAACTAATCATGCACAAGTAAACACATTTTTCTATTACCAAGTTTCTTGACTCTCAGCCTGAACACCATGTTCCTGCGTCCTGCCATTGCACTGGCGTAAAGAGAAATGACTGTTGTTTGTTGGGGGGCAGTTGTACAATGGGAACAATGAAATAACACAGTTTTTATTTTTCACAAACCTATAGTGGAGAAATATTGTTTCAATGTATTCATCCACCCCACCTACCAAAAAACATATGTGGAGTAAATAGAAGGATTCTGCCCCAATTACATATGAGGTATTGTTATATTAAAGCATCATCTGATCATTCTAAAAGGCACAGATATAGCTGAATGTATGACATACTACGGACTATACTTTAAGAGCAAGAGCTTCAAATAAGGACCCCGCCCAATTAGATCTTCGCAAGTCAGATATGAGCTCTGTATAGCACTTAATCTGTAAAACAAAACAAAAACGTGCAGATGCTGAACATTTCCTTGGATCCCCTAATAGATACTAACAATTTGTCTAGGTTGCAGGGTTCCAGGACTGCCAAGACTGCATTCCACCTGATACCTCTTCCTTCCACCTCTGTACACCTCCTCCCTCTTATCTCAGGCTTGTAGAGCTTGTTTCCGTTTGTTACTGTTCTCCGATATTTCGGCTCCCCTTCCTTCCTTTCCTTGCAATTCTCTCTCTTTCTATGGGTCAAAGTCTGATGATTAAAAATAAGTAATGGTCCCAAAATGAGTGCCACTCACCACAATCTTTAACAACTGGCACAAAATAATCATTACCTCTGTTCTTTGGGACTACTACCTTCCCCTGCTTGCATTCCTCACTGTGCCTCAACCCGAACAGCCCTCTCCCTTTGTATTTTCCAGCCTGGATCCCTTTATGTGCAGCTCCACTCAGAGCCATGCTCCTAAGCACCTAGCTCTGCTCACTACATTATAACCAGGGAGTGTGCAGGCGTACAGGCCCTTTCGATAGTTTTGTTCACAACAGCGAAGTAAATCTAATATGATTATATCTTGTGAGAAAAAATCTCACTAACAAACTCGACCTGAATTTCCCATTGGCAAAGATGTATTGTAATTCAGCATATTTAATATTAGTTTTCACAAATTTAAAAACATACATACAGCCTTTTAGTTATATATACACATCAAAATATTTGAACACACACGCGGCAAACACATATATTGACAGACAAGGAAAGCAGACTAAGAGATCCATTATCTGCGCTTCCTGTTGGTTACAATCGGAGTAATCTGTAATCAACTGATATTTTACCATTCATGTGCATATGAAACATATTTCAAAAGTGTAACGATTTACTGTGATAAGGTTTTTAAATTCACTGACTTTCTAAGTAAAATCAGTAACTAAACATCTGGAACACATGCACCTGTACTGGGATTTTTTTTCTCTCCAGTTTATTGGCTACACAGCTTTGACTAGATGGCTGTGTCGCACATCACCAAGCCTCCTTTACACCTCTGGAGCAGGGCTCAGGGCCACAGAGCAAATAGTGTTGTGACTCATTCGGTCTCACCTAGACAGTGCTTGCGCTGTCTCTTTGAGACATGCCGTATTCAGGATATGGACAATGGTCCCTAAACAGACAAATCAATTCAATGAATATAGACTAGATAGTTCTATATTAATGTCCAGCCGGACGTTTTTATTCCATTGGATGATTGTTCATATCAAAATCTAAAAAATGTAAGTGGGACACCAGCCGGTGCCCGACTAAACACACTCCACAAGAGGAAACATACAACATAAATTGTAGGCAAAACAAGGGGCAGTCTGATTGGCATAAATTATATACAGACAATTCATAAAATACACATATGCACACAAAAATTCTCAATACATTAGTGACATTTGCGTATGTTGTCGACGACGTTTCGAACTTCAATTAATTAAGAGTTCATCTTCAGGACTATTGATCCTTTGCCTAATCTAAATGGCTAACCGAGCCCGTCACGATGGTAGAGAAAACACGACTGGTCTAGATTAACAGTTCCGTGTTAAGTTGCCCCGTTACAATGTCGGAATTTATATTGCCAGACGTAAAAATCGGTCGGCACAACACCAAAGAACACGGTTGCCAAGGTCCTCAGTAGAAGTCCGGTTAGCTTAAGACGGGAATCCGGTACCAGTACGGGAGGGGTCCACAATGGGGAGTCCGGTTTCCGAAGGGGTTGTTACCCGGGGCTATTCAGAGTAGCAGGTCCTCAATGGGGATCCATTCTGCTTGCGGCTGGACTCGCGCTGAAAACTATGTGTGCATATGTGTATTTTATGAATTGTCTGTATATAATTTATGCCAATCAGACTGCCCCTTGTTTTGCCTACAATTTATGTTGTATGTTTCCTCTTGTGGAGTGTGTTTAGTCGGGCACCGGCTGGTGTCCCACTTACATTTTTTAGATTTTGATATGAATAATCATCCAATGGAATAAAACCGTCCGGCTGGACATTAATATAGAACTATCTAGTCTATATTCATTGAATTGATTTGTCTGTTTAGGGACCATTGTCTCTGTCAAAAAGTATTACCCATAGGTCCCTAGCGATTGCACCTTGGGTTCCCTTGTTTTGTAAAATATGTATTCAGGATATGTGCATAAAGCTCCGCCCACACTTTCCACCCATCTTTAGGTCGAGCTGACCTAGCTTTCAATGCGAAAGCATTGAAAGCTGTCAGCAAGACAACTAATGTTGCCCGTTTTTGGGAATGTGGACAAGAAATATGCACGAGCACAGATTGCACCTCGTGTGCGCGCACGGCGCCGTGCCTATCTCCTGCCTCGAAGCTCCACCACCACACACGCATGCGCATACACAGAGACACACAAGCGCCCATGCACGCACCCATACATCCAGAGAACCTATCCCCGCCGTCGCATACACACACACACACACACACACTGCATACACAGAGACACAAGTGCCCATGCACGCATGCACCCATACATACATACATACATACAGAGAACCCACCCCCGCCGTCGCATACACACACATGCGCACGCACACACACACAGCACACACACAAGCGCACCAAGACCCCCGCCGCCCCACCAGACCCGCCCCACTCACCATGTTCTTCGGTTCGTGTCCCTCGGCAGCCATCCGGTCATTCTGGGCAACAGGCGGGTGCCGCGCTGAGACGCAGTCACGCAAATCTTCCGGCGGGCACAGGAGCGCGGGGTAGACTCCCGTCTGCTTCCTGTATTTGTCTGGCCCCGCCCCCCGTCCCAACAAAGGTTGACTGGCTTCCTGTTTTCTTCCCTGCGTGCAGCGGGGTCCGTGTTGGTCTTAGAAATCTGAACGTAATACTTATTACTTTGAATGACCACGAAGGTGATGGTGCACCAGAAAAGCATCTGCAAGTTTTAAAAATTATTTTGTTTTAATTTGAATACTAAACTAAGTTTAAAACAGGTGGAACGCCCGCCATTAGCCAGACTGGTTTCGACACCAACTAGTAGTGTGGTGCAACACCATTCTAAGATGGCGGTCAGGTTAACCTACTATCGATCATGCGTACAAGATAGCCTTTGAAGCTCCTGCGTCCCACATGAATTTAACACTCTATTTCTAGAGCTGTAGAGTACGCACGCGTGTTCCACCATCCACACTGTGCACTACCGGAAACAGTAGCAGATCGCCCCTGCGTAGAATCAGCAAACCGATACCGTCCGGCAAGATGGCGAAGATCGCCAAGACCCACGAAGGTAAGAGATGTCGGAGGGGCTACGGAAATCTTCCGCTGAAATTAAATAAAGAAATAAAATGCTAGGGGTGCTGTCCTGCACCTCGTGTTTATGGCTCGGGCCGTCTCCCTTAGGGCGCCGTCGGGGGATTTTGGGCCTGGGTGTTTTGTGGGTAGTAGTATGCCTCTTCCGTAGTATAATACTTCATTGGCATTCACAGTCCCTCTCGTCTGGCCTTAGCATTGTGTGCTGGATAGATCAAGTTATCGTGCTTTTCCCCACTCTGGACACGAAGTCTCGTTGCCCTGTTCATTGGAATGTATGCTGTGCGTTGAATGTCGCAGTATAGCGCTCTCTTAGTTGTTTATAGATAGTGCTCGAAAATGTGTGGTGTTCTTCGTTATTGAAAGCCTAAAAATGCAGTTGCCTGCGTCTAATGCCAAAGCTAGATGATGCAAGTAGCTCCTACCATGTTTTGATTTGAAGGACCCATCCATATACTCTTTGAGAAGGACGCATCACTTTCATAATCATTCTATTCTGTTGTGGCATAGTGGGTGTTTGTGGATGTTATACTTAAAGTGAATACTTGTTTTGGAGATTCTTTTAGACAACTGATTGTTTATAGTAGTTTTTTTACAATGTTGAGTAAGTAGATTGTAAGACATGCGTTTTTTTAACTGCAATTTGTTTTCTTGTGTTAAGCGTACAGGACAGTGTTTAGTTTTCATCGCATGTACCTCGAATAACATTACTTATCAGATTAAACGCCGTTGGAACGTACAGCTGTGGTTAGCAGCAAATTACCCTTGTTTTTATTTTTTATTACGGTGTCTCCATTGTAGGTGAATGTTTTCGCCCCTTTTGGTGCCACGCGTGTCCTGGAGACACTTTCTAAACTATCCGTTTCTGGAGATGATTTTTCTGGCGAGGATGGCGCACGTATAATTTAAAGAGAGTGTGGGAAGGGTTTAAAACTCCAGGCCATTTGCAGTAACTTTTATGAGGCCTGCAGAGAGGCTTGGTCTTTTCCCAGGGACACACACAATGTCCAGGGCTGACCCAGGAGACACTCTTGGGTTTCAGAAACTAGCTCCTGATGTCGCTGAATGTACTGGCACAGAACCAAATAAACTTTCCCCTCGTGCATTGGCATTTTGAATCAACATTTGCCCCTTCCGAGCAATACCTATATAAGACATGTTTCCATCGGTTGGTTGAAATGTAAAGTGTTTTGGGAACGTTTTAGCAATTTTGGCAATTTGGCCCTTAGAGTCTGGTGGTGCATGCACGTCACTTATCTCTCTCCTCGTCTCTCTTTTTAGAGGGCGCGAGGTGCAGAAAAACGGTACGAGAGACAGAAGGTGTTTCTTCTACAGCATGTTGTGGAAAAAAGTTAATTGAGGAAGCGTTTTGAAAATAGATTGTTTTCTCATGAATCGGTGGGAAATTTAAACATGTCAATATTTTGGGATGCTGAACTCTGTGCATTGCTAATATTATTTGTGTAGTGTTGCAGTCTTTTGTTACAAATAATTAGCTTTTTGGTTTTCCCTTTGGTGACTTGATTTAACTTTTTTCAATTATTGTTTATTGGTGAAACTCCTGTACAGCCATTGGTTTCCTGTTTCCGTAGCCTTATTTCAAATGTGTGCTGCCTTCCAAAAGTAATTTAGTTGTTCGTTTTGGGGGCAGAGTAAAAATGCTCTTTTGGGAACCTTTTAATGTCATTGAAGCAGGGCCGGACTGGGAACCAAAACTGGCCCTGGAAAAGTGCTCTGCTGGCCCCCCAGGGGTTTGGGGGGTGCGGCCGAGCTGTTTGTCAGGGCCAGTTTCGGCCGATTTTGTCCCATGAGCCGATATTGCAGCTGTGCTGCACAAACGGCCTTGTGATAGAATTGGCCCCACAGGGGCCCAAAATAGGCCCCCAGCCAGGCGGCCCACCAGGACATGCCCTGTGCCCGCTACGGCCAGTCCGGCACTGCATTGCAGTCTCACATTTACACAAGTTTACGCTATTGGCATTGTAAATGTCAATGCCTTTTAATTATGTCTTAAAAACCAAAACAGAAATAAACGGCATTGTCATTTACAATGCCAATAGCTCAAACTTGCGTAAATGCGAGACCTATTGCATTGCAAATGCTTGTTTTAATTGGATCCTGTCCCTGTTATTTGTAAATGGTGGCTTTTCATTGGTCAGTAGGCTTAGTAGGCCCCCATTTAGTACCGCCTTGTCTCTTCTAGTAACCTCCCATGAGGACACCCCCTGTTATATGCCGTGTTACTCCCAAAGTTTTAATTACAGCCTCAAGGCACTATTTTCTTTAAAGGCTTCAGGCAAGACATACACTTGGTCCTAAGCTAGGCTGGCAGTGGTTACTTCACTCACTAGAACAGCTCACATTTATATGTGACCGTCTATAAATAAATCTTCATCAGCTTCAAGCAGAGTACAACTTAATCCGAAATTAATGTAATAATTCTTTTGTCATATTTCAACGCTAATAATTGTATATATGGACATAGCTATTTGAATGTACTTGTAGTACTGTCTTGCATGCAATGCATTATGGGTAGGGCAGATTTACCATATATTCTGCAGGGTGCAGTACCATATGTGACCAAAAGAGGTCCGCAGTGCTGGTGCTTTGCTCACGGGGGACCTCTAGGAGCAGCTTGAGGTACTGCAACTAGACATGCAGTGCTGGTGCCTTGCTCACTTGGGACCACTAGGACCAGCTTGTGGTATTGCACCTAGAAATGTAGTGCTGGTCCCTTGCTTACTAGGGACCTCTAGGAGCAGCTTGCAGCACTGCTCCGAGACATGCAGTGCTGGTGCCTTGCTCACTAGGGACCTCTAGGAGCAGCTTGTTGTACTGCACTGAGACATACAAAGCTGGTTCCAGGCTCACTACGCAAGAATTTGCAATGCACTAGATCTCGCATTACTGAAAGTATAAGCTATTAGCATTGCATTATTATTTGCAACGCCAATACCTCAACCTATCCGTAATGCGAGACCTAGTGCATTGCAAATGCTGGTTTTTCAAGTTTTCAGGTCCATGCACAAGTAGGCCATTAAGACCCAGTTTTGCTTTGCATTCCGACCACATGTTGCTATGCTAACAGATACAATTATTTCCCTAGACAGCAGGAGTTTATTGCCTGCATTGCTGTGGCTTGAGGGTGGAAACCAGACACTGAAGTGAGAAAGATTGGAGGAAGGGCTCCCCTCTGACAATTCAAGGAGGTCCTTGTTGGTAAGGGGCTGCTGATCACTTGATTTACATGTGCACTGCAGGTTTATTAGGTGGTGTTAGGGGTGGAACTGCAGTTTCATTTTTGTAAATGTGAGTAGATTTCTAGGCTGGGCCTTCTCTTTTGTGTCTGATTACTTCTACAGGAATACCAAACGACAATCAAATTCAAGATCTCACACTTCAATGTGCCTATATTATCGGTGCTCCAGATTGGAAACAGCCTCAGTATTACCTGCCCCGAGAGACATTAGTTTACATAAAATCACTAAAACAGACTCTGTTCTTCTTCATTCCGCCCTGATCATCAGAGGAAAGTGGAGGAGCACGCCTATCATAAGCATTTAAAATACAGCATTCCTGTATTGCGTTTGGGTTCTATCACATTTCATTAGGGAAAAGTAAACCATTTTATTTTATTCTAGTCACCCTGAAGTCGGTAGCGTTGTGTGTGCATATGGGCGTTCTCGTGGCTTATAGTGTTATTGCAACACATGCAAATAATTTTGTTTCTTTTCACAGTTTTGATTGCAATCTCAAAAAGCATCCAAATATTCCTAAAAGTCCTGCCTGAAAACCAAACTGAGTTTGATTTAAAACTTTGTTTGTCGGCTCTCCATTTCCTTCAAATGACTGTCTTCTTCTTTTCCATCCCCTGCATGACTCCTGCCTCTGAGCACAGCCTAAGTCACATGTAAGTTTGCCTTAATCCCTATTATTGTATCTCTGCAAATAGCCCACACCTCATTTTATAGATCACAACCTCTCCTTCAAAAGTCATACTCCTGTAACGTAACAAAACCTAATCTTCAGTAGCCCATTTATTAATACTGTCAAACAATGAATGAATTGGCATATCCTCCAGAAAGATCCCACCTAACTCTTGTTAATTTGATCTACCACATAGAAACTGAAGTAAATGCATGACATGGTTTCCTTGAAAGTGCAAGACTAATGTGAATACCCAACAATAACCCCCCCCCTCCCCCCCCCCCCCCGAAAAAAGAGTAACCTTGGGTTCTGGAGCAGCATGCTGCCCACCGTAACACTCTACAGTACCACTTCAGGGGTAGTAAGTGTTATATAAATACAAATACAATACAATACAATCTATAACTTACAATAATACTAATATCATAGCACTCAGTTGATTGTAGTTCATACAGGCTGCATAGTAATTCTTCTTTACTGCTTGATATTCTTACATTTACATAGGACTAAACTGCTAAGTGTCATGTTCAACACTCAGAAATGTGCTAGTCTACAAAAAATAAACCACCGGTCAACACCTGACCAGGCACAGAATACTGAAGAGATCTGTTGCATGCCACTGGCCAACAGATGATTTTAATTTAGTTTGCCACTGAATATTCTAACTAGCTACATACTGTGACCTTTCTTGACATCTACTGTGACAATCAGATATGAGATGATGCTAACAAAGTCCATTCCATCAGATCTTGCCACCATTTCTCTGTTTAACCTATGACTGCTCGGGACCATAAGATTTAAACTTTAAACAAAATCTCAGAATGGACAACCCAGTACAGTAACCAGCTATGAGAACTATGAACTTAAGAAATACAATAAAGTTACCTGCATACCTGCTCAAAGTAGCCTGCTTACTGAACTCCATAAACTGGTCACCTGTGCTTATACTTCTTCGTCCAAAACAATGCTGAGAGCTGCATCTCATAATACGGTAACCACACCTCAGTGGTCATCACGAATGACATGGAAACACTTCCAAAGCAAACACAAGGGGATGATGGAAGGAGAGCTGAAACTTTTCAGTCACCACCCCCAGTCCCAGATCTGGGTTGAATCCATCATCGTTCTTTAGCTCACTTCACCACCCCAGTTCAGACCCAGCTATATGCAGACAGGGCCGGACTGGGAACTTCAAACAGCCCTGGAAAAAATGATAAATTCAGCCCCTATTTACACCAAGTGAGTCCTCCCCTCACAGTACGTCTCTAAATCCTGCTACTCCAAATCCAAGCAGGACATTTATTATCTACAAATGATTCCTCCTGAATAAACAAAAAAACATCAGGTACACACATTGCGCATAGCTGCAATGTTTGTTTTTCAGAGACTTGCATAACTCTTCGATTCAGGCCACGATTTTACATTGCATTCTGGGACTTGAAGTGTGGGTGTTTTAACGGATTAACAAGGGTACTGGTTCCACAGTATCAAATCTTGGCTCAGCAGAAGGAGCACAAGCTAAAGACAAATGTTGCAACACATGCAAACATTTCTCTGTAACGCCCGTTGTTCCCAATCTAAGCAAAATATTTTCCTTTACAGTTGCTGTCAAACGTTCACAGAAACTGGTGAATTAAACAAAGCTGCCTGCACGCACCTAAAAGACGCAGAGAAGAAAAAAGCTTTGCTCCAAAAATAAAGGGAAATACACTTCAACCCAATGCCTGCTGCTCCTGTCAAGAAAAAACACTCGCAGATACATACTGTGGGTCCGCTCAAAGTTTGCAATAACCGTGAGGACGATGTGTATGTAGGTACCCATACAGCGTACCCCGAGTGTCTGTTTCGGTAGCCAAAGCGCATTACAGTAATAGCATGCTCTGGGAGTGCATGACTTGGGCAGTTTTAACTGTCTTTTCTGATGGTTGATGTGCGCGATCTGTTAAAGTGTGCAGCCGTCAAAGTGGCTGTTATTGGGTCGGAAGCACAGACGTGCGCATGACGTGCGCATTCACCCTTAAAACTAGCTCTCAAAAAATCTCAAACTGACAACATTGCAAGTTGCTGCAGGGCTGCGTAACTGATTACCACTTCCGTTGAGTGAAACCGGCCTCCTGCGGACCGAAACCGGCCTCCAAGTCTCCAGCCTCCTGGGGGTTTGCCCGCTTGCCCGGCTGGCCAGTCCGGCCTTGTATGCAAATCAGTATTGACCCTGTGCCTCATGGGAACAGTCCAGCCCAAACTGCCAAGGCACGTCTTCCCTGGACCGGAAACAAGCATCCTGGGACCGGTTTCGGGCTAACAGCCAGGCTAGCTTGAATCCAGTGACAAAATGAGCATGGGACCCACGTCTGGGCATATCCTGCCAACTTAGGGCGAACAAAGCAAACCCAGGGGGATAATGGTAGGAGTGCTGAACATTTTCAGACACTCACCACCAGTCACAGATCTGGGTTAAATCCAGCATCGTTCTTTAGCTCACTTTGGCAACCCAGTTCAGACACAGCTATATGCAAATCAGTCTTGACCCTGTGCCTCATGGGAACAGTCCAGTCCAAAATGCCAAGCCAGATTTTCCTTGGACAGGAAACAAGCATCCTAGGACCAGTTTCAGAGTAACACCCTTTATCAACCATGCTAGCTGGAATTCTGTGGCAAAGTGAGCAAGGGACCCACATCTGCGCATACCCTGCCAACTTAGAGCAAACAAAGCAAACAGAAGGAGGTGATGGATGGAGCGCTGAAACTTTTCAGACACTCACCCCCAGTCACAGATCAGGGTTGAATCCATCATCGTACTTTCGCTCACTTCGCCACCCCAGATCCGATCAAACTATATGCAAATCAGTCTTGACCCTGTGCCTCATGGGAACAGTCCAGCTCGAACTGCCAAGCTAGGTCTTCCTTCGACCTGAAACAAGCATCCTGGGACAGGTATTGGGGTAAGAACCCTCATCAGCAAAGGTTTCTTGAATCCAGTGGCAAAGTGAGCAAGGGACCACATCTGTGCATACCCTGCCAACTTAGAGCAAACAAAGCAAACAGAAGGAGGTGATGGATGGAGCGCTGAAACTTTTCAGACACTCACCCCCAGTCACAGATCAGGGTTGAATCCATCATCGTACTTTCGCTCACTTCGCCACCCCAGATCCGATCAAACTATATGCAAATCAGTCTTGACCCTGTGCCTCATGGGAACAGTCCAGCTCGAACTGCCAAGCTAGGTCTTCCTTTGACCTGAAACAAGCATCCTGGGACAGGTATTGGGGTAAGAACCCTCATCAGCAAAGGTTTCTTGAATCCAGTGGCAAAGTGAGCAAGGGACCACATCTGTGCATACCCTGCCAACTTAGAGCAAACAAAGCAAACAGAAGGAGGTGATGGATGGAGCGCTGAAACTTTTCAGACACTCACCCCCAGTCACAGATCAGGGTTGAATCCATCATCGTACTTTCGCTCACTTCGCCACCCCAGATCCGATCAAACTATATGCAAATCAGTCTTGACCCTGTGCCTCATGGGAACAGTTCAGCTCGAACTGCCAAGCTAGGTCTTCCTTCGACCTGAAACAAGCATCCTGGGACAGGTATTGGGGTAAGAACCCTCATCAGCAAAGGTTTCTTGAATCCAGTGGCAAAGTGAGCAAGGGACCACATCTGTGCATACCCTGCCAACTTAGGACGAACAAAGCAAACAGAAGAAGATGATGGACGGAATGCTGAAACTTTTCAGACACTCATGCCCAGTCTCAGATCTGGGTTCAATCCATCATCGTTCTTTAGCTCACTTTGTGACCCCAGTTCAGACCCAGCGTTATGCAAATCAGTCTTGACCCTGAACCTCGTCGGAACAGTCCACCCGAACTGCCAAGTTAGCTCTTCCCTAGACCAGAAACAAGCATCCTGGGACCAGTTTCGGATTAACACCCCTCATTAGCCAGGCTAGCTCAAATCCAGTGGCAAAGTGAGAAAGGGGCCCACGTCTGGGCATCCCCTGCCAATTTATGGCAAACAAAGCAAACACAAGGAGATGATGGATGCAACACTGAAACTTTTCATACACTCATCCCGAGTCACAGATCAGGGCTGAATATATCCTCACTCTTCAGCTCACTTCGCCACCCCAGTTCAGACCCAGCTATATGCAAATGAGTCTTGACCCTGTGCGTTATGGGGAGATTACTGCCTGAACAGCCAAGCCCAGTCTTCTCATCAGCCAGGCTAACTTGAATCCTGTAGCAAAGGGAGCAAGAGACCCACATCTGAGAATACCCTGCTAACTTAGGGTGAACAAAGAAAACACATGGAGATGACGGACGGAGCGCTGAAACTTTTCAGACACTCACCCCCAGTCACAGATCTGGGTTGAATCCATCATCGTTCTTTAGCTCACTTCGCCACCCCAGTTCAGACTCACCTATATGCAAACAAGTCTTAACCCTGTGCCTCATGGAACTAGTCTAGCCCGAACTTCCAAGCCAGGTCTTCTCTGGACCGGAAACAAGCATCCTGGGACCAGTCGGTCCCGGGCTCACGGTGCTACTGGATTCAAGCTAGCCTGGCTGATGAGGGGTAAAACCGGTCCTAGGATGCTTGTTTCCGGTCCAGGGAGGACCAGGCTTGGCAGTTTAGGCTGGACTGTTCTTATGAGGCACAGGGACAGGGGAGTAACACAGGCCCCCACGTCCGACCTCTTAATAAATTATATGGTGCACACGGCACGCACGCCTGGACCCCGGGCCTCAGAGGCTCACTCTTCATTAATTAAATGGTGCGCAACTGCTGGGCAGTGCACACGCGCGGGCCCTGGACTGGCGTCTGAGCCTCTTCATTAATTAAATGGTGAGAGCTTGGCTGGACCTCTGAGGCTCCTGCTCTGCTCTTTATATAATTAAATGGTGTGGGTGGGGACGAGCGGCACGCAGTTGTCTCCGCGACGCTTGTGCGCGGTCTTCAGGGTGGGGCCGGGGCTGGTGGCCAATGCCCTGATTGAATTTGTTATGCGCATCGCAGGGCGCGCGCAATTAAAAGTGCACGTAAGGCTTGGGTGGCACATCAATCCCAGGACCCAGCCAAACTACGACAGAGACTGTAAACGACCGTCCGATTTCCACCACCGGCCATTAGGCCATAATTTAAATAATAACTAGCCCCTGCCTGCAGTGCCTGGCTAGCCTTGCCTGGCCTGCCAGTGCCTTCTCTGCTGACTGCCTGGCCCGCTCGTGCCTAGCTCTGAAGCTGCAGGCCAGGCTCAGCCCTCAGGTCAGGTGAGTCACCACTTGCTTGTGCGTGTGTGCTTTGCTAAAATACTCTGCCAGTCCAGCTGTGTCTCACAGTGGTAGCTGGTGTCCCATCCGTCTCCCAACGTGCCCGTGCCAGCTGCACTTTAAAGTGCTAGCGAGAGCCTGAATACTCTTTATTCTACCACTTTCAAACTTGCTGTGGTTTAAAGTGCCGGAACTGTCTCACCAGAACTTTACTGCTTCCATACCGGTCCATTGCTAATCAAACTGTCATACTGTGCTGTTCCTCACAGATGTGCACAGGCGACTCTGTGCTGGGTTGTTTATTCCTTAATGTCTCATCGTATGCCTTAATATTCTAGCGCCGCTCAAATTGTAATGCAGTTCTTTGCCAGATGTACATTAATGCTTCACTCTCATGTTATCTGATCCTTCATATTTCAGTGACTGTCGCTATACACTTGAATTAATGGCTCAGTGTCATGTCATCTGCGCCTTAGACTGTCATGGTGTACCTTAATATTCCATTGGCTGTCATGTTGCAATGCAGTGCTATACCATCTGTTCTTTAATGCCTTACTGCAATGTCATCTATGCCTTAATATGCTAGTCTCTGTCATAGTGTAATGTTTAACGGACATGTCATCTATGCCTTAATGTCCCGGTCACTGCCATGGTTACCTTTATTGTGAGCAGGTGTGGTCTATTGCCTCAGAGCCTGAAGTCTATTAATAATCATTGCACTTACTCTCAAGCTGTAACTTAAGTTGAAAGTGCCCCTCCGGTGTCAGGAGCAAACCCTGACCCTCCTGGTAGGTCGCTCCCCCTCCACGCAGCTCCGACTGTTTGCCCCTGCTGCCGCTGCCAACTCGCTGGTAAGTGTCCTCTGCCCTCTGGGCCACTGCTCCCCCTCTCTGTGACCCATTTTTGTGCTCTGTGTGCCACTCGCTTTGCCCCCTCTTTCTCGCCCCTTTTGCCTGTGTGCCCCGTTTTGTGCTCTGTGCCACTCGTTTTTTTCTGTCCCTCTGCCTGTGTCCCCCATTTTTGTGCTCTGTGCCACTCGTTTCCCCCCTTTTGTGTCCCTTTTGCCTTCTATACCCCTCTTTTGTCCCCTCTTGTGCCCCATTTTGCTTCTGTTCCACTGCTTCCCCACCGCTGTGACCCCTGCGGCCCCGCCCCCTGCCCACTCGCTGCTCCCGCCTCCCAGTTGCTCCTCCCTCCTACCTCCCCATATATGCCGGACTCTGCACGGACGCGCAGCGGATGTGCAGCCTGTCTGCGCCCGTCCGCACCTGGACCACGCCCAGCGCCAGAACCCCTGGACCCCGCGAACGCCACGACATCAGACTCTGCCACGACGCCAGCACCCTCCACACACTCAACACCGGCCGAAACCACACCTGCTGCCAGGCCACCCCTAAACGGACCCTTCTCCTGCCGCACCTGCAGCTTCACCTGCAACAGAGCCACCAAACCTCCAAGGACTGGACCCAACCACCTACGCTGCATACTCCTCAACACCCGCTTCACACGCAAACATGCCGTCGAGCTTTGGGATCTGTTCGACACCTCCGCCCCAGACGTAGCCTTCCTGACCGAGACCTGGTGGAACGACTCCTCGGCGCCCGACATCGCCATAGCCATCCCGGACGGCTACAAGATTACCCACAGGGATCGCGCCAACGGAATCGGAGGAGGAGGAATAGCCATCGTCCACAAGTCCTCCCTCAAGGTCGCCACCCACGCAGACGACACCCTCAACACCGCCGAACACCTGCACTTCCGGATCCACACCGACCCCAACACCACCCTCAGAGGAGCACTCGTCTACAGACCCTTCGGACCCCAGGCCCAGTTCAGCGACTCCATCGCCGACCTCGCCAGCACCCACGCACTCGCCTCCACGGACTACTTCCTCCTCGGGGACCTGAAGTTCCACCTAGAGAACAACAACAACGCCAACTCCGCCACCCTGATCGACAACCGGGCCAACCTCGGCCTCAGACAACTTGTCACCTCACCCACCCACGCCGCCGGCCTCACGCTGGACCCCATCTTCTCCACAGGCACCCACATCGCCTTCGACCACACCACCGAACTCCACTGGACCGACCACCGCTACATCCATTTCACCTTCAAGAAACCAACCACGCACCACCGCACCCAACAGCTACCTCGTCGCTGCTGGAGCAAAGTCACCAAAGACCAGCTGATCACCACCCTCGCCCAGAACTCACCCACCGACCCCACCAACCCAGACGCCACAGCCTGCAACCTCAAACAGTGGATTGACGACTGCGCCAACACCCTCGTCCCGCTCAAGAAACCCTCCAACAAACACACCAACAAGAGAGCCACCTGGTTCACCAATGAGCTCCAGACCTCCAAACACGCATGCCGGAAACTGGAGAAGAAATGGCTCCACGAACGCACACCGGACAACCACGCAGCCCACAAGGACGCCACCAGCAGACATCACCACCTCATCAGATTAGCCAAGAGATCCTCCTTCAAAGACCGCCTGGACAACAACGAACACGACAGCAAAGAGCTCTTCAGCATAGTAAAGGAACTCTCCAACCCCAGCGTCAACGCCAACAACATCCCGCTCTCACAAGAACTGTGCGACTCGCTAGCCACCTTCTTCCACCGCAAGATCTCTGACATCCACGACAGCTTCAACACCACAACCGCCCCGACTACACCAGACTCCACCTCCCCCGCGAACACCACCAGCACCAACCGCCTGATCTCCTGGTCCAACGTCAACAACGACGAGACACGCAAGGTCATGAACTCCATCCACACAAGATCTCCGTCAGACCCGTGCCCACACCACGTATTCAACAAAGCAGACGCAGCCATCGCCCCCCAACTACGGAAGGTCATCAACATCTCCTTCGAAACAGCGACATTCCCGGAAAGCTGTAAGCACGCCGAAATCAACGCCCTCCTCAAGAAGCCCTAGGCGGACCCCAAGGACCTCAAGAATTTCCGGCCCATCTCCCTGCTCCCGTTCCCGGCGAAGGTCATCGAGAAAATCGTCAACATACAATTAGCCCGCCACCTCGAAGACAACAACATCTCGGACCCATCCCAGTCCGGATTCAGACAAAACCACAGCACCGAGACAGCCCTCATCGCCGCCACAGACGACATCAGGCGCCAACTAGACAATGGTGAAACATCAGCCCTCATCCTCCTGGGCCTGTCAGCCACCTTTGACACGGTCTGCCATCGCACCCTAAAGACACGCCTCCAAGAAGCCGGAATGCAAGAGAAGGCCCTCAACTGGACCACGTCCTTCCTCTCCGTCAGAACTCAGAGCGTCCGCCTCCCACCCTTCTGATCCAAAGCCACCGACATCATCTGTGGCGTCACCCAGGGCCTCAGCCCGACGCTGTTCAACATCTACATGGCCCCCGTGCACAAGTGGCCCGCCATCACGACCTCAACATCATCTCCTACGCCAACGACACCCAGCTCATCCTCTCCCTCACCAAGGACCCACACACATCCAAAACCAACCTCCACGAGGGAATGAAGGCCGTCGCCGACTGGATGAGGAGCAGCCGTCTGAAGCTGAACTCAGACAAGACGGAGGTCCTCATCCTCGGACCCACCCCCTCAGCCTGGGACAACTCCTGGTGGCCGACTACACTGGGAACAGCACCGACACCCACCGACCAGGCACGCAACCTAGGATTCATCCTCGACTCCTCCCTCTCCATGTCTAAACAGGTCAGCGCCGTCTCCTCCTCCTGCTACAACACCCTCCGCATGCTAGGCAGGATCTACAAGTGGATCCCGACCGAAACAAGAAGAACGGTGACACAGGCCCTCGTCAGCAGCAGACTGGACTACGGCAACGCACTCTATGCAGGAATCCCAGCCAAACACCTACAACGACTACAACACATCCAAAATGCCGCCACCTGACTGATCCTCAACGTCCCCCGCCGCAGCCACATCACCCCCCACCTGAGAAACCTACACTGGGTCCCTGTCAACAAGAGGATCACTTTCAAGCTCCTCACCCACACATACAAAGCACTCCACAACGCCGGACCAGCCTACCTGAACAGCAGACTCAGCTTCTACACCCCCACCCGCCAGCCTCGCCCTCGCCGCTGTCCCCCGTATCCAATGAACGACCTCTGGCGGCAGATCCTTCTCCTACCTTGCCGCCAAGACCTGGAACACCCTCCCTGCCCACCAACCGCAGACTCAAGACCTACTCGCCTTCTGTAGCAGGGTGGCGGAGGCGTCACACAGTGCCTGGTGGAAAACTGACTTTACCTCCCCTCCTTCCCCTCAGACGGACTGGTCACAATGTCGCTGCTTCCTGCGACCGGAGAATGGGAAGAGGGCACCTTTAACTGGGCGTACGACGAAGAAGACGAAACCACGCCCCCATATGACATCAGGGGGTCCGGACTGGACAAGAGTCCGGTAGTCCTCTACTCGGCGTGCGGCGTCACCGGGGAAGACGAGGAGCAGAGCCAGGAGGTCGGGAGCGTTAGCGGAGGAGACGAGGAACCGAAGGAGGAGAGCGAAGAAAGCGGAGAAGACGGGAGAGTCTGTGAAGGCGTACCAGGAAGCCAACGACCAGGCGAACTGCCGTGCCACACTCCCGAGGGAGGAGTGTGGCTTTCACAGGTACGGCGGTGTTTGGCAGGCTGGGTCGGGAGAAGGGGAGGAGGTCCTTTTTTCTAACTTTTGTAAATAATCCTTACCTTACCTATCCCGCACCTTCCAACTCCCCTTCCCTCACACTTGTGCCTCACAGTCCCTGAGTACTGTTGATAGGAAGCACTGGTGTCCCATTCACACCCCGGGCTCCTCGTGGGCAACTTGTGCATTGGTAGCATAACTGACGGCCTCCCTCTGTTGGTTTTCTTTCCAGGGCTGAACAACGCCGGGAACCAGAGGCAGCGGACCGGCAAAGAGGTCAAGAATGTCCAAAGCGGGGAGGAGCTTCGCGCGTTTCCAAGATGGACGTGTGAGCTAAGGGCTCCAGAGACCCTTTCCGCCTCCCGCAACTATCCGGTGATTAATCCTGATTTGGACGACGGGTACTTGTTATTGATGCCCTGCTGATGCCCACATTCTTTTCGAAAATCGATTTGGCCGCCGGACACCGGATTTACTGCACTTTGAACTTTGAGGCCCACATCGTATGTCAACCGGGGGCTCGAGTCCCCGAGGTACCAAGGTGGTAATCGAACAACAACGGCTGATACGCCACGCCCTCTACCCCTGGGTTACTTTCGGTTTAGTTTTCGGTCGTTGTGGTCAGCGACTTGCAGCCGATCGGCGCACCGGCTCTGTTATTGTGGCCAACCTTCAGTCAGCGTTGGATCCCTGCCCTCTCGCCTTTACGAACTTGCCACGACGGTAATCACTTTGACCAGATCCTAAAGGTCCCGTCGGAGTTTGTTGCCCATCATGGCGGGCAGGGCGGTTGTTGAGAAGCGCACCACCAGAGGCCCGTCCCGGGGAGGGGTCGCCCAATCCCAGACTATCGATCGCTTTACTCGCCCTAAGGGATCCCCGGGCGGGTCGAGTGGGGCCCTCGAGGAAACTGGTGACGGTGCTCCTGAAATTGAGGAGCCAACTTTGAAGGACGTTATGGGTGCCATTGTAGGTGTCCGGACCACCATGGGCCAGCAATATGAAACCTTGGCAGCTAAGATAGACACGGTGGCGATCGAGGTCACCCTCATCAGGGTGGACTTGGGGAAAACGAATGACCGGGTCAAGTCCCTTGATATCAAGACTGCGAGTCTGACCACAGATGTCTCGGATCTTCAGACCACAGTTCGCAATCTCCGGACGACTAATGATCTGTTTGCCCATCGGCTGGAGGATTTCGAGGGCCGGGCCAGACGCAACAACGTTCGCATCGTGGGTGTTCCGGAGACCTCCGCGGACCTGCCCGTAGACGTCCTGGTGGAGGACCTCGTGTTGAAACACCTGGCACCGAAGGGCCTCAGTAAACTTTTCGCTGTGGAGCGGGCTCATCGAGTCCCTGGTGGGAAGCCGAAGTTGGGAGCCGCTCCGCGGCCCATATTAGCCAGGATTTTTAATTTCCGGGACAGAGACGCTATCCTGCAAGCCTCCCGCACGAATGGACCCACCAAATTTGAGAATGTATCGATCAGTTTTTACCCGGACTTTACTCAGGCGGTGCAGAAACAACGAATGGGCTTCATGGGAGTGAAAAGGCGCCTTAGAGATATGGGACTGAAATATGCTATGCTTTTCCCGGCCCGCCTGAGGATCGAGCATGAGGATCGTGCGTTTTTCTTCGATCGCCCTGAGGTGGCCAGTGACTGGTTAGACACTTTGCCGACGCGCCATGATGGCCCGGAGAGCTCGAGGGGTGCTGAAGGCGGTTTGGCGGAACAGGAGTAGTGAGTCTGCATCGGCGAACCTGACTTCACTGCAGTGGCTCAGAGACTGTGTTTTTATACTATGGATACCCGGGGGTGGGGGGGAATGGGGAATCTTCCTCCTCTGGGGACTTTTTCTCTCTTTTTGTAGGTTAGTTTAATGGGGCGACAGGCACACTGCAAGTTGGGGTGGCTTTTCGGTCTACCGCAGGGGTGCAGGGAGGGGGGTTTGTGTTTTGTGGGTTCACTGGGGGTGGTGGGGGGGTTCTTTCTTTCTTGTTTGTATCGAGGCTGCTCTTTGTTCCATATTTGCTGCTATGTGCTTGTTTCATGGTGGGGGGGGCAGACTGTTTACTTCTGGGATTGGGGGTAGGGGGCTGAGGGTGTTGAGCTGGAACGTTAACGGTCTTGGTGACAGGATAAAGCGGGGGATAGTACTGCAGTATTTGAAGCGATCCTCCCCAGATGTGGTTTTGCTCCAGGAGACGCACTTGGTGGGTAATACGTGTCGGGCATTGAATAGGCGAGGTTACCGTTTGGTGGCCCATTCCGGCTTTACCACTGGATCGAGGGGGGCAGGTATCCTGGTTAGGAACTCCCTCCCCCTGGAGATAGATGGCACGGTGTTGGACGACAAAGGCCGCTACGCGGCTATTACGGGGAGGTGGGAGGGGAAGTTGATCTCCATATTGTCTGTCTATGTTCCGCCTGGTCTGCAGTCTACTACATTCACCGATTTGGGTGGGGTGATTCTGGGGCTGCCTGATGGTTTGTTGGTATTGGGTGGCGATTTTAATTCTGTGGTTAATGGAGAGAGTGACCGTAGCCCCCCCAGGCTTCTTCCCGCATCGCAGTTATGGCTGGGGACATTTTTGGATGCTTTTGGGCTGGCGGATTGTTGGAGACAGCTGCACCCTGGACAGCTCCAGTACACCTTCCACTCGGGAGCTCATGGGAGTCTCTCGAGACTCGATTATATCCTCGTGCCGGTGGTGCAGTTGGTCTCGGTACGTGAAATCAAGCATTTGGCTAGGGGGATTTCCGACCACTCCCCGCTTTGGCTTCAAATCGATGTACAGCTGGGGGCTGGGGGTCAGATTGCCCCGATCAATCCATGGCATTTTCAGAATCCCAAAATTAGATCGGAGGTGGTCAAGTGTATGGACTTCTACTTTGCTGAAAATGAGGGATCGGTGTCCTCCCCGGTCTCCCTGTGGGAGGCCTATAAAACTGTGATCCGTGGTCAGACTCTGTCTTTGATCGCTGGCGAGAGGAGGCGCAAAAATGAGGAGGTGGTGAGCTTGGAAACTGAAATTGCTGGGTTGGAGGAACAGTTGGAGTCTGGGGTTACACCCGAGCGATTGTACTTTTTAGCTCTTAAGCAATCTGAATACAGGGCTTTGGTGACTCACGCGGCTGAGGCGATGAACCGCGTGCAACAGGGGCGTTTGTATGATGTGGGTGATAAAGCGGGAAAGCTGATTGCTTGGCTGGACAAACGAGACAGACTGAATCGAGTGGTGCCTGTGGTTGAGAAAGTTGACGGTACGCGAGTGGTGGACCCGATTGAGATAGTCGAGGTGTTTGCCCAGCACTTTCGGGTTGTATACGCGCCGGTCTCGAATATGCCGGAAGAGTACTCGCACTTGTTGCTTCGTGATCTCGTGCTGCCTAGTCTCTCGGAGTCGGACAGGGTGCTTATGGAGGCGGACTTTTCCACTGATGAGGTTGTACTTGCTATACGCTCCCTTCGCTCGGGGAAGGCCTCGGGTCCGAACAGTATACCAGTTGAATTATACAAGCTATGCCCGGACAAAATGGCGCCGTATCTTAGTCGGATGTGTGCGGCATCGCGAGACCTTGGGTCCCTTCTTAGGGACCAGAGGCTGGCGTCCATTGTGGTTATCCATAAAGATGGCAAGCCCCGCGAGCGCTGCTCATCGTATCGACCGATATCACTTTTGAATGCGGAACCCAAGATATTGGCGAAGCTTTTGGCAAATCGATTGGTCACGGTGATTAGCGATTTGATACACCCGGACCAGTCTAGTTTTATTCCTCGCCGGAATACTGCGCTCAATCTCCGCCGTCTTCACGGTGTCCTTGCGAGGGCGGGGTCTCTCAATGAACCGGCCATCTTGGTTTCCCTTGATACCTCGATGGCCTTTGACACGGTCGAGTGGCCGTATTTGTGGGCTGCTCTTGCTAAATTTGGTTTCGGCCCGAAGTTCATCGCGTGGGTCAAGCTTCTGTATGAGCAGCCGTTGGCTCAGGCTGTGGTTAACGGCAGAGCCTCGGAGCCCTTTGTTCTCGGACGAGGCACGCGGCAGGGATGTCCACTGTCGCCGCTTCTATTTGCGCTCGCGCTTGAGCCCATTGCCGCGTGGCTCCGCTGGGAGCCCTCACTCAAGGGTATTCGATGTTCCCCTGACTTCGAAGATCGCATATCACTATATGCCGACGACATATTACTGTACCTGACCTCCCCCCGTAAGTCACTAGGGGCCCGATGTAGGTGGCAAATACCGGTCGGAAACAGCCGAATTCAGCCGTTTCCGACCGGTATTTGGCATCTTGAGATGTAGGGGGCCAGATTTGACAGATTCTGTAAATTTACCGAATCGGTAAATTTACAGAATCTGTAAAATACCGAATCGGTATTTTTACCGATTCGGTACCTTCCAGATGTAGGTGGGACTTTTCTGAGTCACAAAGGCCCTACAAATTCGGCATTTTACCACCCAATCCAATTGGGTGTTAAAATACCGAATACAGGTGTGCATGCACATGTGTGCATGCACACCTAGCCATGTGACAGACAGACAGGGCATGTCTGTGTGCCACATGGCGCACATGCCTATTTTTGGGGTGCCAGAGGGTGTCAAAGTGACACCCCCTGCACCCTTGCCAAATTCGGTAGGTATTGCCCATTGATTCCTATGGGCTTCAAGACCCATAGGAATCAATGGGCAATACCGATTCGGTATTTACAGATTCGGTAAATACCGAATCTTAACGATTCGGTATTTACAGAATCTGTAATACCTACATCTCCCCCTTCATATTTACCGACTCTTAAATACCGAATCGGTAAAATTCGGTATTTAAGAGTCGGTAAATATGAATTACCTACATCTGGCCATAGGAGTCCTCTTCGACGTTTTGAATTCCTTCGGACGAAACTCCGGTTTAGTTATCAATTGGGCCAAGTCTTGTATTTTCCCACTGACTGGAGACTCGCCCTCTCTGCCCCGCACTTGCCCGATACCGGTTTCTAGAGGGGGCTTTAAGTATTTGGGGATCTATATTTCACTGGACCCCATGGTGCGCTACGAGCGGAATTTGTGACCTCCGCTTGTCCGGCTTCGGTCGGACGTTGCGGCATGGTGTAGTTTAACCTTGTCCCCATTGGGAAGAGGTGCCCTGTTTATGATGATGTATCTTCCCCGTTTTCTGTATGCCGTCCAAAACACGCTTGATCTGGTGCCAGCCAGTTACTTTCGTGAAATCGAGGGCCTCCAGAGGAGACTAGTGTGGGCTGGACGGCCCCGCGTTGGCAAAGTTGACATTGCCCTGGTACGATGGTGGTATAGCATTGCCTGATATTAAAAGATACTACTGGGCATCTCAGCTGAGCGCTGTGAACCATGCCATGTACGGTCCAGCTCTGAATCCTGCATTTGAGATGGATCGGTGGCTGTTGCCCGGGGGTGATTATTATAGGGCGCTCTATTCTCGAGGCGCCAGGAGGAACCTGGAGTGGCAGTGCGAGTGTGGGGTAGTGCGACCACGGCTACGGGTAAACTGACCAGAGCTACCCCATTGTTTGCCGCTGAGAGACTGGGGGAGCTATGGACGTCGAAGGGTTTTGATAGATGGGACCTCATTGGCATTAGTAAAGTGGGCGATCTCTGGGCTAAAAATAGAGTTAAGACCTTTGCTGAATTGAAGCAGGAATATAATTTGAATGACACAGAGTATTTTCGCTACTACCAGGTTCGACATGCCATTGAATCGGTTTTTCCAGCCGGATCTACTATCCCGGAGTGTTCTCCCCTGGAGGACAGGGTGCTGGACGGGCATGTTCCGGACAGCACTATCTCCCTTATCTATAAAAAACTCATCGATGATCGTTCGGACCTGCTTGTTCAGCTTCGGAGTGCTTGGACTAACGATGGGCTGGAGTTGGATGATGAAGACTGGCAGGCTGCGATATCCTCTCCTAAAGAGGTCGCGATCCCGGCGCGTCTGCGACTCGTACAGCTGAAGATTCTGCACCGAGTCTATGTCACGGGTCCACGATTGATGCATATGGGTTTTTCTGCGGATGGGCTGTGTAGGCGTGGCTGTGGTGTGCTTGCTACTTTCCTCCACATCATATGGGAATGTCCGGAAGTGGTGTCTTTTTGGACTAGAGTGCATACGGTGATGGGAGAAGTGACGGGCGTTGAGTTGTTGCCTGAGGCCAGGCGCTGTTTGTTGAACATCTGGGAGCCGAATGACTGCACTGCTGCTCAGACTCAATGGGTCACGCTAGGGAACATGGTTGCGAACAGAGACATTGCTCAATTGTGGGGATCTCAGAGGGCACCATCAGTTCGCAACTGGAAAGAGCACATGGACTGGTGCATGTTCAGAGAAAAAATTGTGTATGTCTCCCGTGGCAGGGCCAAGAAGTGGGGCAGGATTTGGGACCAATGGAACTCATATCGAGGGGGGATATGTGATCCCCCTTACTGAACCTCCCGACACTCCTTGTTCTCCTTGACTGTACGTTTCGGTTTCCTAATTTCCCGTGTTCTACGATTTGTTTCTTGCTCTGTGTCCCCCCCCCCTTCTCCTGGTATCTCTTCTGTTTCTTAAAACTGTTCTTTGTTCGCCTCTCCCCGCGCCATATGGAACTGATACTATATTGCAGGGTACAGCCTCGACTCTTTTTTTGATTACGTTTTCTTGTTTCTTTGTATAAAATGTGAAACCTTTTCAACGTCCTTTCATCCGTAGCATTTTGAGTAATGTCATGCAATATCGCTGCCGGACCTTCGGTTGTCGGCTGATGGGCTGTGTTCTAATGCGCTACTGTTATTTTGTGTGACTGGCCGGCCCTGGCGGTTGTAGGCCTGTAATTGTATTCCTTTCTTGCTAATAAAGGTTGTAAAAAAAAAAAAAAAAAGAATGTCTAAAGCAGGAAGAAGGACTGTTGCCATCACGGACCGGGCGGAATTTGCAAGGGAGAGACTGACCTCCCGTAGTCGTAAATTCCTTTTGAAAATAAAACCTTCACTGATCAGAAAAAGCCTCCAGCCTATTTCTAACCCCACGCCACAGTTGGTATCAGAAGTGGGATCCGCCCCTTCCATCCAGACACCCCAGATGGAGCAAGTTATTCAGCACTTGATTGAGGGGCAACAAAAGCTGGAATGGGTTATCACCCAGCAGATAAACACCGCTGACGCTGATAGGACCCTCTTTAAGAATACCATCAGTGTCCAAATAGATGGATTGCAAAAAGTTGTACAGAACCCTGGCGCCCCAGCACCACTGGAAAGAAGAAGTATAGCGCCTCACCCTGCGGGGGTTTCCCTACAAAAATACGTGCCGGGAGAAGACCCCAATGCGTTCCTCACCAACTTTGAAAGGGCAGCCAGAGCCTGCGGTGGCCAGAAGAGAAATGGCCTTTCTTCCTGGCTCCATTGCTGTCAGGGGAAGCCCAAGCAGCGTACCAAGTTGCGAATCATTCGGGTACCTCATCTTACCCCGACATAAATGAGGTGATTTTGGATCATTTGGGCCTAGACGCAGAGGCATACCGGCTGCCGTTTAGAAAAGAAAAAGGGATATCCGGGGAGAATCCTAAGACTCTGATTCTGCGGTTGAAAATGGCAGCTGATAAGTGGCTGAAGCCTGAGAGCCGTAGTAAGGAGGACATTATGTCAAGTATTTATCTTGAGCAATTCATGGAGGCCTTGCCCTACGGTACCCAACGTTGGTTGAGACAGCACTCTGGCCTCACTGCTGCACAGGCCATAGAGATGGCTTCCAATTATGCAAGGGCCCAACAATGCACCTTCCCATGGGATACGGACAAAGGACCCAAACTTGTTCCTACAGTAAACCAAGAAAAAAAGTCTAAAATGGGGCCAGAGCCCCCAAAAGCCCGAAATTTCAGGATGGAGATAACACCAACGAAAGGACCCCAGTGCTTCGAGTGCGGGGAATGGGGACACATAGCCCGTCTGTGCCCCCGAAAAAGGAACACCGAAGAACCTATGGAGGTCGGATACATCCCCAAAGCGGTGATGTACACGGCAGAGATGGGGCCGTCCTTTTATGTACGGGTACTCGTGAATCAGAAATACATAAAGGCACTTTTAGCCTTAGGATGCAGACAATCAGTGATCCAGAAAAGACTAGTGCTTCCCTCACAAATGGGCTCTGGTGCATCGGTGCACATAAGATGTGTGCACGGGGACTTGAAACCGTATCCGGTAGCCCACATCACACTCCATCCTGTAGGCAGAAACCCGTGTACTGTTAAGGTGGGGGTGTTGGAATCCCTATCTGAAGATCTTATATTAGGGGTAGACAACCCAGATTTTCTATCCATGTTCCAGAGAGAAGTTAAGGAACACCTAGAGAAGCAGCTGAGCCCTGGGTATTGGACCGCAGTGTTAAGTTGCGCAAGCCAAAGACCCCACCCTCCTTAATGCATGGGAAGGAGTAGTTTCTGTCCTGTAACTCCAGTTCTGTAGTAGGTGTATCTCTGTTACAGTCATAATCTAGGGAATAGTCCCGCCCATGTGCATGGACCCCGGAGCAATCAAAAATAATCTCTTAAGGTGTCGAAAAATGCAGAACTGCACAGACACCTAAGAGAGAATTAAAGACAGATAATGCAGCCTATGACCGCAGGCTACACTGTCCAGTACTTCAACTAGAAATTCCACCAAAAATCCACAAACCGCAAAGCCTGTCCAGATTTCCCTTGCTTTAACAGCAAAAACCCCTCTGGAATGATAGAGAGGAAGGCATGGACAGACAAGCCCCATAGGCTGCCATTATGTGGCTCAGAACAGGATACTGCTTTTAACCCCTTCACTGCGGCGGCTATTCCGCCGCAGTGCTAAGGGGGCTGGGCGGCCACACGGCGGCCGCATGCTGGTGACGGAACCACTCCGTCACCAGCCACGGTTGAGCTGTGCTGATGACGGAGCGGTTCCGTCATGGCCCCGCCTGCTCAATAGAACGCCCAGCGCAGGTGCGGAATCCGCGCCGCGCAGGCGTGGCGGCAGGGCCATGACGGAACCGCTCCGTCTTCAGCACAGCGCCACCGCAGCTGATGACGGAGCGGTTCCGTCATCAGCATGCAACGGGTTAAGAGAACTTTCCAGAACTTCACAGTATCCCAGAATGCACTGCAGGTCCCTTTTACTTTCAGTTATTTTTGAAGGCGTAACACGCCAGACCTGTAGCATTCCTTACATGAATATCTCTCTCCACCGGGGAGGAGGGCGGGCGCTTATGACTATAACAGAGATACCCCTACTACAGAACTGGAGTTACAGGACAAAAACTACTCCTTCTGTAGTAGGGGATCTCTGTGTATAGTCATAATCTAGTGAATAGAATGGCAAGCCCATCCCCACACCAAAGCGGCGGTGGAGAACAGAGAAATAATACCACTATTGTGCAGACAGATTTCGCAGCGAAGCCTGCCCAACCTGAGCGTCTGCCCTGGCATCAGTGTCCAGGCAGTAATGCTTAGCAAAGGTATGAACCGACTTCCAAGTGGCCGCCTTGCAGATTTCTGCAATTGGAACATTACGGAGCAAAGCAGTCGTGGCAGCTTTGCCCCTGGTGGAATGAGCCTTAGGCTTACCCCCTAAGGTCTTATTAGCTTTATGGTAACACAATTGTATACAGGACACAATCCACCGCGAGATGGACTGTTTAGAGGTAGCAAGACCCGTCCTGACTGATCCATAATTGATAAACAATTGGTCTGACCTACGAATATCCTTGGTTTTATCCAGATAAAGTTTCAACACCCTCCTGACATCCAGGGAATGCAGGGACCTTTCCGCTGGAGAGGAAGGATTCTGAAAAAACGTAGGCAAAGTTATGATCTGGTTAACATGAAAGTCAGATATAACTTTAGGAAGAAATGTAGGGTGAGTACGCATAACAACCTTAGCAGCATGAAATACAGTACAAGGTTCTTGGCAACACAACGCCTGAATTTCACTCACCCTGCAGGCCGATGTAATGGCCACGAGGAACGCCGCCCTCCAGGACAGGTGCTGCAACGGAGCCTTATGAATAGGTTCAAAAGGCTCCCTCATCAATCTGGACAGCACCACATTCAATTCCCATGAAGGCGAAGGAAGCCGGACAGGAGAGAACACTTTCTTCAAGCCTTCCAAAAAATCTTTGATCACAGGGATCTGAAAGAAGGAAGTCTGTGAAGGGCATTTCCTGTAGGCAGACAATGCAGCCGGATGAACCTTAATGGAATGGACAATAAGGCCAGACTGCGCCAGGTGTAGAAGATATGGAATGATGACATCTTCCTTACATGTCTTCGGGTCATAGTTCTTAGACTTGCACCAGATGCAAAACCTCTTCCACTTGTAAGCATAAGAAGTCCTATTGGAAGGTCGCTTAACCTCCTTAAGTATGTCTATGCAATCTTCTGGTAGATTCAGTTGGCCGTATTGCACTATCTCAGGAGCCATGCCGCCAAACTTAAGGACGAGAGGTTGGGGTGCAACATCCGCCCCCCGAACTGCATGAGAAGGTCCGGCCTCCACGGCAGCCGTATGTGAGGAAGGAGAGACCGGTGAAGCAGGTCCTTGAACCACCACTGTCTGGGCCATTCCGGGGCAATCAGGATCATCCGCGCCCTGGACTGGGACAGTTTGATGAGTACTGCTGGAATCAGGGGAATGGGTGGAAAAGCGTACAGAAAGCTGTTTGACCAGTTGATCCATAACGCATTCCCCAGCGTCCCCGGCTGGTAGTACCTGGAGGCGAAGTCTCGGCATTTGCTGTTTTCGGCGGTGGCGAACAGATCTACGTCTGGAGTCCCCCACCTTGCGAAGGCTTCTCCTAGTACTTCGTCGTTTATGACCCATTCGTGGTTATCCTGAATCAGTCTGCTCAGTGCGTCTGCCTGAACATTCTGCACACCTGGCAGATGGGTAGCCGTTATCGTCAGACCTCTGGCTAGCAGCCAGTGCCAGATCGCCTGCGCCTCCTGCGACAGAGTGCGCGATCTCGACCCCCCCTGCTTGTTGAGGTAATACATCGTGGTCGTATTGTCCGTCTGAACATTCAAAGAGTTGGTCCGGAAGGACGGATGAAAGGCCTTCAGTGCCAAGTGAACAGCTCTGAGTTCCAGGAAATTGATATGGTAGGTGGACTCCGTCGGGGACCACGTCCCTTGAATCTGTAGGTCTCCGGAGTGCGCCCCCCAGCCGTGGAGAGACGCATCCGTCACTATAGTCTGCGTGGGAATGTCCTTGTGGAAGGGAACCCCTCTGAGGAGATTCTCCGCAGAACACCACCACTTCAGAGACTGAAGAGCACGCAAACACAGTCGTATCTGGTCGTCCCAAGATCCTTTCCTCTGATCCCACTGATCCTCCAAGCACTCCTGCAATGGTCTCATGTGCAGCCGTGCGTGTGGTGTGAAGAAGATACAAGAGGCCATCGACCCCAGTAGAGAAGACACCGTCCTCACTGTTGTAGATGGAGCGGTCATAAGAGCCTGAGCCTTCCGAAGGAGTGATAATCGTCTCACCTCCGAAGGAGACACGCTTGCTGACAGCGTATTGATGGAGGCTCCCAAGTATTGTATGCACTGGACCGGAGTCTGGACAGACTTGGACATGTTGATGTGCAACCCCAGCTTGTTCAAGAGAACGCAAGTCTTCTGGAAGTGTGCCTGAGCTTCCGAGAAGGAGGAGGCCTTGATCAACTAATCGTCCAGGTACGGGTAGACAAACACCTTGTTCTTCCTTAGGTGTGCGTTTACCACTGCCATGCACTTCGATAATGTTCTGGGCGCAGACTTCAGCCCGAATGGCAGTACTGTGTACTGATAATGATTGGCGCCGACTTGGAATCGCAGGAACTTCCTGTGTTTGTGTGCAATGGGCACATGGAAGTACGCATCCTGCAGGTCTATAGCACATAGCCAGTCTCCCTGTTGCAGCTGAGGATAAATCTGATGCAACAACAGCATGTGAAACTTCTCTCTGCGAATCCACTTGTTTGCTTGTCGCAAATCCAGAATGGGCCTGAACTCGTTCTTGTTTTTCTTGCGAACCAGAAAGAACCGGGAGTACAGAACTCTTCCTCTTTGAGACAGAGGTACATCTTCTATCGCCATTTTCCTTAACAGGATATCTGCCTCCGCCTGTAGCTCGCGCAGTTGAAACTGCGAGCTGACCGGTGGAATTGATGGAGGCGGGCTGGTGAACCGAAGACTGTATCCATTGCAAACAATATTCAGCACCCACTTGTCCGGAGTAATTTTTCTCCACTCTGCCAGAAAAAATTGAACGCTTCCCCCCACCGGAGCGCGTAATGGATGTAGGGGAAGTAACCGCTCAGGGTCGAGACCCGGCCGCGCCCTTGTTCGCTGTAGAGGACTGCTGACCTCCTCTACCCTTCTGGCGCTTCTGGAAGGTCCTCCGGAACTGCTGCTGTTGTTACTACTGCTGTCCCGAAGCCTGCCCTCGCCCTCTGCCCTGTGCCCCGAACCGTTTCTGGAACGGGCGATAGGCCTTCTTGTCCTTGGGCTTCTCCAAGCCCACAGCCGTCAGGGTCTCGGCCTCCGCTTTCATGCGGGCCATCTCATCGTCCGCATGCTTGCCGAACAGGGTTTCCCCCGAGAAGGGCAGATTGCCACTCGCTGCTGGGCCTCCGGCTTGAGTGATGTGAGCCTGAGCCAAGCATGGCGCCGCTGGTTGATCCCATGGCAGTACCCGTGGGCCGCCAAAAGCGAGACATCAGCAGCCGCGCTGATGACCTGGTTCGAAACCAGCATCCCCTCCTTCTGGATCTCCAGGAAATCCTCCTTATCTCGTGGCAGAAGGTCCGTGAACTGCTGGAGGGATTCCCACAGGGCACGATCATACCGCCCCAGCAAGGCCGCATCACTAGAGGCCTTCATGGTCGTAGATGCCGTCCCACAGGCCTTCCTGCCAGCTGAGTCGATCCATCGGCTCTCCTTATCCGGAGGCACGGTAGAAAACGGAGAGGTAGAGTGTTGTTTTCTGGCTGCCGTCACTATAACGGAGTCCGGAACAGGGTCAATCCGCAGAAAAGCCGGGTCAGAATCCGGGGCCCTGTACTTCTTAAGCAGACGGGATGGAGCGGCTTTCGTCACTGCAGGCATGAGGAACAGCTCCTCCGCACTCTGGACATTTGTCGAATAATGCAGGCACATTGACAATCAAACAGTGCACCAAAAGACAAACAGGAAGAAAAACCACCAAAGTACTTCAGAAAAGTACTCAATAACTTTGAAAAAGTGAAAAAGAAATCACCAATAAACCCTTGAAAAGGGAGAGCTCAATGCTCCAGGGTCCTGCTTGCAGGAGCCGGAAAAAATAACTGAAAGTAAAAGGGGCCTGCAGTGCATTCTGGGATACTGTGAAGTTCTGGAAAGTTCTCTTAAAGGCACAGTATTCTGTTCTGAGCCACATAATGGCAGCCTATGGAGCTTGTCTGTCCATGCCTTCCTCTCTATCGTTCCAGAGGGGTTTTTGCTGTTAAAGCAAGGGAAATCTGGACAGGCTTTGCTGTTTGTGGATTTTTGGTGGAATTTCTAGTTGAAGTACTGGACAGTGTAGCCTGTGGTTATAGGCTGCATTATCTGTCTTTAATTCTCTCTTAGGTGTCTGTGCAGTTCTGCATTTTTCGACACCTTAAGAGATTATTTTTGATTGCTCCGGGGTCCACACACATGGGCGGGACTATTCCCTAGATTATGACTATACACAGAGATCCCCTACTACAGAAGCGGCACACGTCTCCCAGACATCCCCTACTTCCACCTACCCCCGTTTTCAAATCAGGAATGACCTGTTATATAGGAAGGGAAAGCAGGAGAACCCCCACAACTGGTAGTTCCAATGGTATTCAGGGAACAAATCCTCTTCTATGCACACACCCACTTGACCGCAGGACACGCTGGAGCTGAAAAGACAACACAAAATATCATGAAACTCTTCTTATGGCCCGGCATCTATAAAGAGGCCGAAAACTATTGTAAACAATGTGAGGTGTGTCAAAAAAAGAACATGTATAGAACACCAGCAGTCCCCTACAACCTTTGCCTATTATAGGAAATCCCTTTGAAAGGGTCGGGATGGACCTAATCGGACCCCTCCCCCGTACGGCAAGAGGGCATACCTATGCGCTGGTAGTGGTGGACTATAATACCAGGTTCCCCGAGGCTTACGCTATTAGTTCCCCGACCACCAAGAATGTGGCAGAGAAGTTAATAGAGCTATTTTCCAGAAGAGGATTTCCCCGAGAAATCCTAACAGACCAGGGAACTCCCTTCGTATCAAAGTTGATGAAGGAAGTTTTCAAGACCTTAGACCTTCACCACATACGCACGTCTGCTTACCACCCCCAGACTGAAGGGCTTGTTGAGCGGTATAATCGGTCACTGAAAGCCACTCTAAAAAAAATGTTGTCCGCCGAGAACAAGGATTGGGACAGGCTGCTACCTTTGGCCCTGTATGTCCTCCGAGCACAGGTACAGAGCAGCTTGGGGTACTCAGCATTCGAATTGCTTTATGGACGTAAGCCCCGATCCCTCCTCGATATAACCTAGGAAGCATGGGAGCGGGAGGAAGCTTCCGACCAAAAATCCTTGTTAGAGTATACCCAACAGCTTAGATCCAGACTAGGTAAACTAAGAGAGCTGGCTTATGCCAACTTAGAGAAAGCCCAACAGAAGCAAAAACAATACTATGACAAAGGCAAGAAGTGGAGAACCATGGAAAAAGGCGACTGGGCCTTAGTACTCCTCCCTTCTTCAACTCAGAAGTTCAAGAACGAGTGGATGGGTCCCTACCAGGTTGTTGAAACCATAGGTAGAACCACTTATCGGCTGCAGATTTCCCCTGCTAGACAACAGACATTTCACATAAATCAGTTAAAGAAATGGATTGGGCCTCTTCCCAAAGCAACCCATTTCGGTTTGCCTTCACGGGCCAATAGAACAACGCTCGACCAGCTACCCATTAATCCAGCTCTTTCCGAGGCAGAACGGGGGGAACTCCTAGAAACCTTACGTCCCTTTTCAGGTCTTTTTTCGAACATACCTGGTTGCACCAATATGGCTGAACACTGCATAAACACTGAGGAAGGGAAGGTAGTAAAGCAGAGAGCCTATAGGATACCAGCAGCTAGGAGGGGAGATGTAAAAAGGGAAGTACAGGAGATGCTCAAACGTGGGGTCATACGATCATTGAAAAGTAATTGGTACTCGCCCATTGTGATGGTCCCCAAACCGGACGGGTCCACTAGATTTTGTATGGATTTCAGGGCCCTGAACGCTATATCCTCATTCGATGTTTTCCCATTCCCCGGGTTGACGAACTCATAGAACGTATAGGAGAAGCCCGTTACATCACCACATTGGACCTGACCAAAGGATATTGGCAGGTGCCCTTAAGGGAAGAGGATAAGCGAAAAACGGCCTTCGCCACCGACGACGGCCTATTTGAGTTTAATGTCCTGCCCTTCGGCCTTCATGGGGCCCCGGCTACTTTCCAGCGAATGATGAATGAGGTGTTGGCTCCTCATACGAAATACAGCTCCGTCTACCTAGACGATATAGTCATCTTTAGTACCACATGGAAGGAACATTTAGACCACATAGTCAGGGTCCTGACTGCTCTACAGTTGGCAGGTCTTCATATCAATTCAAAAAAATCCCGAGCGGCATTCCCTAAAGTGAAATATCTGGGTTTTATGTTGGGAGAGGGAGTCATAGCCCCACAAGAGGAAAAGGTTAAAGCAATAACACATGCCCCTTTCCCCTCGACAAAAAAAGAGCTGAGAGCATGTCTAGGCCTCATAGGCTATTATAGGAGGTTTATTAAGAATTTTGCAAACACTGCAGCACCCTTAACAGATTTACTCAAGAAAAACGTCAAAAATACCCTCATCTTCCCTCCCCCAGAAGAGGCCAGACATGCGTTCCTACACTTAAAAAAAGCCATCACTTCTAGCCCAGTGTTAATACCACCTGACTTTGGAAAACCCTTCTCCTTAGCCACTGACGCCTCCAATACAGGCCTTGGGGCGGTGTTGTCTCAAGGGGGGGAGGACGGGATGGAACACCCAATCCTCTATATCAGCAGAAAATTACACCCTAGAGAATGCAACTACCCTACGGTGGAAAAGGAGTATCTAGCAATTTGCTGGACTATCGATAAACTAAGGTACTATTTAGAAGGACAGCCCTTCACTTTGTACACGGACCATGCACCCCTCCAATGGATGCAGAGGAACAAGTCCCTAAACCCCCGTGTTCTGCGGTGGTTCCTGTTTTTACAGCCCTTTGCCTTCATGGTAAAACATAGAAAGGGGTCCGAGAACGATAATGCGGACTACCTGTCCAGAACACCTGTTCTCCCCAATCGGGAGAATCCAGGGGGGAGGAATGTAGCAGGGTGGCGGAGGCGTCACACAGTGCCTGGTGGAAAACTGACTTTACCTCCCCTCCTTCCCCTCAGACGGACTGGTCCCGATGTCCGCTGCTTCCTGCCCCCGGAGAATGGGAAGAGGGCACCTTTAACTGGGCATACGACGAAGAAGACAAAACCACGCCCCCATATAACGTCAGGGTGTCCGGACTGGACAAGAGTCCGGAAGTCCTCTACTCGGCGTGCGGTGTCACCGGAGGAGACGAGGAGCAGAGGCAGGAGGTCGGGAGCGTTAGCGGAGGAGACGAAGAACCGAAGGAGGAGAGCGACGAAAGCGGAGAAGACGGGAGAGTCTGTGAAGGCGTGCCAGGAGGCCAACGACCAGGCAAACCGCCGTGCCACACTCCTGAGGGAGGAGTGTGGTGTTCACAGGTACGGCGGCATTTGGCAGGCTGGGTCGGGAGAAGGTCCTCTTTTCTAACTTTTGTAAATAATCCTTACCTTACCTATCCCGCACCTTCCAACTCCCCTTCCCTCACACTTGTGCCTCACAGTCCCTGAGTACCGTTGATAGGAAGCACTGGTGTCCCATTCACACCCGGTCTTCTCGTGGGCAACTTGTGCATTGGTAGCATAACTGACGGCCTCTCTCTGTTGGTTTTCTTTCTGGGGCTGAACAACGCCGGAAACCAGAGGCAGCGGACCGGCAGAGGTCAAGAACGTCCAAAGCAGGAAGAAGGACTGTTGCCATCATGGACCGGGCGGAATTTGCAAGGGAGAGACTGACCTCCCGTAGTCGTAAATCCCTTTTGCAAATAAAACCTTCACTGATCAGAAAAAGCCTCCAGCCTATTTCTAACCCCACGCCACACCTTCATAAGACTCCTCAAGGCCTGGCTCTTCGAGCAGTAGCGGCACCCCCTCCCCTCAGCGCCTGGAGACCCTCACGGGTAAGTAGCGCGCTTTACAAGTACTCTGATTGATTGATTGATTGATTGTCATTCCAGATGTGCGCTAAATCATTAATGCCAGTGCACCTGAGCTTGGTCTCTGACGTCTCGGCCATTCCTCACTCAGTGTCCAGGTAGCAGCCTGTCAGTCGTAGCATCTGCCCTGTAATGCACCAGTGTCGTCCAGATGTGCCCAGGTCCCCTTCAGGTGCCACCCCTGCTTGCTTGTACCAATGCCAGCCTCCATGAGCTATCATACACAGCACCATGCCATCTATCTAGGCTAGCGCCTAGATGCCCCTGGGCATTCGTTGCGCTCTATATACAATATCAATATTAATTTAAAGTGCCAGTGCTATTCCACGTGTGCTCTCACGAGACTTTGGCACTCACCCTTACATTCATGCTCCACCATACACATCTAGAGCGCAGTGTCTTGCTTACCTGTGCGGTATAGTGTTAATGAAGCAGTGTTAATTTAATTATTGTAGTGCCATCTACTGGTTTAAATAAATGCGGTGCCAGCTTGGTCAGTGCATGCCCATCACGAAATGAATTAGTTTATTCAGTCCAATAAATGCTCCCTAGATGTTGAGTCGTAGTAAAACACATCACTCTATTGTTCTGCAATTGCTTGATATAAAACACAACAGAAGAGCCATCGCGCTCTGCTCATAGAGAAGCAAGCTTCGCCAGGGCTCTGTGCAATGCAATCAACATCCTGTGTAAAGCTTTCCTTGTTACAGAAATGCCTCACCCAGTCTCTTTCGTTTGGCTTTGCCAAACGGACCATGTGTGTTGAGGCTGAAATCACCGAACACGAAGGAAAACTAAAATGCTGTGAAGGTGTGCTTATGGTGACCAACTGGCATGGACGCAAATGCAGAACACAACTTCAAAAAGTCCAAGACAAAGTGTCAAAATTCAGCATAAGAATTCTGGACAAAAAGGTCACTTTTGCAGACATATCCGAGGTGCAGCCATACCCCACTACTTTATCAATGCATTTATTTACTATTTTTTATATATCACTTATTTACTATTTTTCTGCACTGCGCTGTATGGCGTTACCTCTAGGTAGCTACATTCGGATGGTGCATTGTGTCCTTGTTCATCAGTAAATTGATGCCCTTGAGCTCGGTGTCAAGAGCATCACCCCCTACCCAAATCTACCCAATCTTTCTTAAAGAGAAATCAAAAGCAACATTTTGATTATGTTCCTAAAGATTTCAATACCCATGGCAAACAGTTTGCAACACATTAGGGTTCATGTGTACAGTGGCATAACAGAAGCCTCTGGAGCCTCTGTGGTGCAGGGGGGCCGAGCTCCGGAGGGGGTCCTCCGGCACTGGCAAGTCCCTCGCCTTAGACCTCCGAACTGGGTCCGGAGCATGGGGCCTGTGGTATTTTTACCTATGTCATTACTAGAATGGTACTAGGTCACTAGAGAATGTTAAGGGGTTCTGGGGAGTTATTGGAAGCATATCCTGGAGAATAGTTGTGTCTGCCTCTCTCTCCTCAGTGGTTGTTAAGCTGTTCCATTTCTAATAAATCCTTACTTGGAACCTTCTTCCTCTCAAGAGTCATCACTACACATTATTTGGCGACGAGGATGGGATTTTAGCCTTCACTTTTTGGAAACGGATTACAGAAGATCTTAACGGATCACAGAATATTTTCTTCCATCTGGTAACCGAAATTGATACTGCTTAGTAATGTACTCTTCATCTCATATTTGGCACGAATAATCATTGTTTTCCTAGCGTTTATTTATGCTTTCACGCTAACGGTTAAAGATCGCAAACATTTTTAATTATTACCTTAAGCAGCGTTACCGCATGTGGAATTAGACTTATTTTACTATTAGTGCTCAATTCCAATTGGATTTCTTACTGTTTTGATGTACTCTAATCGACCGCATTCATCGAGCGGTAGGATACGTTTCTATTGGCATCTTTAGAATGTTGCGCGAGTCGTTGTTTTCTTCTGAACCTTTGAAGCACGACATTGCCATTTAACACCGTTCCAATTTAACTCCGTTCCTTCTCAAGGCATTGCTGAATTGTTATCTTCTACCGCAAAGCATTGTGGAATTGTTCAACTTCAACCCTACGCAACGTAAGAAACGTGAACTACGTGCCACCATTTTGAAAAGCTTTCTCAGTTTCATTTCGTCTAGTTTTTTTTTTTTACGGAGCTGTGTGCGAGCATCTTTCATGGAAATGTTTCCCTACGGAGCTGCTTGTGAGCATTTTTTAGCAGTTTGTCAGCATTTTTCACGTAATTGTTTCCCATCAAAGTATTTCTAGCATTTTATCCTTGTAATCTATTATTAGTGTCTCAGCCTTAAGGTATTATTTCACTATTGTGCATTTTGTCATTTTTTTCATTTCTGTGCAAGGCTCTATTTTCTTTCGTTTTTCTTTCTTTTTCTTCTTGTACTTTCTCTTTATTATTCTTCTACTTTTCTGTTACAATGTCAAGTATTGCTGCACCTCCACATTTTCTTCAAGTAGCAGGTGAACCACACATTGAATGGGATTTGTGGTTCCCAATGTTTATTGCCTTTCTAGAGGTATTGGAAAAGGATGGTTGCTCAGCTAAAAGGAAGCTTGTGTTAATTAGACATTGTTTAGGAGGTGCAGGCATAAAGGAATTTGACAATTTACCTCCTATTGCAGATGCTGGATATATGGATGTATTTGAGAAAGCCACCAAACAAATGAAAATTCGCTTTGGAAGAAAAATAAACACGCTGATGGAAAGATTCAAATTTTATTCACGTGTTCAAAAACCAGAATAATCCATAGAAGATTATGTCTCAGCATTACATTCTTTAGCTTGTTCATGTGCTTTTGACACCATTTCATATGAGCAAGTTCTCAGAGATCAAATAATGATGAAGACTAAAAGTAAAAAAATTCAAGAAAGACTCTGGTTAGGCAAAGAATTCTTCTCTGAGGGGCAGATGTATCAACCATTTTTTTAGTCGCAAACGCTGCGAATCGCAAAAAAACAGTGTTTGCGACTAAAAAATAGGAAAAAGGTATGTATGACAGAATTCGTATTGCAAAATAAGAAATCGCAAGAACTGCAATTTCTTACGTTGCGAGAACATGAATTCTGCGAATTATACTGCGATTTCTTAATTTGCGATTTTCCAAGTTTGTGAAAATCGCAACCTTGATATCGCAAATTAAGAAATCGCAATGACATGTATGAAAAATTCGCAAATTGCAAAATCATGAAAATAGCAATTTAAGAAATCGCAATTACCACCAAGTGCATGCAGGTGGTAACCAGGTGGAAGGTATAAAAAGCAACCCACAATGCAACTGAAACTTCCACAATGGCAGGACTATATGTGATAGCCAGAAGGCTGCGTATCCGTGCCTTTGCACAGAGGAGACTAAGACAGGAGCGAATATTCAGACTGCGCATCACGCTGTTCCAGCAGACTGAAGAGGACATCCATGATAAGTACAGGCTGCACCCACACACCATCTTGGACCTCATAGATGAGCTGAAACCCTATTTGGAGCACCCAACAGGCAGGACACAATCAATTCCCACCCATGTGCAGGTATTGTGCTCACTGCACCTTCTGGCCTCAGGGAGTTTCGAAGAAGTCATAGCAGAGGTTGGAGGGGTGTCCCAGAGTACTCTTTCGCGCTTTTTTCATGCCTTTTTGGATGCAATGCTGAACAGGCTAGGACATCACATTTACTTTCCAAGCACCCAACAGGCATTACAGGAAACCAAATTTGACTTCTATCAAATTGCACGTTTCCCCCATGTTATTGGCTGCATTGATGGGACCCATATCGCCATTACACCGCCAGCAGCAACAGAATATGTCTTCAGGAACCGGAAATGCTACCATTCCCTGAATATCCAGATTGTGTGCAATGCTAAATACATCATCAATAACATTGTGACTTATTTTTCCTTTCCATCCATGCAGGTGACAGTGCCTACACAGTGCAAGACTTCATCTTAACACCATATCTGAATCCAGCAAATGCAAGTGAGAGGAGGTACAACAGGGCACACCGGTCAACACGCAGCGTCATAGAACACATTTGGCATTTTGAAAAGCCGTTTCAGATGCATACATAAAAGTGGAGGGGCACTGCTGTACAGCCCTGAGACATGTTATAAAATAGTAACAAGCTGCACAATGCTCCACAACATGGCAATGAGGAAAGGGACTGAAATTGAAGTGAGCCACTCAGACACATCGGAAGATGATTGCACCCCGCCCCCTGGCAGGGCAGGAGTAGGGGCAGCGGCTGGACACCAGAGACGGTCTAAGATCACACGGAACTGCTTTTAGGTAAGAAATGTATCTACTGTACCAAAATATCTGTGTCACAGGTGCTGTGTTTATTGACACTTCACACACATTTTTGATATCAGAACCCATGACATATTGCAACACAGTCATGGCACTGTTAAGTAAAGTAATTAAAAAACGATAGGTTGGTTGCTTCACCATTTTAAACAGTAGTGTCCTAAACCACTTCACTTCCTACGGTGGCAGCTGCGTGCAGGGTGGTGTTCTGACTGTGTGCTCTCCATTTCATGGCTACTAGCAGCAACATGTCTGTCACTGCGGCGTTGAGTGAGTGGCAATGTAGGAGTGTTACTGCCCCTGCTGGAGGTCTCTTCACTTTCCCCTAAAACCATTAGGGTGCTGCCACCAGAGTTGGCTGTTTGCAGAAGTTCCACAGCATTAGTGACTTGTTCTAGCCCTCTAGCAATGTCTTGGCTGCAGTGAGTCATCTGCATCTGCATGGTGATGCTGCGACGTGTGAGGTTACTTGTTGCAGTGCAGAGGCGGTTCACAGCCATCGTATAACTGTGCATGAGTGCATGGGCACGTTGTGCAGCCGTTTCTGGCACTTTCAGTGCGCTCAAGTGTAGTACATCATTTTTCAATTGCACCTGCCATGGCCATCATACCCTCACCCATGTTACGCTGATTTCTATTCAAAGTGGTCAGCTGCCTGTTTATTGACCGTAGTGCCTTTTGTTGCAGGCGCTGCACTTGAAGCATGTCCTGCTCCAGTCTTGCAAATACAGTGCTCTCCTCTACATTGACACTACTACTCCTGGACAAGGGCCTTTGTGCTCCATATGTGTGAGATCTTTGCTGTGGTTGCTTTTGTCCTCGGCTCTCACCTGGTTCCTGAGTGTCCTGACTATTGTCTCTTCCATCCCCAATGTTGTCCATGTCATCCTCCAAAGGAGGCAGAGGGGGTACATGTCTACGCTTCCTGCGCACTATTAGTGTTGTAATACATTCTTCACTGCTTTCCCCTTCATTGCCGTAATCCACATTAATTTGGGAGTCCTTTCCCTCAGCAATGTCCCCTGGTGCCCTTGATTGTGCTGTGGATGTAAAGGGGGACATACGAGTTTGTGTTTTGTCATGCATTTTAGACCAAATAAAGTTTTCGAATTTGGAGTTCAATCAATCCTGACACTCTCATTTTGCCTTCAATGCAACCCACAATCTAAGCATGTGTGTCATTGCTCTCATTAACAAAGTATTCTTCATCATACTACAACTCCCATGATGCATTTGTATGTGTGTAGTAATGAGTGGACCTGAGTCAAATATGTTTACTTAATGCCCCTCAATCTACACTGTGTGCATGCAATACCTAGCTGATTCTATCTTTTTGCCATGCATCTTACCTTGAGTACTGGAAGCAGGGTCGGAGCTGTCAATCTCAGCCACTCCACAAACACTCTCAGGCAGGAGAGTGGCCTCCACAAGTTCCTCATGTGGTGTTGGTTGTTCAGCAGTTGAAGTTCCACCACAGGTCTTCTGTGCCTCCTTCAACCTGGCTGCCACCCTCTCTTTTGACCTCTGGCGCATGTTGTACCATCTTTTTCGCAATTCCTCTATGGTACGTGTGGTGACTCGCACTGGATTTACCTTTTGTTGTATTTCAAACCAGATCTTTCTTTTCCTTGACTCTGGTATGTTCATGGTTTTTTTTCCCAAAAAGCAGTTCATGGATGCAAACCATTTCTTCTATTAAGATCTCCTGCTCCTTTTTCAGACAACTTGTGCTTCCTTTTTCTTTTTTCTGGCTCCATGCCCTCCTGTGGCCTCTGTGACTCCATTGTAGAGCTAGCAGTGCTGTGCAGCCTCCAAACACACTCCTAACTGCCACTGGGTGTGGCTCAGGCAAGCAGGTGCAGCTAATCACTCCCACTTCCTGGTTGTGAGGTCATCAAGCTGCACCTGCATTGCAGATTCCCGGATTTGCGATTTCTTAATTTGCGAATTTCGCTATTAAGGAATCGCAAAACAGGATTGTTAGATTTTTTGGTGACATTTAAGAAATCGCAAATATTTAGCGATTATTTACATACATCCCGTTTGCGAATCTGAAACTGCGAATCACAAATTTTCGCAATTTGAGATTCGCAAAACGGAATCTTGATACATCTGCCCCTTAGTGCTGTTATCAATATCGCAAAAGGAATTGAACAATCTGAATTTTTTGTCTCTGAAATCTGAAACCAAACTTCGAAAACACAAAATACTGAACCAGAGGTTTCTTTAGTTAAAAATCAAACAAATTCTAATACAAATGTAAAAAGGTTTGTTAAGAAAGATACTGATAAGAAATATGTGGATAACAAAAGTTCCTCAAAAAGAAATACCATTGTGTGCTATAGATGTGGTAGTTCCAACCATGTTGGTAACTATGAAGGGTGTCCTGCTTGGGACACAGTATGTATCAAATGTTGAAAAAAAAGGGTCATTTTGGTAATGTGTGTCATTCCACACAAAAAATTAATTATATTTCTCAAGAAGAAGAAGAAGCTCTTCATAGTTTAAATTGTATATTGTCAGTGAATGAAACAGAGCATAAAAAATGTCCCTCATGTACTACCATAATCAAGGACAAGTCTGTCCAATTAATGGTGGATTCATGCATTTGGTATACTATTATTGGAATGAAGTTATTTAATGATTTATGGGGAGAAAGAAATGTGTCACTTCCTGAGGGTTGAGCGGTTTTTCTGGGCAAAGATTGAATTTAAAAATAAAGTAATTAAAGGAAAGGTGTATGTGGCTGCGAAAGGTGTATCTATTCTTGGTTGGCCACATCAACAGGCATTAGGAATCAAACTCGATCCTAATGCGTTTCCCTCAGTAATGAAATGAAATTAAATGAAATTTGATTTATAAAGCGCATGGCTGCCCGAAAGCGTCCCAGCGCTGCAGAACAAAAAGCAACCTAAGATGGGCAACGTTAGTTAAGGGTCATTGGGAAAAGAAAAGTTTTGAGAAGTTTCCGAAACTTCCAATGATTGGGTTCAGTTCGGATCGTCACAGGAAGGGAATTCCACAGCGATGCCGCGTTGACTGAGAAGCGACCCCCCCCCCCCCGAGCGTGCCCTCCTCACTCTGGGGACAATGGCGAGGTTTCCCCGGTCAGATCGTAGAGACCGAGAGGACTTGTAAGGGCGGATCAGACTCCTCAAGATGGGGGGTCCCTTGTCCTGAAGGGACTTGTGTGTTATGCACAGAGATTTAAATTTTATTCTTTCCCGTATCGGGAGCCAGTGAAGAGATCTTAATGCTGGCTTGGCCGAAGTTCTTAATGAGGAGCCAGTAAGCAGCCTAGCTTCTGAGTTCTGGACCCGCTGGAGGGTGTTGATGGTTGCTTCGGGTGCCGCCAGAAGCAGGACATTGCTGTAGTCCAGTCTAGATATTATTATACCTTGGACTAACAGCTTCCTGGACTGGAAGGGCAGAAGTGGAAGAACCTTTCGAACAGACCGAAGCAACCCATAGCATATGCCTGCTGTTTTCTTTGCTTGGGACTTAAAGGTAAGGTCCCGCTCAAACCAAACCCCTAAGCTTTTGATTTCATCTTTAGGGGCGGGAGCGTCACCCAGGCAGGGAGGCCAGATGGACTTAGGCAGCGCTGTTAGTTGGTCGCCCAGGAGCATGATCTCTGTTTTGGCTCCATTTAATTTGAGCCGAGAGCTGGACATTCAGGCATAGATTCCCGAGAGGTAGGCAGAAAGATTTTCAAAGCAACTCTATTGTTGGGATAGCGAGACGACTAGTTGGGTGTCGTCAGCGTAGGTGACTATTTTTATCCCAAAGGGATTAACCACCTCCTCCAGTGGGGACATGTAAACCTTGAAGAGGGTAGGGCTCAATGAAGAGCCCTGGGGCACTCCACACTGGAGAGGGATGGATTTTGAGGTTGCGCTGCTTTTGCAGATCTGGAAATATAGACAGCTCAGAAAGGATGACAGCCATTGTAACGCCATGCCAGAAATTCCCAATCCCGCAAGTCGCTGGATAAGAATACCGTGGTCCACCGTGTCAAAAGCTGCACTGAGATCCAGGAGGATCGCAACTGCAGATCCCCCTGAATCTAAAATGCATCTTGCCTCTTCCGCTACTGCTATCAGGGCGGATTCGGTCCCCTGACCCGGGTGAAAGCCTGTTTGTGAATTACGCAGCATGTTGTTTTCCAGGAAAGAGGAAAGCTGTTTGTTAACCACTCCCTCCGCAATTTTGCTAAGCCCCGGTAGTAGTGATATTGGACGGTAGTTTCCCAGGTCTGCGGGATCAAGGCCTGGCTTTTTGAGAAGAGCCTTCACCCTAGCTTGCTTCCAGCTGGGTGGGACAACACCACATGTAAGGGAGACATTTATAAGCTCCGTGGCTACAGGGGCGATGGTGTCAGAGATGAGTTTGAGGATGTGGATGGGCGCGGGGTCAGTTGGGGAACCGCTTTTGAGAGAGGACAAGGTTTTGCAGAAGTCATCCATGGTTAAAGGGGAAAAGGAATCCAGCGATGGACCAGGTGAACGGGAACAGTGGACGGCATAGTGAGGAGCGGGGCCACACTGCGGAAGACTATCTAAGATTGTTTGGATTTTCATATCAAAAAAGTCGGCTAGTTGATTGCATCTTGCTTCTGAGTTCTCCTGCCTAATTGAGGGTAAGGGGCCTTTCAGCAGTTCTTTTACTATTTTAAAGGTTTCCCTAGATGAGTTGGAGGCGGTTTTAATTCTCTCCTCCAGGAAGGCTGACTGGGCTGTTTTGCGGGCAGTTTTATAAAGCCTCATGGCGGAACGGTATGCTGCCTTATTGTTGGCCGACCAGTCTTTTTGCCATGTGCGTTCTAATTTCTTGCACTTTTTCCTCATAATTCTGAGTTCCGAAGTATACCATGGTGTTTTGAAGGGACTGCTCTTCTTAGTTATACTTTTCCTAGGCAGTACCACATCTAGAGAATTATTCAGCCAACTATGAAAGTTGGTGTCAGCCACTAGTGGGTCCGGATCTGGCAAGGGAACAGTTTGTTCCAGTGTCCGAATAAAGTTCTCAAAGGGTAGTTTAGACCAGGCTCTCTCTAATGTACGGGATAGTGTGGCGTTTGGTGTGTCAGTGCGAGTTTTCCATGTAAAAGGGACCAAAAAAATGATCGGACCAAGGAATAGGGAGAGGGGGGCTGGAATCAAGCTGAGTGATATTAGTAAATATGGGATCCAATAGATGTCCTTTAATGTGGGTGGCCTCCTTATTTATGAGGTTGAGCTCGAAAGATTTAAAATCGAGCCTAAGATCCGCTGCCACCCTATCGTCAGGATCGTTAAAGTGTAAGTTGAGATCTCCTAATATCATAAAGTTGGATGAGGACGCAGCTGCGGCTATAGTGGTATCCAGAAGAGATTCTTTGAATTGTTTTATACTGCCCGGGGGGCGGTAGATTAGGAGACCTGATAGGGAGTTGTTAGGGGTGATTTGGATAATAAAATAACAACTTTCTGAGTCGGCAATACAACTGTCCTTTATTCTACATGAAAACGTATTTTTATAAATTATGGCCAGGCCACCTCCCTTCCCCGGCGCCCTATGTTGGCATTGAATAAGGAAGCCAGTTGGAAGGGCGCTGACAATATCAAACTCTGAGTTGGAGGATAGCCATGTCTCAGATAGAAACAGTATATCTAGGTTCCCCTCTTGGAGCATAAGGTTTATCTCAATAGCGTGCTTTGGTAGTGACCTGCAATTAAGGAGTGCCATCCTAAGATGACTACAGGTCTTGTCAACCGTTCTATTGGCCTGGGTGATTTTAGGACAGAACTGGCCTTGTCTGAATTGTCTGTCGTAAATCTCCCGTTGACCCCACTGAGGTCCTACCTTATGATTTAGCTGAAGAGGTTTGCCCCTGGTGTATGTCCTGCAGTCCTTAGAGGTGGTAAAGGGCAGAGTATTTGGCCCATGGCCCGGTCTGGCGCGGACGGGCGCAGACGGGCTTGCCTCTGGCGCGCCATCGGCGCGCCCGCTGCGCGTGCAGGAAGTGACGTTCATTTTGTAGTGTCTGGGCCGACAATCACCCGGACACTAGTGCGCTGACCTGCTGCTGTTGTACTAAGATGGCGCCCAAATTCTGAGGGGAGGCTGCAAGCTGTCAGAGCCCTAAATCGGCCCTCGCTTACCACCGGAGCAGTGAGGGGACCCGGAGCGATCCCGCTTCAATCAGTCTACTAGGTCAGTATTTAAAAATTATTTTGAAGAAAGCACCACAAAATGCAAAAGTTTTAAAAATTACAGAGAAATTAAAACAGGCGGGCAGGTGAGTGCATGTGTGACCTAACTCCCGGCTTGAACGCCTCAGGAGCTTTAAGTTCTTTAGTGCAGGCGCGTGAGTGGTGAGTCCAATTTGTAGTGTCTGGGCCGACAATCGCCCGGACACTAGTGCGCTGACCTGCTGTTGTTGTCCTAAGATGGCGCCCAAATTCTGTGGGGAGGCTGCAAGCGGTCAGAGCCCTAAATCGGCCCTCGCTTACCACCGGAGCAGTGAGGGGACCCGGAGCGATCCCGCTTCAATCAGTCTACTAGGTCAGTAATTTAAAAATTATTTTGAAGAAAGCACCACAAAATGCGAAAGTTTTAAAAATTACAGCTAAATTAAAACAGGCGGGCAGGTGAGTGCATGTGTGACCTAACTCCCGCCTTGAACGCCTCAGGAGCTTTAAGTTCTTTAAGTAAGTGTGGTGAGTACCATTAATGAGGCGTCGGAGACAATTCCTAAGTTGAATTCTCTTCTTTCAGAAGTTGTAGAGAATGACAAAATGTTTGTTGACAACATTAAAAGAAAGTATCCTGATGTTTTAAGAATACTTTGGGAGAATACACCAATTTCAAACACAGGATCATTCTCAATGACAAAGCGGTTCTTATTAGACATAAAGTCAGAAATGTTCCTTTAGCATATAGAACTAAACTTAAAGAGATGTTAAATGATTTAGTTAAAAATCAGATTATTGAATTAAACCCAAAATCAACCATGTACAGAGTATCATTAAGGCACCCATTCCAACTTCTAAAGAACAATTGTTGTCCTTTCTGGGTCTTACAGAATTTTATGGAAAATGTGTACAAAATTATTCTACAATTGTTTATCCTTTAAGATTGTTGTTAAAAAAATGCCGTTTTTTTGTGGGGTAAAGATCAACAAGAGTCCTTTGATATCCTTAAGAATAGGATTGTTGATGCTCCATTTTTGAAACTGTATGCTGTTGGTAAAGAATATATAGTTTGTGTGGATGCCAGTAACGTGGGCCTAGGAGCTGTTTTAAGGCAGAAAGATAAAGAAGGTGAATTTGTTGTATCGTATGCCTCTAGAACACTTCGTGATTCCGAGTTTAATTACTCTACTATTGAAAAGGAATTACTTGCGTGTACATCGGCAGCTCAGCATTTTCGTCAGTTTTTGTGGGGAACAAAATTTTCATTAAGGACTGACCACAAACCGCTTGTTAGTATGTTATCTGCTGGAGGAGGTAGAAAGCTTCCTGCTCGTTTAGCGAGACTTGCTGCCAAATTGCAAGAATATCGCTGTGAGGTAATGTTTGTTCCTGGACGTTTCAACGTGCATGCTGATTGTATGTCACGATTTCCTATTGACAGTTGTATTAAGTCTGTAAATACTGAAGAGTGTGATGTAGCTTACACTATGGATGATGTGAATTTGATCTTTTGTGAAGAACAGTCCAATGCTATTTCAGAGACTAGATGGGCACAAGCGATGGAACAAGATGAGGTCTTAAAAGAAGTACAAGCATTTTTTAGCAAAGGTTGGCCCGGGGAAAGGAAATTATGTGGTGAGCTGGCATAATTTTTTTAAGTAAAGGATGAGCTTATGTTAAATCATGGTATGGTGTTAAGAGCTGACAAGATTGTACCTCCGAAGAATCTTAGGGAATGTATCTGTAAATTAGCCCATGATGGTCGCATGGGTATGTCCACAACCAAGAGAAGAATAAGAGAATTTTACTGGTGGCCTAGCATAGATTGTATGGTGGACAAATGGGTTAGAAACTGTTCCCCGTGTACATTGAGTGGTAAATCTGTGAAACCCCTCTCTATAGATGTCATACCTGTTGAGTATGCTCAAGGCCCTTGGCGGAAATTAGGTATTGACATTATTGGTCCATTTAACTATCAATCTGGTAAAGAGTTGTTTGCCTTAGTTTTGATTGATTATTTTTCAAAGTAGCCGGAATTAAAAATTGTAGAGAAAAAATTTTCTGAGAATGTAGTTGAATTTCTGGATGAGGTATTTTGTAGAGAAGGTTTACCAGAAGAGATTATTTCTAACAATGGTCCACAATGTATTAGCAGAGAATTTGAATCATTTCTCTCTAGCTGTGGTATCACACACAAGAGAGTTTCAAAGTTTTTTCCACAGGTCAATGGTCAAGTGGAACGTTTCAACAGGGTAATTAAAGAATTGTCAATCAATCAAGCTTTATTTCGATATAAATATCATAAAAGCAGTAACAAATTCGATGTAGACCCAGAGATACATAAAAAGATAAAAGGGTGTAACAAAGATCTCTCTTCGTTAGTCAAATTTGGAGCATGTTAAAGCAAAAATATCAAATAGATAAAAACATGCAACACAATTCTCACTGAGTCAATAAAATGTAAAGCTTGTGACGACTATATAAATAAGCAATATGGTTAAAAGAGACAAATTAAAACAAGGGAATCAATATAAAAAGAAATTCATTATCTAAGTAAAATGGCAGCATGTCAACTTCACTCTTACAGTGCGAGAACATTTTGGCGCCAAGTCAGTTTTAGGGTGCCCTTAGTGTAGCCCTGTGCCAAATTGTCCAGGCTTGTCCTAGAAACTTAGCAACAGCACAAACATACAAGATTCTAGGATCTGTTCTCAATATTCGGAGAGCATCACAATGATTAGAAGTGCCTAACTGCTTACAAATCGGCACTAGCCAACTCAATCTAATGCGGGAGTAAGCAGGGCAGGCAAACATGAGGTGTGCGATACTCTCACTGGTATTCCCACAGGACGGGCATTCTTTAGTGGTCTGATTACCGGAACGCCACTTCATAGTGAATTCGGCAACTGGAATTGTGCCTAATCTAAATTGAATGTATAAAGTCCTGTCTCTGGGGGTCTGGATCACATCTAGGTAGGGCTCAAATGCTCTAGATGGTTTATAATAAAAAAAAAACTCTTCTGTAAGCCTACCTTGGTTTGGATTACTGTGATCTGTAGCATCTACCCAAACCCAATAAGCATGTTTGAGATCAGTTTTTGTCGGGGGTTTTGGGAGGCCCATGGCTCTTTAAACCCCCGAGCTACCAGCGAATCCTGGACATTAGAAATCCATTTTATGTTTTTACTAGTGCCCAATGCCATTACCTCGCTGAATTCTTTAGCAAAATTTGAAAGTTCTTCAGTGCGCTTAAGGCATGCCCAGTACAGTAAAGGGCGAAGTTTGGCCAGGTCTTTAATATGTCGCCTACCCAAGTCATATAACAAGGGGGTTGAAGGTGTCCCCGGGGGCAGCCTGAGGAGATCTCTAAAGAACTTATTTTCCGAAGTACCAAGGTCGTCGAGATTATTAAAACCCCATAGTTCCGCACCATAGAGGGCCGAACTGACTGCCTTGGCTTCGTACACATCAAGGGCTGGGGCAATAGGCCTGCTGTGTGACAGGCGATGATCTTTGCTTATCGCTCCAGTCGCACGCTTGTGAGACAGAAGCATTTTAGCCAGATGGAATTTTCATTGGGCTTTGTCAGAAAGGCGTATCCCAAGATAGTCAAAGGTTTTGACTCTCTCAAGACAGATCCCATCGAGAGTGATGTTACTCTTAAAAGATTTGTGGGGATTAAGGGTCATAAACTTGGTTTTCGAAGTATTTATAACAAGACCCCAAGTACTACAAAAAAGGTGGAACCTGTTCAAAAGCTTCTGAAGACCTGCTGGTGTCTTTGAGATCAGTAGCGTGTCATCAGCAAACAGGAGAGCTGGCACCTTGTTGCCTGCCAGGGTCGGGGCATCTGCGGGTGTTTCTTGCTGGAATTTAACCACCCCATTCACATATAATGAGAACAGGGTGGGTGCCAACACGCAAACAAGACGAACTCCCCTGTTTACTGGAATCCTACCGGTAAACTGCCCCTGCATGCCCCACCTAATCTGAGCATAATTTCCCTCGTGTAGCCTTATGAGTAGATTGAAAATCAATGGAGGGATGCCCATGCCTTTCAATACAAACCATTGCTTATATCTAGGCACCAGATCAAAGGCAGTCTTCAGATCGATAAAAGCAACATAAAGACTGCCCCCACCAAGTACCACCACTTTCCAATAAATCATGAGAAATCTAAAGACCTGGTCCACCGTCCCTATCTTGGACCGAAAGCCAGCCTGAAATTGTGAAAGGATATCTTCTTCTTCTGCCCACAATTGCATTCTCTGCAATATTACCCTGCCAACTAGCTTCTGCATTCCATCTATTAGGCTAATTGGCCTATAGTTGGAAGGGTCTTCTCTAGCCCCCTTTTTAAAAATTGGGACTACCTCAGCTCTCTTCCATGAATCTGGGACCGGGCAGCCTCCAGCAATAGAGTTGATCAGGAGGAGAATGTACGCAGCCCAATTGGCCCGGTCAGCTAGAAATAGGTCCCCTGGTAGACCATCAGGTCCTGGGGCTTTGGCAGATAATATCTTGCTAATGGCTGACTCTACTTCTGTTAGTGTAAATAGGTCACAGATATCCTCTGGGGAAAATAAGGGATGAACAAGATGAACAAGATGGTCCTCCAAGACAGGGTTAATAGGCGCGGAGTATAAATTTAAAAAGTGGTCATACCAGGCCTGCGATGTTATGTGATTGGGGATTTGTTCTGAGTCCCCCAAATTTGCCTGTCTCACCAGTGACCAAAAGCGAGTGGTGTCTTTTGCTAAGCTCGCACTTTTAAGTTCAACCCATCAATTATCATCCCAATCTATCTTTGCTTGATGCTGCGCCTTTCTATAATCCTGCCTTGCGACTTTGATTACTGAGCTCTTCTTGCCTCTAATCGCAATTATCAGGGCCGTACGTTTACGTCTACACTCCTTTGTGAACCATTTTCTACCTTTTACAATTTGGGCGGCAGCTATAATAGGCCTATTAGGGGTTTGGAAATGAATACGAATTTGCTCTACAGTGTGAGCATGTATACTAGAAGCGTTAGCCAGTCCTTGGGCTATCCCTCTCCTAACATATTTGTGCCTTTGCAAAGAGCTCGCTTAATGGCCAACATCTTAGCTTCATCAAGGGCAACCTTAGGCCATTTCAGAGCTCTTCTAGAATTAGAGGGTATCACCTCTTTAGTCAAGGAATAGGTAAGGTTAAGTGAAGTATGACAGGGATGTGTCCAAGGGGACTTCAGCGACATTCAGAGAGGGTTATGATCTCGGTCTGTTGTATTGCCCACTATCATGTCTAGGACACCGCCCCAAAGCCTAACATCCACAAGTATTTAGTCAATTCTGGATAGGCTGGTTGCCCTGTTGAAAGTAGCTGACCCTAAGGCATCAGAGCGAGTCCTACCATTTACTGCCCTTAGCCCATATTCCAAAGTCAGTGCATACAGTTGAATAACCACCTAGGACCATTGTTTTACAGGGGGTATGGACAAGGATGGTACACCCCAGGCTCTATTTTCCTCTTCCATCCAGACTATGTCCTCTTTGCTAAGGGGCTCAAATGTAGTGTTAAAATCACCAGCTACTAAATATCTTGAGTTCGGCGAAGAATCTGAAAGGCCCTGTTCCAGTAACTTAAGAGAAGGTGAAGTGTTGCCCCCTCTTACCCCCCCCCCCCTATGTAAACATTGCAAAAGTTAAATTCACCCCCCCCCCCTTGCACTTGATGGTAAGTTTCATAATGTCGGGGCTCAAGTGATTGCATTTAAGTGTGGTGCAATTGAGGGCAATACTAACCCAAATAATCAGCCCTCCTGAAGGACGACCCCTCCCTATGGTAGTAGCAGGAATACAGAAACAACTATAACCAGATTTGTACAGAGGGGTCAAGCTCCATGTTTCTTGGAAGGCACAAATATCAAAGCCCCCTACCAGATCATTCCAATGAGGTAAAGATAGCTTATTACTAAGGCCGGTGATATTCCATGAAATAATTTTTTGCTGGAAGATAGTATGCATATCATGGGTTTTGACTGTGGTGGGTTCCTGCAGCATTTCTGGATCGTTTATGTGAGCTGAAAACATTGGTGGCAGGGTTGTCTGTAGTTGCTGCCCTGGTAGAGTCTCAAGAAGTAGTTAATCATTGGCATCCAGAAACGAGGATGCATTTGACAAATCTACCGGGTAGCGATTGTTAGCTCTTCCTAAGGGGAAGGTCAGTGGGAGCCTCCTAAGCAGAATCAATGATGGGTCGGGGGTGAGTCGGGGGCAGGTGCAAAACTCAAGGGAGACAAGATTTTCAGCCAAAAAAGCATTGACTAGAGTCAGCTCGATATAATTATGTGGATGTGTACGTGCTGTATGCCTCCTAGCCCTGACAATGTCCTCCCTGATAAGTGAACGACACCCCCAACATGTTGGATCCAGTGTATTGACTTATTTATAAGTGATTCCTCGCTTTCATAACCTGCTACAATGCCTCGTTTTGGAACATTCTGTCAAGTGCCAGAATGCGCCTTCAAAGACAAACTTTGCTCGCAAAACTACATGTCCCAGAATCCTTGGTACAGGGGGAGGAGGATAAAAGGGGAAGTCTGAGGAGGTCGCGCGTCGGATATTCTGGTTCCGGACCCGGTGTGGAGAGGTGCGTGTTGTAGGAGTTCCTGTTTTGCTATTCCTTGTGCCCATTTTCCTGTTCTATCACTCAGCATCGTTGTTCTCCGTGGAGGAGCCTTTCTTTCTCCATCTCGTGTGGGGGGAAGACTATTGGCTGTACGGTTCTGGTGATTCCATTGATCTAGCACGCATAAGGAAGCGGCGTGTGTTTGTTGGGCGTGTTTGCAGTGTACGGAACTGTACCTTCACGGCTTGTGAGGTAACTCTAGTTTGTTTTTTTTTGTTTCCGTTGGTTACTATTCGGCGTCCCCGTTGGCTGAGCCTTCTTGCACCGGCTCGTGCGGGGAACGCCCAGATTGTGTTCCATTTTTCGGCGCCCCTGTTGGCTGAGCCTTCTTGCACCGGCTCGTGCAGGGTGCGCCACGTTCCTACGTTTGTTTTCTCTTTTGGCGTCCCCGTTGGCTGAGCCTTCTTGCACCGGCTCGTGCGGGGAACGTCAGAAGTGTCATACTCATTCGGCGCCCCTGTTGGCTAAGCCTTCTTGCACCGGCTCGTGCAGGGTGCGCCACGTTCCGGTTTGACCAGACCTGAGGTTCTTCTATCAGGTACTGTAGTGTTATTATTAAGGGTGACGTAACCCAATCTTTTTCGTTACTTTTGAATCATGGTACAGTAGAAACATTGTTCCTTGCAATGGGATGTGGAAACGTTTTCTGCCACCATCAGTGTATGCCTGGTATGTACTTAGTAATAGTCTTAAAATAAGTGACAGGAAGGTCGTATTCACGCTAAGCAAATATATACTTGTGTATTACAGGTGGAGATTATATACGCTTCATACCTATACCTCGGACCAGATAGTAGGGGAAGAGAAGTATCTTCAGGGCCTACTCTTAGTTTCGTTACAGGTATAGGGTACAGTGGTTCTTAGAGAATTGTTGTGTCGAAGATACTTCACGAAAAGATACGATCATTATTTTTTCTTTTTGTCGTTACAGTTCTCCCTCCCTGCTGTTCCCTTCCTTTCCTTCCTGTTTATTATTTTTTCCTTCTGCCCTCGCTTGATCCTTCCTGGACCCAGGCTATAATAGCCTTCTGGGTTCGGTTAGATCAGGAGGTGGCCTTGTCACATCAACCTGCTGATTCCGAGGACTTGGAGGATAACACATTCATCATGTAAAGTTTGTTCCCTTCTATGTGTGGTGTTTGCTGGCGAAGATTCCCAGCTGATTTTTCGGGAGCTGTCACATGTATTGGTCCAGATGTATTATTGGTTACCATGCGGGAGGCTAGAAATTGCTGCGGCACTGGATTCTGAGGGTGCAAAGTTGTGCACCTACTCTGCCCACTATGAGGGGGGGGTGCTGTGTCCAGTTTTGTGACTAAGGGGGTAAGTGGGCATCCACTTATTTGAGTACCTTGAGCCTTACGTAAGAGGGAGGTTGCTGTGAGCATATGCGCTCATCTATCAGAGAGTATAGCTGCAGCTTATGAACTGTCTGACTGGGAATCAAAGATATGATCGAAGCAGACAGTTCATCAATCTTTGCTCTCAGAGACCCTATCTCCTGTCTAAGCAAAGCTACTAGCTGGTACAGTCCCTGGGATGAGCCATCCACCTCCTTATTGCCTGCACTAGCAGGACCGTACGGGGTTGCAGCGTCGCCAACTTCCGAAGTGTTGGTAACTTCTGTTAAAACAGCGAACCTATTAGTGCAATACGCCAGATTTTCTGGGGAAGTGAGTGTGGGTGGGGATTTTGTATGAGGGGATGAAATGTCATTGGGCTGGGGTTCTATTATCTGTACCTGCTTAGATGTATGCAGTGTTTCGTTACTATGCTTGGATGCTTTGCCCCTATCATGTTTGGAGAACATCGAAGCAATGGTGGACTTAGCTCGTATGGCAGGGTTGGGAGATGGAGATTGTACATCACTAGTAAGCATGGAGATCTCTGTGGCTAGAATATCTTCACACTCAAGAACAAGGGAATCAATCCTGTCCATTACGCAATTATTTTTATCCTGTTTGAGTGATTTTTTTACTTTCTTCCCACACCCAGCCCCCGACTGCGAGCCACCAGTTACGAGCAACCCCTCCATAGCATTCCTTTTGGCCATGATACAAACAAGTTTGGATCACTGTAGCTCACAAAGAGGCGAGGAAAAGTTCGACAGTGTTCCAACTAGATGGGCCACCAGGGGGAGAAGGTAATAGTAATTTATGATAAGTGACCCCTGCTTAGGTATCACTTAAAGAATGCCACAGGGGAATATAATAGTGGAACACAGTACCTTTGAGTTCTTTAACAGTAATGAAACAGTCTACAGGTAAATGAAAGGGGGATAGCCCAGCCAAGCGGAGCTTTTAAAGGTGGCGCCTCCTGGCACGGCTGACGATGTGGTGGGCTGCTTGCTTGCGGGGCACTCTGGGGCTCTGAATCCTAGGCCCCACACAGCCCTGGCACTGGCGCTGCAATTGAAGTATCGCCGCCGAGCTGAAGGAGACGCCTTCTCTATGACTGGTTGTAGTGACGGTGTAGCGAGGCCAGTGAGCCGCTGCACGAGCGCATGGACCGGAACCTTCGTCCTTCACTGTAAGAGATCGCTGATTCAGAGTATATCTGAAGAGTATGCCAGAAGTTCGGTGTATGAAAATATTTTGATAAACCTGTCGGGAGGCAGCTTGGATGTGTCTCCTCGGGCTCCAGCTCAGCTGGCTGCGCTTCGCCCTGACACTCCTGCAGCTGCTGCGGCAGCTCGTCAGAACTCATGTGCGGCTCGGCCTCGCCGCCCCTCGGCCTCTCCCGGGCCCGGCACCTTCTTGGGGCCGCTCACTGTGCAGAAGCCCACGAACGAGCGGACATGAGCAAAGCTTAGGGTGAGCGTGATGGGGGCTGCGCTGTTCTGGAGTGAGAGGGGAGAGGCAGCTACCTGGGGTGAGCGGTGGAAGAGGCTTGTACTCTCTAGTCACCCCAAACCGAGTTCCGCCATCTGGTTTCGGTTCCCAGTCCTGCCCTGACTGTGATCTAAAGAATTGTGTCAATTGGCTATAAAATGTGGTTTGAAATGGAAGAAAGCATTACAAGCCATACTTTTAACTTATCGCACGTCTCCAAATTCTGTGACCGGACTGTCTCCTTTTGAGATGTTACGTGGTAGGAAGACTGGTTCCAAACTCATGCCATGGTGGTTAAAAGAGAAAAGATGTTATAATTTGGAATTGGATTTGAATGGTGTTAGAGATTGGGTTAAAAAGTATCAAGAAAAAATGATACAATATAACCTTAAAAGGAAATCGAATGTTTCTAGTTTGAAAGTGGGTGATTTTGTGAGAGTGCAATTTGGTAGTCAAACTAATACGAGAGTGTCCAGATGGTCTGATCCTGTAAAAATTACTGAAATCTTTAGCAAAGCTGTTAGAGTAGAGGGTGGTAAAATTTGGAATTTCAGACATATTTCTTTATGTAAATCACATGTTAATGAAACTACTCTAAGTAACTCCACATCTAGTTATTCAAATGGTAGTTTAGTCAAAGTTAATAATTCTGGAAAAGTGTTACCTGTAAATTCATTTGAGAGGTTGGAAGAATTCACAGGTACTCATGAAGTTTTTGATAATTTGTGTCTTCAAGAAAACATTGAAAATGGCAATATTACTGACAACATGGTACATGATAAAGTATGTGATACTCATTCTTCAAATATTGAGCATGAAATTGATCTTGCAAGGAAAAGTATACGTGTTAAGCATACTCCTGTTACATTCAAAGATTTTGTTAGTTTTTAAATATGATTCGTTTTATAAATTTTTTTGTTTTGTTTTTAAAAAGGGGGGAGGTGTGTGGTATTCTTACCCATGTCATTACTAGAATGGTATTAGGTCACTAGAGAATGTAAAGGGGTTCTGGGGAGTTATTGGAAGCATATCCTGGAGAGTGGTTGTGTCTGCCTTTCTCTCCTCAGTGGTTGTTAAGCTGTTCCATTTCTAATAAATCCTTACTTGGTACCTTCTTCCTCTCAAGATACATCACTACAAGGCCCCCCTGCATGTACTTGCAGGGGGGGCCCCTCTATTTTCGTTACGCCACTGCACAGGGTCAAGACTGATTTGCTTAAGGCTGGTTCTAAACTGGGGTGACATGGTGTGCAAAAGAACAATGGATTTAACCCAGATCTGTTGACTGGGGGTGAATGTTTTGATTTGTTCTGCATTCCGTCCATCATTTGTGTATCTTTTGTATTTAATACACTGCTTATTGTTTCTGACGGAAAGTCTATGATATATGCATTATCTTTTGCTATTATCTATTGTTTTTGGTAAATGAGTAATTTGGTAACCGCTGGCGTATACTGGCGCTTGCATCAATATACATCACTTCATCATAACCTCTTCATTAGTTATCGGTCTGATTTTGGTGTTTGCGAATATTGTTATTAATGATAGTAAGTACAGCAAAAATAATATGGATCACATACTGATGCAGAGATGCAACGACATCCATGCCTGTCAACTAGCCTTATTTGGCGTGTGCCACCCTCTTTTTAGGTCGAGGGACCTATAAGCTGCGAAGCAGCTTCCGGTCCGGAGATTTAATGTTACTTAGTAGGGCTTCAGAACCCGCCTCCCTGCTCTGTCTCTCCACCATTGGCTGGCTTCCTAAACGGAGGCCAGCCATTGGAGGAGAGAGCCGTCCCTCCAAAGAAGCCCCGTCTTTTTCGGATTTGGGGGCGTAAGTTTTGCTGTTCTTCAGATAGTGACGTCGTCTGTCACTCAGCACAGCAAAACACGCCCCCGAATCTGAAAAATTTCGGAAGCTTATGGCCGCCATTTTTCTGCTCAGTAAGATGAGGTAGGTCGCCTGCTCCCGCTGTTCGTAGCTCCCGCCCCCTCCCGCTGTTCGTGGCTCCCGCTGTCCCCCCTCCCGCCCCCTCCCGCTGTTCGTGGCTCCCGCTGTCCCCCCTCCCGCCCAGCCAGCCCCCTCCCGCTGTTCGTGGCTCCCGCTGTCCCCCCTCCCGCACCCTCCCGCTGTTCGTGGCTCCCGCTGTCCTCCGTCCTGCCCCCCTCCTGCTGTTCGTGGCTCCCGCTGTCCCCCCTCCCGCTGTTTGTGGGTCCCGCTGTCCTCCCTCCCGCTGTCCGTGTCCTCTGTAGCTCTGGCTGCCTCGTGAGTTGCACTGTGGGGGCGGCGGCAGCAGCTGAAGGGGGAGGCTGAGACCCACACGAAGCACTCCAGGCCGGGGCACAGGGACCGAAGCAAGCATGGACCACTACGACACCCAGACCAACGACTACATGCACCCGGAGGACGACCGGGACCTCCTGCTGGACCCCGCCTGGGAGAAGCAGCAGCGGAAGGTGAGCTCAGGTGGGGGCTGCGGTGTGTGGGGCCGGGGAGTGCACTCACAGCTGGCCTCGCAGACCTCCGCCTTTCATCATTGTGCCTCTCGGGTAGGAGTGGGTCTGTTTTCCACGCTGGCAACGGGGGAAAGCGCTGCTAATGCAGAGAAAGTATTTCCTTTTCTGCCCCTTCCTCGTCCCCCGCAGGTCGGTGTGGCAAGAGCAGCAGTGAATGAGTCAATCGCCGCTTCCTTTTCGCTGGTTGTGTACTCTGGACAGCGTGTGGATTTTTTGTTTTTGTTTACATGCACCCGGAGGACGACTGGGACAGGGACCTCCTGCTGGACCCCGCCTGGGAGAAGCAGCAGCGGAAGGTGAGCTCAGGTGGGGGCTGCGGTGTGTGGGGCCGGGGAGTGCACTCGGCCACTGATCTTAATCAGTAATAGCTCAGGGTTGCCGACAGCATATTGCCACCCCTATTATAGAAGCTCTGTAAAGTTAGCAAATAACCCCTTCAAATAGTTCACCAAGTGTTGTCAACCCAAAGGTATGCAAAAGTTTCTTTATAACGTTGTCCTTTGGGTGAGTGAATAAAGGGTTGTCTGCGATAGGCAGTAAGGGAGAATAAAACATCAAAATTAAACTTTGCATTAACAAATTTCCATACCTATGTAACTTTTTTATTTGATTAGGTAAATATTATCACAAGAGCCATAAAAAAGGAAAAGCGTATTCAGACAGCTCAAGCTCCAACTGTGAGAAAATATCTATTCGATGACGAGGGAAGGTGGTAGGTGGGATGTGAATGGTCATTTTTGCTTCATTTATCATTTAAATTGCTGGAAATTCCAGGCAACGTTATCGTCCTGCAAATATCCCGCATTCTTGGTACATAACTCAACCTAATAGTCTTTTTTGTCACCTCTGAAAGATTGAAAGGCTGCGCCATACCTCAAGATTACCAAGTTTTGACATTCCAGTTTCACATGTATTGTATCAACGGCTAGCAAAACTCTGCCTGCTGCCTGCCCTCGTCACAGAATGCATTGGCCCATTTAAATGCTGCTTTAATATGAGGAATGGTCGATAAAAGGGATCCATTTAAAAGGTGTTTCTTGCACACATTATGAAGAGGGCCGCTGTGCAGCTGAAAGTGATAGAATCTTAGAAGGTGCTGTGAAGGGACTGCGACCTGGGAGAGGAACAATACTATATGCTGGCCCCTACTCCGCAAAATGGAGATATGCATGAACAGTCACACAGACTGGCCTAGGGAATGGGTTAGCCCTGCTGGTCACGTGGTCCAGAAAAATACGAGAAAAATCACCAACAGATCCTCATCTGAACACATACGTTGAAAATACACAGATCCAGAGTCCAGAACAGAGGCATCCTGAGTCAAATAGAAAAATAAATAGAACAAACAGATCGATAGGCTGATGGCCAGAACCAGAGATGCAGAAAGATATATGGGAATACAATGGAGTGAGGCTAGGTGGAATAGAGAGGACAGATTGATGGAGAAGCAGCAACATCAGCTACACAAAAGAACAGACAAAGTCAGAATATGAGATAAACACGGATGCAGTGATCCACATAGATAACAGACCGAGAGAGACTCGGAGAACAACAGTCAGACAGACAGACAGGTAGAGACAGATGGGCGAGTTTCTTACACCAGTAAGAAACGTGTAAATTCAGCCAGTCCCACACCCTCATTTTATGCACAGTTTGAAAACCTCAACTGAAATTATTTTGAGGAAAAGGTCTGCGCACAATAAACACTTGATAGGTCAATTTAAAGTTTACAGCCTTTACCGGATTATGCATCAGCAATCATGCATCACTACCTCAGACATCCCTCTCCATCACTACCTCAGTCTTTCACTACCTCACTCTCTCGGTCTCTCACTACCTCACTCTCTATCTACCTCACGCTCCCTCACTCTCTCTCTATCTCACTACCTCACTCTCTCTCTGCTAATGCAATAGGTCTCGCATATGCAAGCAATTAAGCTATTGCCAATATAAATGACAATGCCATTTATTTAGGGATCCAAAAAAAAATAATGAGCAATGCCAATAGCTCTACCTATAATATTGCCGAGACCATTGCATTGTAAATGCTTGTTAAATTATCCAGTGCTCCTAAAAAGGAAAATGCCTCCACGTATTTCTCATATGCTCGCCGTCTTTCGAAACTAGTACGACTCTTCTGAAACAAAACACTCGCCATTCACTTTATTGCCATTAATTGGTAATCCCCGATTAAACAGCTGACGTGATTCACAGTAGAGAACCAACAGAAAAGACATGCGTTTAAAATCGAATTTACAATTACGCGCATTTCATTTGTATAGTCGTCAACTTTGTCTGCCTAATACTGTGTAACAAGAATGTGTAACAATAACTGTATTTGCAGAGTGCAGAGCCCTCGGTTAAATCTGTTTGACATGTTAATGGTGCGTTGGTACTTATATGAAAAAAATTAAAAGAACTTTGCTTTTTTGTACTATGTTTGATTTGTTTTAGCTCAGGTCCGGTAAAGTCTAGTTGAATTACATGCGACGCACAAGCACTCCTAATCAACCCAATACTCGGGGTAAAATGAAAATATGATTAAAGTATACTGCATTGCACTTACTTGCCTGACAACATATGCCTTAGATATGACAGCCGCCCTCTAGCCTTCCCACCCTCCTTCTCGGGCAGCCGGCTGCTGCCAGGTTTGTATACATGTCACCGTAGCAACAGCCAGCATAATAGAAAGAGGATCTCTGGTAACATAGAAGCCGGAAGTGGAAATTAGTAATCAGCAAAACAAAAGAAAGACTACGCGGGCCGCCAGTTCAGAGTATTCATTCTGCGTCGAAGAGAAAAGTAACCGGAAAATTCCGCTAGGGACACACCGCAACTGAAGCTTATTCCTAATTGACAAATACCAGTTTAGTAAAAGACTCAGGATGAATTAATCTAGATTAATAAGCAATGTAGACGTGTTTTAGTGTAATATCCGTAACTGCGATTTGTAAAGGAAAGCTCTCTTGAAGCAGAGAATTGTAGGAAATTGAAAATAATTCCTCGGTTTACTGGCAATTGTCTGCAAAGGGTTGGGAGTTGGCGAGGGGCGGTGTGTGCCAATCAGGTTTGCGCATTGTTATGAAAAATGTGTGCCCCAAAGAAATTGGCAACAAGGGCAAATGTAATAGTAAGTCTGTTCTGCATTACCAAATAGGTTATAAACTGTTGTGTGTTGCTAAGTTACCAGGAATCAGGGCTTTAAATTGGCCGGGTCCCACCTGTGCTGAGCACCCGGCAGGTTTTTTGAAGGAGGCCTCGAAATGCCAGGTGAGCGTTGCAGGGGAAGGGAAATCCTTTCAAGAGAGTCATTTTCTCTCTGGATTTCCCTTCTCTTTTTGAAACTAAGGAGCAGCAACATTGTTGTATTGTTACCAGGGCTTTAAGTCGAAGCGTTTTCAATATTATAGACTAGCCATAGTTGCTGCTTATATATCTTATGCAACTAGCAACCATTGACAAAGCCAATAGTCCTGAATTGTTGTAGGCAATGACGGAGACAGCAAAATACAAGTCGGGTGGCAGCTTTTTAGCTTACATGTTTTTTAGCCACAACCTTAATTACATTGGCCATGCCCCTTTGAGAGACCCCCAGTGTTTTCATCCCACTTAAAGCCTTGCCAGGAATGATTGACTAGCAAGCATTCCTGGAATGTTTGTATTTGAGATATAGGAGTTAGTGGAGCGGCAGTTGGAAGGACACCATTAGAGTTGATAGTGTCATTCTGCGCTCCTCAGCAATAAAGGTTTTACTACATTTCTGCATCCAGTGTGTTATTCTACACTGGTGACGAGCGCTGAGGCGCTATAAAGCCTACTCATGCGGGATTTCAAGCGGAACTGTATCCTGGTTTTTTGAGCATTTTGAGGCTTTCATGCCTAACCACTACTTTTGGAAAACGTGCTGTTACAGTGTGTTGCTGTGCTCATTTTGTGCGACTACCTTGAGAGTACAGAGGGGAGAGAAACTTATTTAGCCTTGCCAAGCGAGGAGAAAATGTCTTATGCCCACCTGAAGAAAGCTTTGATCAGGAGGTATGGGTTGACCCCAAAACTATACAGGCAGAAGTTGAGGGCCTGTAAGAAGCTGGAGTCAAGCACTTGGGTGGAGTATGTGTCCTATTTTTGCAGATCACTGGATGGTTGGGTGAAGGGTAGCCAGGTAAATTATTTTCAAGACCTCTATGATTTGGGTGCATGGGAGTACTTGTCTGGTAGTTGTTTTCCAGAGCTATGCCAGCTTTTTATTGACAGTAAGCTGACAGACACCAGGAAGCTTGCTGTGGAGTTGGACTGCTGGGTCAGTACCAGGGTCCACAAAGGTCATGTGGGAGACTTTGCCAAAGATGGGCAGGGTCCCCAGCAGAAGAGTGGGGGACAAGGGTAAACAGAAGGAGTTCCAAAAAGGGCCCCAAAGTAATCCCCAAGGGAAGGATTCCCGGCCCCCCAGTAAGAAGAAGCCATGGGTCCCTGCAGGTAAGTCTGCCCAGAAGGGCCCCCGGGCATGTTATGGTTGTGGTCAGGTAGTCCACTTCGTAGGGGATCCTAGGTGTCTCAAAAAGACCACCACCGAACCCACAGGTGCGCCGCCGCCTGAGTTGAGTAGTGTAGCCTTGGGCAAGGAGTTGGGTTCCCAGGAGGGTGGGAACTAGCAGAGTTGACCCTGATCTCAGTGTGACAGCTGTCAGTTGTCAGCTAGTGGCTGAAGAGCAGGTGGTCCCCAATGTACTTTACACAGCAGTTGCAGCTGACATCTCAGAGTGCCTCCGCAAAGTGGCACAGGCTCCCTTTGAGTGGGGGGGATCTCAGGTACCTTAAAAGTAGTTGTGATGCCAGCCATTCCTGTTAACTGTCTGCTAGGCAACGACCTAGAGAGTTACCCTTGGGAGAAGGTGGAGCGTAATTCTCATTTGGAGATGTTGGGTCTGCCTGAGTGGGCATGTGTGACCACTCAGTCTATGGCAGCCGGTAAAGATAATCAAGAGGACCTGGAGCCTGAAAGAGTGGCCCAGGTGCCTGCCAGAAAGAGAAGAGGCAGGGGGAATGGTAAACTGGCCTCCAAAGTTCCCACGGTCCAGTAGGAGGCAAGCCTTGAGGGGGATGCCCTGGAGCTTACAGGGGAGCAAGTGGCCGAACTGGGGGACCTGCATGAGCTGACCCATTGGCAGCAGGAAGGGGGCCCTCCAGGGACGATTTCTGTAAGGAGCAGCAAGAATGCCTTTCTCTCGTTGGTTTGCTGCAGCAGGTGATCAGTCCGGATCACTTTGGATTTACTGGGAGACTGATCTCCAATATAGTGAGCCTAAGGTTGCTGAGCCTGGGTCACCCCGTGTGCTGGTGGTACCCCAGCGCTTCAGAGCCTTCCTACTGGGTCTGGCTCATGATGTGCCTTTGGCAGGGCATTTGGGGCAAGATAAGACCTTTGAATGGCTTGTCACCCACTTTTACTGGCCTGAAATGCTCAAGAACTCCGACACCCACTGTAGGTCTTGCCAGACTTGCCAGGCAAATAGTAAGAGTAGGAGGAAGTGCAAGGCTCCTCTCAAACATTTTCCTGTAGTCAGCAACCCCTTTAAGAGGGTGGGTATTGATATTGTGGGGCCTCTGGATCCCAAGAAAGCCATGGGCAACAGCTTCATCCTGGTCTTGGTGGACCATGCCACCCGATACCCCGAAGCCATCTCTCACCGGACTGTGACAGCCCTTGTGGTGGGTCGGCCGTTGATGGGGAACTTCTCCCGTGTGGAATTCCCCAGAGAGGTGGTGTCTGACTGGGGCACCAACTTCATATCCAAGTACATGAAGTCCCTGTGGCTGGAGTGCGGTGTTACCTATAAATTCAAGGTAATGGGCTGGTTGAGAGATTCAACCGGACCCTGAAGGGCATGATTATGGGTCTTGGTGAACCCATGAGGCATAAGTCCTTAGGGTTCAGTCCCTTTGAACTCCTGTATGGACATCCTGTAAGAGGATCTCTCAGTCTGGTCAAAGGCTTGGAGAAAGCTCTTAGTAAACCTCGCTAGGATGTATATAGCTACATGCTGGCCTTTGGGAACCTGACCAAGTACTTCAGACAACTCATTCAGGTGAATCTGGAAGCCAGCCAGGAAGTAATGAAACACTGGTATGATCAGAATGCCATTCTGTTTGAGTTTCAGCCTGGTCAGAAAGCGTGGGTCATGGCCCCAGTGGAACCTTGTGCGCTCCAGGACAAGTGGACTGGGCTATTTGAGGTGGAGGAGGGCAAGAGTAATGCCACCTATCTGGTGGACTTGCAGTCTCCAAGGAACCCTTTGCCAGTCCTACATGTGAACCGCTTTAAGCCCCACTTGGAGATGCTGGAATGGTGGAGGAGACTGAGCCTCTTCCTGTCATGAGCTCCACGCCACATGTCATGATTGTTTGTTCACACACTTCTTGTTTGTGCAATCATGCACAGTGGCTGCATAAACATAGTACATTTTTTAATTCTGAAGACATTTATAAACAGGTATAATTATCAAGAACTATTGTGTTTGTAAATCGTCAGTAGGAAAGCCTTGCTGCACATGTCTTTGAAAAGCAAGCATTCAAAAGAACTGCCATGTGTATTTAAATGAGGATGCGCATGGTTTAGAAAAGGAGTTAGTCACAAAGACTGCCATGTGTATTTAAATGAAGATTTAACTGTTATACACACACTCACTCCAGTATGTGTATTCTAATTAGGTACGTCCTGCACACGTTATTGCAGCCATCAAGCACCTGCCGGTGGTTAAACAAATGAGTCTCCAGCACGTGTGCCCTCAACCTATTTAAAGCTCAAGCATACAACTGAACATTGCTTTGCTTTATTTCCAGAAGAGATTCCACTTACCTGAAGTCTCCGGTCCTGCGATCCTGAGCCGTCCTGCTTCCTGTTCTGGTTTCCGACTTCTGAGGCATTTTCTGTGGCCTTCGGCTTTCAGCGACATCTCTCTGACTCGGCGCATCTCTTTCTAGAGGCGTTCCTTATTCTCAACCGCTCTCATTGGCGAGATACCTGCAGAAAAGAAAAAGAGGACAACATTTACGGAAAACGCAAACCATTGTATTTTGATGAGGCTTTTTTTAGTTGAACCAAGCTGTCGACAAACTATTACTGTGTGGGAACTGTTCTGGAACTTAGAAAAGTTACTGAGACAAAGCCTTAGAAATATTGGAAAAGAGTCAAAGCGCTTGGTAATATTTGAAAACTTTCATTTTGAGACAATTCTGACGGTATACAACCTTTACCACGCAACTTTTACAACGACCTACCTTTACCACGCAATTTTTACAACGCAGGATCCATTACAACGAAGTACCATTACAACGCATGTATTTACAACGCAGGTACCTTTACAACGCATACCATTACAACGTAAGTATTGGTAAGTATATAATTTTATCAAAAATATTATAAGTTTGAGTTTTTGGGTAAAGGGGTATTTTAAGGGTTCAGGGTCAGTTTTGGGTTTTTTGGTAAAGGGGTATTTTTAGGGTTCAGGGTCAGTTTTGGGTTTTTGGGTAAAGGGGTATTTTTAGGGTTCAGGGTCAGTTTTGGGTTTTTGGGTAAAGGGGTATTTTTAGGGTTCAGGGTCAGTTTGGGGTTTTTTGGGTAAAGGGGTATTTTTAGGGTTCAGGGTCAGTTTTGGGTTTTTGGGTAAAGGGGTATTTTTAGGGTTCAGGGTCAGTTTTGGGTTTTTCGGTAAAGGGGTATTTTTAGGGTTCAGGGTCAGTTTGGGGTTTTTGGGTAAAGGGGTATTTTTAGGGTTCAGGGTCAGTTTTGGGTTTTTGGGTAAAGGGGTATATTTAGGGTTAAGGGTCAGTTTTGGGTTTTTTGGGTAAAGGGGTATTTTTAGGGTTCAGGTCAGTTTTGGTTTTTTTGGGTAAAGGGGTATTTTGAGTTCAGGGTCAGTTTTGGGTTTTTGGGTAAAGGGGTATTTTTAGGGTTCAGGGTCAGTTTGGGTTTTTTTGGGTAAAGGGGTATTTTTAGGGTTCAGGGTCAGTTTTGGGTTTTTGGGTAAAGGGGTACAGGGTAAAAATTAAGTACAATAAAATTTAAATTACATTAAATTAAATTGATGAAATTAAAATAAATTAAATTAAATTAATTAAATTAAATTAAATAAAATTAATTAAATCAAATTAAATTAAATTAAATTATATTAATTTTAATTAATTTACATTAAAAAAAATATTATATACTTACCAATACTTACGTTGTAATGGTATGCGTTGTAAAGGTACCTGCGTTGTAAATACATGCGTTGTAATGGTACTTCGTTGTAATGTATCCTGCGTTGTAAAAATTGCGTGGTAAAGGTAGGCGTTGTAAAAGTATGCGTTGTAACGTCATACATCCAATTCTGACATTCAGTGAACTTTTCTGAGATCAAGAAAATAGACTATTATTATTTGTTCACTCACAGACCTCTTGTTAATTGAACATTGTTCACAGATTTCTAACCAGCTAATAGCAGCAAAACTCATGTATACCTATGTTACCTATGTTGATTACTTGATGTTAAGGTAATTGTTAGACTCTCAGTTGCATGCATATATTTTGTACAACAGCACACAATAGGTGAGCATCATGGTGTTTAATGATGTTTCTTTTATTCAGCAAACCTGAGCAGAAGGTTCTATAGCATATTTGGTGACATTTCAGAAGCCAGTGATTGAACAATCATAAACCCCACTAACAGCCAGTTCATGTTCCCAGAAGATTCCAGTTCCTATCCTGAAGCAGCTGGCAGTCTTGTTTTATTTCTCTTGTTTTGTTTTTCATCCATATCCCAATTCCCCCTGAGAGATCTTAACAGTATGATGCATAATAAAATCCTCATTCTTTGCATACTTTCAGAGGGATTGGGGAACAGTCCTCGTCCAAGTAAAAAGACCTGGATTTCAGGTAGTGGCTATCCTGACACTTCCTGACCTCCTGTCTGCTAAGGAACATGATGGGTCAGTGGAGAGTGTAACCCAATCCCCCGCCCTGACTCCTGAACAGCAGAGTGACTGCCCCCAACTGCTGGGACAGTTTGATGCTCTGTTCTCCCTGACCCCAGGTGTCACTCAGTGGTGTGTCCATGATGTGGATGCTGGGAACAGTCCTCCTGTGAAACACAAAATCTACAGGGTGACTGACAGGGTCAAAGCTTGCATCAAGGATGAGGTCTCCAAGATGTTAGCGCTAGGGGTGATTGAACCCTCAAACAGCCCTTGGGCCAGCCCAGTGGTCTTGGTCCCAAAGGCTGCCGCACCCGGTGCCACGCCAGAACTCCGGTTCTGTGTGGATTACCAAGGGCTCAATTCCATCACCAGGACTGTTGCACACCCTATCCTCGGAGCTGATGAGATCATAGATCGTTTGGGAGCTGCCCAGTACCTTAGTACGTTTGACTTAATGTCTGCGTACTTACAGATCGTACTGGCAGATTGCCTTAAAACACCTTCAATGATAAGCTTTTGAGAATCCCATTATACATGACGAGTTATCCTTGTCATTAGCACTGAACAGGTTTAATGATGGGGCCAAGGAGAGATCTGCATTTTCAACCCCTACCAATTCTGGGTGATGCCCTTTGGGTTGAAGAATGCCCCAGCCAACTTTCAGAGGTTGGTCAACCAGGTGTTGGCTGGACTGGAGGATTTCAGCGCAGCCTACCTGGATGACATTGCAGTGTTCAGTGCCACTTGGGAGGAGCATCTGCACCACCTTAGGGAAGTGTTGAACGCCCTGCAGAGGGCAGGCCTAACAATCAAGGACAGCAAGTGGCAGATCAGGCAAGGATCAGTGGTATACTTAGGACACCAGGTAGGAAGTGGCTAGGTGGCGCCACTACAGCCTAAGATTGACACAATTTTGGCTTGGGAGCCCCCCAAGACCCAGACAGAGGTGAGAGCCTTTTTAGGGATCACCAGATATTACAGGAGATTTGTCAAAGGGTACTGCACCATTGTTGCCCCCTTGACTGAGCTGACTTCCAGGAAGCAGCCCAGGAAGGCCTGTCAGAAAGCTTTTGATGCCCTGAAATCTGCCATGTGCAGAGCGCCCGTGCTCAAAGCGCCCAACTTCCCACAGCAATCTGTGGCACAGACAGATGCTTTAGAGCATGGTGTGGGGTCTCTGCTCTCACAACTAAATGAGGAGGGCCAAGACCAACTTGTAGCCTTCATTAGTAGGAGGTTACTTCCACTGGAACAGAGGTGGGGTGCAATTGAGCGTGAGACTTTTGCTGTGGTCTGGGCGCTGAAAAAGCTGAGGCCCTACTTGATTGAGACTCACTTCTGGGTTCAGACCGACCACAGGCCCCTCAGTTGTGGGGTGAGAACCCAAAGTTGTTGAGGTGGTCCATTTCCCTACAGGGGATGGACTTCATGTTGGAACACTGCCCTGGTACAGAACACGCCAATGCTAATGGTCTATTCAGATTTTTCCACCTTAGTGAAGAGAACTCCCAAGAGGGTGGTTAGTTCTCTTCACATTTCAGCCGGATGGGACACGTGTTTGACCTGGCATCATTGGTGTCGGTTTCCACTGTATTTTTGCCTTTGCCTCCTGTTATTTTGCTGTGTGTTGGACATTGTTTTGGCTGGACTAGATGCTTAGGGCACTTTGCCGCTGCTGTTCAGTGCCAAAGTGCAAGTTCTCCCTCTGTAAATTGTTGTTATAGATTTGTAAACCCATGATTGGCATATTTGATTCATTAGTCTGTCCCTAGTACATTGTTCTGTGTGTGCTCAGGGCCTATACATCAAATGCTGCTAGTGGGCTTGCAGCACTGATTGTGCCACCCACATAAGCAGCCTGTAAATGTAACTCAGACCTGCCACTGCATTGTCTGTGCAGAGTTTGGTACTGCATGTCGACCTGGCCAGTGTACCCACTTGCCAGGACCTAACCTTCCCTTTCCTTACATGTGAGACAACCCTAAGGTAGGCCCAAGGTACCCCTGAGGGCAGGGTACAGTGTATGTGAAAGGTAGGACATGCCCTGATGTATGTGGCATGTCTTGAAAGTGAAATACTGGCAATTGCATTTTTTCACTATTGCAAGGCTATCTGTCCCATAGGATAGAATGGGGGTTCATTTATAACCTCTTATAAATATAACTTCCCATTGGGACAAGATTGGTAGATACCGTTTAGTATGCCTGAACTCAGAATATAAGGATGCATCTTTTAGTGAGGCTGATGTTTACATTCTGTTTGAAAATACCACTTTTGGAAAGCAGGTCTTTTATTGCTTATCATTCTGTGGGCTTTTGATAGGTTTGTGTATTGACTGTCTGGCTTCGGAGTGACAGGGGCTGGGGATGTGCATTCTGTTCAGACTGCCCCTTGGGGGGTGGGGGGGGGGTGAGGTGTGTCCTGCATTCCGAGGGCTGGGTTGAATAGACCTGGGCTGCATTCAGAGTAGGTGGAGGAGATTTCTTTTACACCTGAATGGGCCTGGTCTGCCTTTGACACTACTGTCTCCACCTCCTGGCAGGAAGCTGCCCAGAGAGGACAGAACTGATTTTGGTTAGGTAAAGAAGTTCTCTGCCACCAGAGAACAAATAATGTTGTGCTATAAAAAGTGGGCCCAGACCCCAGACTTTTAGATCATTTCTGGAATTCAAAAGGAAGCTTTGCCAGGAAGAGCTGGAGAAATTGAATGAGAGGTACTGCCCCTTTGCTGTGTGCTGTCTGGGGTTGGCCTGCAGTGGCTGTTTCTGCCAAGGAAATGACTTTGCTTTGTGCTGTGTCCTCTGCTTGAGGACACAAAGACTTCACCCCCAGCTCCCCTGAACTCCCTTGCTGAGGGTTCTGACCTGCCAAGAGGTGCCTGTTGTTGTTCTGGGCGTCTAGAGATTGTCCCTGCTGTTGGGAGCTGGAAAAGTAACGCAACGAGGAGAAGCACGATGCATCCGCACCTGTTTCCGAGGCATCGCTGAAGAAATAGATGCAGGGCTTGCCCACGGCTCGGGAAATCGCTGCATGCTGCATCGAGTGCAACGATCTCTGAAGTCCGTGATCACCACAACAATTCCGACACAGGCCCTGCTGTGCGGCTGCACGAACCAACGCATCATCCCAGATTGTCACGCATTGCTTTGAGGTCTTCAGGTCTGTTGCATCGTTGGGGGACGCAGTAAGAAACCGATGCATCACCTCCCCACACAGTAAGAAACCGACATATCATTTCCTCTCCAGTAAGGAACAGACATCATCTCCCCTTTGCAGCAGTAACGAACCGACGCATCACCTCCCCAGAGCAAGGAACTAACGCATCACCTTCCCTGACGCATCCAAGGTACTTTGTGTGGAAAGTGTTGCATCTGCAATTTATTTTGAACAGAACTGTTTCTACCATGAAAGGCATATTTTTATTACTGTATTGTGGATTGTTGTTGTTTTGGTCTTGTATTTTTTAGATAATGATTACTTATTTTTCTAAACTGGTGTGGTGTCTATTTCAAGGGTTTTCACTGTATTACTGTATGTGTGCACAAATGCTTTACACACTCCCTCTGGGATAAGTCTGTCTGCTCATGCCAAGCTACCAAGTGGGTGAGCAGGGGTTATTTTAGAAGTGTATCCCCCTTAGCCTGACTTGGAAGAAAGGTCCCTCCTTGGATAATGGTGCAAACCATTGCCAACTAGAGACGCCCATTTTTAACAGTGTATATGAAAGCCAATGATTTTGTTTTGATCAAGAAACCCAATAGAGTCTTGAAAGGGGAATCTCAATTCACTTCTCCTGTTAGAGTGATCAAGACCAGGACAGCTTCAGTGTTACTACAAGATATAGGTTGGTGAAACCAGAACAGTTTGGTTCAGATATTTCAAAGACGCAAGCTGCTATACATGATCAAACATGTAAACTTTATGCTGAGAATGACTCAATGTGGTCCACTGATGTAGTGGGCCTAGGTAAGAACATTGGTTCTAATGAAAATTTGAGCAACACTCAGGATATCTCTTATTCTGTTCTCATGGGGGAATCTGCTTCAGAAGTTGGTAACACTATTAAAACCAATGCTCATGGGAGTGGCTTGAAGCGTCATGATGGCAGTAGCACTCTAAGAGTGCTCCAGACCCCTCCGTCATCCGCTCTAATCTTGAAAGTCCACCAGCACCAATAACCGACACAATACACCACACACGAAAGGCTGTAAGAGGCGGCTGGGCCCTGTACCTCCGGGAAGTCCCAGTGTGCAAAACAGCAGCTGTGGTGCTGATCGGCAGCCGTAGCCGACCAACGAGAACGTGGTGGCAGCGTGATCGGGATCAAAGGAGAAGCAGACAGGGGACTGGGTGCCGCTGCCGAGTCGTGTCTGAGACTCGCAGAACCCCCTGCCCCGGCTCGCTCTCTGCCCGTCACCCAGAGAAGACCGGGACTGACCTGGTAAATGCAGTGCCCAGTGGACTGCTCTTTGGCTCACCGAGATGGCAGTGGTGAGTGAGAGATGTGGGGCCAGGGACAGAGAATAGGCCTGCGAGGCAACAGACTGAGGCCAAGAAGAGACAGAACCACCTGAAGACACCTCCAGGGCAACACCTGGGCCAGACGGGTTCCCACTGGAATATTACATGGCATATCGGGACATACTTAAACCCCACCTCCACGCCCTGTATAACGTAGTGGTGAGAAATGGTGCCTTTCCACCAGAAACAGATGTGGCAACAGTGGTAACCATACCTAAAACACAGGCCCCTTTGGCTTCCTGTTCAGATTATCGCCCAATTTCTCTAATAAACACGGAAGTCAAGATCTACGCACCAATCCTGGCCATGCGCCTTAAACCAATCCTCAGCAGCCTCATTCATCCAGATCAATGCGGATTCATGCCGTTCCATAGTATGAGGCACTGTTTGCGGCGGATCCACTTGACATTGGCCCACCACGAGCTTGTCACACCATACTTAGCTCTTCTTTTGATTGATTTTTTTTAAAAAAGCCTTCGACGCAGTTGGTTGGCGATATCTGGTGGAGGTGCTAAGCGTGGTAGGCATGGGGCACTACTTCCATTGCCTAGTTCGAGTGCTGTATTCCAACCTCTCTGCAAGGGTGCTAATCAACGGAACTCTTTTGGAGGTCTTCCCCATTCGAAGAGGGACGAGGCAGGGATGTCCGCTGTCACCTCTCTTCGCCCTAGCGATCGAACCATTAGCCTGTCTCATCCGGGCAGATACACAGATCCAGGGGTGGCGCTGGCGAGGCGTACATGAAGACCATATTGCACTATATGCGGACGATGTTCTGCTCTTCCTTGCAGACCCAGTGTGTTTGGGCCGCAGATGCCTCCAGATTCTCCAGATTCTCAGATCCTTCAAACAGACCTCCGGTCTATGCCTGAATTCTGCTAAGTCGACATTGGTGCATCTCCACACATCTACGGAATGCATAGATTGGCAGTCAACTACTCCCATAAGACGATTGTCCTTTAAACATCTCGGTATTTGGGTCGCATTACTCCTGGACCTTGCATGGACACTTAACGTTAGCCCATTAGTCAAGAAAACCAAAGCAGACCTCCGTAGGTGGCACACTCTTCCACTCAACCCCATGGGGAAAATTGCCCTATTTAAGATGATGGTTCTCCCCCGGTTCCTGTACATAGTCCAGAACACCCCAGTCTACCTCTCTTGAGGATGGTTCTGGGAGCTGGACGGCCACGCCAAGGCATTCCTCTGGGGTAGCTCGAGATTACGTATGGCCTTCACCCATACCCAAATAGCCCCATATGACAAAGGCATGGGCATGACTACTTATACTACCTGGCTACCCGCCTTCTAGTGGTGCATGACTGGTTTAACGGTGGCTGGCCTGACCCAGCCTACCATGTGGAACTCGAGAGCCTAGGATTCTCCTGAATCCAGGCGATGCTCTATGGAGACCCAATCCCTCGCAAACTCCCCCATGGCGACATAAGAGGTACTGCTCGCCTGGCACGCTGTGCTGCGTCACATACACTGGGAGACTAGGCTTACACTGCAGACCACCTTGTGGCACGGCAACTGGCTTCACTAGGTAGGGGCATTAGAGGGGTTTAAAAAATGGGACCTAATCCGTATAACATAACTTGGGGACGTGTGGAAGGGTGATCATATACGCCCCTTCCAAGACCTAAAGACTGTCTACTCACTGCATGCTTCACAATTCTACAAATACTTGCAACTCTGACATACTCTTACCCTATATGCACCTGCTGGTACCAAATATCCAGGATTCAGTTCCCTAGAGGGCCAAACCTTGATGGGCAGTCTTGGGAGAGGAGGGCTATCTAAGATTTACCACTCACTACTTTACAACTTCCCATCCACTCTTAACCCCCTTCGACATAGGTGGGAAACATGGCTGGGCCCATTGGAAGTCGAGGACTGGAGTTACACCCTAATGGCTCCCACAGTGATTACTATTTCTGCCAGGCTCCGGCTGGTCCAAGTGTATTATCTCCACTGCGCATATCTCACCCCTGTTCTCCTACACCGGCCAGGGTTCTTGACCACCCCGGCTAGCCCCCGTTGCAAGACAGAACCCACAGACTTTGATCACAAGGTCTGGGGCTGCAGTCACCTCACCCCATATTGGACGACAATAGTGTCCAAGCTGAGCAACTTGTTGGGCTGGGAGGTCCCGCTTAACCCCCTAACCCTACTCCTGAGAATTATGGACGGCATAGACAGGTCCCGGACAGACAACACTTTCCTGGGGACGGCCATCATAGCAAATGTGTCATTACGGCCGCATGGAAAAACCCTGCCCCCCAGCATAATCAGATGGCGCAAAGGGCAGTGGCGGCTGGTTTTAATTGGCAAACGGGGTGTTGCCCTACCAGTGGCTGGGAGAAGAGAGAGAAATGCACATAATGTGGAGCAGCAGCTTTAAAGCGCTTTGCTCAGTGCTCACTGCTCCGTGCAAATTCTAGGTTTTTTTTTTGTAAAGGAAGGGGTGAGGATGAGGTCAGAGTGAGACGAGTCGTCCTGCCCATGTGTTGGCCGGGGGCGAGGGCAATTGCTCGCCCTCAAGGCACACACAAGGAGAGTGATGTCATCATGATGGGAGTGGCCGGAAGAAGCAGCAATGGATAGCTTTTAAATTGGGCGCTTATGCTGTAGCCCAAAGCGGTACAAAAGGGGGTGGTGATGGACGGAGCATCTGAACCAATCAAACACTCTCACCCAGTCAAAAGATCTGGGTTCAATCCATCACCGTTCTTTAGCCCACTCCGCCACCCCAGTTCAGACATGGCCATATGCAAATCAGTCTGACCCTGTGCCTCATGGGAACAGTCCAGCCCGAACTGCCAAGCCGTGCCTTTCCTGGACCGGAAACAAGCTTCCTAGGACGGTTTTCTGGCATTTCAGCCGTCTTCAGCCAGGCTTGCTTGAATCCAGTGGCAAAGTGAGCAAGGGACTCACATCTGAGCATACCCTGCCAACTTATGGCGAACAAAGCGGTACAAAAGGGGGTGCTGATGGACAGAGCATCTGAACCAATCAAACACTCACACCCAGTCAAAAGATCTGGGTTCAATCCATCACCGTTCTTTAGCCCACTCCGCCACCCCAGTTCAGACAGGGTCAAGACTGATTTGCATATGGCTGGTTTCAAACTGGAATGGCATGGTGAGCAAAAAAAAACGATGGATTTAGGCCCAGATCTCTGTACTGGGGTGAATGTATGACATTGTTCTCCATTCTGTCCATCACCTGTTGTTTTTGCGTATGCTGTAGCCCAGGCATTTTCAGCAGAGCGCTGTTGAACTAAATGGTAAGGGACAGGGCTGGCCTACATTGACAACGTGAAGTGGGTGGCAACAACAACTGAGGCACTCCCTTCATGTTTGTGTTACTGTTTATGTTTAAGCTTCCTGATTGGGCAATGGAAGCTGGGGGAGTGAGCTGTGGAAGAGTTTGTCTACACAGCAGCAGCTCCGATTTCATTTCCGTGGTATTGAGCATTTATTTATTTATTTATTTTAAGGTTTTATAGAGCGCGTAGTAACCCTAGAGCATCCCAGCGCTTGAACCTGAACTCAGGAGGGGTCAGCATCGGAAGGGGTTAAGGGTCAAGGAAAAAGAAGGGTCTTCAGTGCCATCCTGAACTGAAGAAGATTAGGTTCAGTTCTCAGTCTCCGGGGGAGGTTGTTCCAGTGTTTGGCCGTGTGGACCGAGAAGCGGCGTCCTCCGGACCGGGCTTTTTTAACTCTGGGGACAGTGATGAAGTTCTCTCCGCTTGAACGGAGGGCCCTACTCGCTTTGTAAGGGATGATGAAATCCTTGAGGAGGGGTGGGCCTTTGTTATGGAGAGTCTTATGGGCCAGGCAAAGGGCCTTGAAAGCAACCCTTTCTCTGACTGGGAGCCAATGAAGGAGCTTCAAGGCTGGCTTTGCCGAGGATCTGGCGGGGGTGTCGGTAAGTAGGCGGGCCGCGGCGTTTTGAATTTTCTGCAGGGTATTGAGTGTAGCTTCGGGGGCACCCAGGTAGATTGCGTTGCTGTAGTCAAGTCTCGCCAGGATGAGGCCCTGAATCAGAAGTTTCTTGGAGGTGGCGGGAAGCAGGGGGAAGACCTTTCTGCAGGCCCTGAGAAGTCCGAAGCAGATTCCTGCCGTCTTTTTGGCCTGTGTTCTAAAGCTCAGGTCCTTTTCGAGCCATACGCCCAGGCTCTTGACCTCCTCCTTGGGTGCAGGGGGGTCACCTAGACAGTCGGGCCAGATGTAAGGCATGCAGCAGGTGTTCATGTTGGCTCATGTTTATCGTTCAGGAGGGAAAGCACTAGTGCGCAAAGTATAACTACAGTGCAGTGTGCAGTCACAGCGTAAGGCTCGGGTGAGAAGAGAACATTTCTTAAATTAACAAGGTCGATGTAAAATAATGACTTGGAACTAGCTATAGCCAGTTTGACGAGATATTTATTTGCTAATTCCAGGATGTTAAGGGCCGTGCCTAGATCTGAGCGGAAAGAGCAGGTCACTTCACAAACAAACACGCATTCAGTCAGACAAGGCAAGCTTCAAGCTGCAGCTGGGGCTAAATGAGGAATAATGGGCGGATGGGGCATGTCTGATCTGATAATCAATCTATACTGTTATTAATATTTTCAAAGCCATTTCTGGAACCTGTTAAGTGAATCGCACCTGTTCCAATCACATCCGAGTGCCTAGCCGCGCACCATAAATCAGAGAGATGAAATATAAGAGCCCCTGAAAGCCCAGGGACATGGGCTAATGGGAGCGACAGCCAGGGCGCACGTGCTGTTCGGAGCCGGGGCAACGCCGCGCTGCCGGTCTCGAGGCGGGATGATGTTTGGCTGAGTGAACAGAGGAGCAGCGGTTAGAGTTAGTTACCTAGTGTACCGCGTCGCCATTTTTTTCCATTTTTTTATCTGTGACACTGATTATTTTCATTTCATCGTGGGCTTATCTATGCTTCTATACTGCGGAACACCCCTGCCGTTCAGTTCCAGGCTAGAGGCGGTTTAATTGTATATCAAACAGAGGTAGCAATGTGTGTAACAGGATTGTAGCCAAGGAGATTGGCTATTGCTCGCCGCGAGGCACAGCTGAGGTAAACTCTGGGGTATTTTTCATATGTTTCAATATTTCAAGTCTACATTATCGCAAGCACTCGTCTGCTTCTGCTTAGGGACTTTTTTCTCTGTTCAACTGACTCTATTTAACTGTCTTGATAGAACACGACCAGTAGAGATCAGTAAAATGCCAGAAGTGCTTTCTGCTTGTTCAACTGCCTCTATTTAATTGTCTTGATAGAACACGACCAGTAGAGATCAGTAAAATACCAGAATTGCTTTATGCTGAGGGACTTTCTTTTATTTTCTTTTTCTGGTAACTGCCTCTTTTTAACTTTATAGCTAGAAAACGACCAGCAGAGGTCAGTAAAATGCCAGAATCACTTTAGCATTCTCTAAATTCCAGTCCATAGAAATTGTCTTTCATAAACACCCGTAGTCAATAATATTTTTTTCAAATCTTGTATTTTCAGTGATATGACAACTGAATGCCCTGATTTTATATTAAAAACAGCTTTGGACTGTACCATTTTCTGCAATATTTCTCTCCATGTGTTCCCATACCTGGCGTGTCACGCAGTTCAGTACTTACTTTCCCTCCCCTCCATCTTAAAGAACAGTAGATGTTTCAGCACCCAGGCTAATGGTGCTGCATAGCTAAATACATATAAGGTCCCAAAGGCGAGACCGATTGCATTGCAAATGCTTGGATTTTTTTTGCTGTGGGGAAAGGGTGATGTAGCAAGCTTGCATTCCTATGTATCTTTATGTTTTGGCAACTTATCTTATGTATTTTGGTGCTATATGGCTTTTGTTCTCCTTGTATTGCTTTAATCTGCTTTCTATATTCTATTTGGAATTTACAATATGGGTCTGAGAACTTCCAGGCACTATTCCTTGCCTGTCATCAGAGCCATCTGGATGTCGCCAGTGTCGTGGGTCCTATTTCCAGGAATACAGTACTCTCCTTCAGACAAGGCCACCTGACTCGTCAGTGGAATCTACGTACACAGCCCCGCTACACGAGCTCAAGCTGCCTTGTTTCCAGCATATTATGATTTGACAATCCCAATCGAGTTTCTGCATAAAGGAGGGACACTAGGCTTGAAATCGGTAGTCTCCACCAAGGAAAGTTGTGTCTTTTGATTAATAATGTCTCACTATTTTTAGGTCTCGCGTGGCGTACTGCGCACATGCGCAGTCGAGCTTGCCAGATTTTATGTTTTAGAGTGTATTTCACTAGCGAGGGTTAAGCTCCGCCCCTCTTCTCCATTGGCTGGCGTCACCGTTCATGCAAAACGGTGGCCAGCCATTGGAGAAGAGGTCCTAGTGACGTTCTTTTTTCTCTTTTAGCCCCGTCCTTTTCAGATTGGGTTCTATTACTTCCTGCTGGCGTAAAAGGTTTCTTAGCTTCTTTATGGGTCCAGGTGGCCCCATAAAGAAGATAAGGAACCTTTTATGTCAGCAGGAAGTCAGTCTGAAAGGGACAGGGATAAAAGACAAAAGGCTGTGTCATGGCGAGCGTTTGTTATCTTTCTTTTATCATGTTTCTCTGTCGCGGTCCGTTTTACTCTCTCTTCTTTTTCCGCGTTTCAGTCGATAGCCTTTTTTGTCTATTTTGCAAACTTTTTTCCCGTTCTTCTGTCCCTATCTCTTCTTCTTTCCATTTCTTTTCTAGTTCGCAACTTAACGAATGTGAACTGTAATGTACTAACCCTGGAGTACGTTGTCGCTACTCTAACAGTTGAAGGTTCGAGTATTTTGCTAAACAATACCAAAACATGAGTTTGTGTTTAATTATGCTGCCGTTGGCTCAGTGGGCTTACACATCGCTACCAGTGGTCTGTGGCCGACCCCCATGCTCACAGTTTCAAAGTTAGAGGGTTTATTCAGCATTTCATCCTTCCGAGATCGATACAATTGTCGAGCGGCGGGAACGTGACTGGACGGACGGCTGCCTTCTTCAGCGTTTGGAGACGTCTTTGTCATTCCCAGGTACACGTTTGTGGTTATATTAAGTTACCGCCCACAGACGGTTTCCCGGACTGGTAGTTTGGTACGGTGGGAATCGCCTCAGCCCCTGCTCCCTGACTGCGTCACTTGTGTGTTGTTCTTTGTTCTTATCGTGCACTTTGAGTTATGCAAAGGTGGAGACGACACTGCAGCCTAGCAGAGGGGGTACTTCTGCGCCCTGAAAGGGGGGGACGCCACTGTGACCCTGGGTGGCGTGCACTAGCTGTCCCTGGGACGTCTTTGACAGTATTGGGGCCCTCCCCTATACAAGACCTGAAACAAGCCCCTTCACCACGAACTCGGAGGCCCCTCTCACCGTTCTAACCCATCTGTGCTGCAGTCCCACTGACTGGAACGCCGCCCCCCAGCCAAATGTCGTCCCCCCCCCCTGGGCTATGGTGAAAGAGTTCAAGGCTAAAACTAGGCCCGGACTAGCAGGCCTCGCGCAGCAGGACCCCTGGATGTCCCATTAACATATCCCCCTCCCCCACAGCACCGAGGAGCCCCCACGGCCAGGCCACGTCTCTTCTCAGAGTATTTATTCCTGTTCGCCCGTTAGTGCCCCCGGTGGCCCGAAGACAGCTGCTGTCCCGGGGACACCCCATAATCTCCGATCAGCAGAGCCGAGCACACCCCGACCTCATCAATCCAGCGGTGGGTGAGGTCCTGTCAGATCTCTGTCTCAGTGACCTCCCCCTATCCCCCCACCTTTGTAACAGCCGAGCCTCCCCCCCCCCTCCAGGCTGTCTCAGCCTGAAGGGAAGGGGCGTCAGGAGGAGACAGCCTGGAGGGTCTCACCTTCACCTCTGCTGACGTCACCTGGATGATAACCTGTGTTTTCTGCGGCATCGGAAGGCTGATGATCGAGACGGGCCCTCGCTCATCGGAAACCCCGTTGTCGCGATTTTTGCGACAGAGCGTTCAGTGACATGGTTGTATAAGTTACCTCAACCCTAAGGCCACGCAGAGGAGCCCCGCCAGAAGTATAACAGGAAAAACCCTAAGGCCACACAGAGGAGCCCTGCCAGAAGCATTACAGGAAAAACCCCAAGGCCACGCAGAGGAGCCCCGCCAGAAGCATTACATGGAAAACAGGTGGGATCTAAATATTGCCCCCCCCTCCCCCGCCCCTGAGGGGGAGAAAGCGCGACATCGTTTCACTTACAATACAATGCAGAGAAAGCGCTGGGGGGAGGCACCCACCCGGATTACTGTCACCAAGATTACCCCACCCGATCACGGTCAGCCAAGAGGCGCCCACCCCGAACACTGCAACACAAGAGACGCCCATTCATGATCACTGCCACCCAAGAATCACCCACCCTGATCGCTGCCACCCAAGAGGCACCCACCCCGAACACTGCCACCCTTGCATTCCCTCCCCGAATACTGCCACCCAAGAGGCACCCACCCGAACACTGCCACCCTAGCATTTCCACCCCGAACACTGCCACACAAGAGGCACCCACCCCGAACACTGCCACCCTAGCATTCCCACCCCGATCACTGCCACCCATCCTGAAACCGAGAGTTAAGGAGCGTTAATTGTCCACAATTCACAGCCCCAAAAGGTTCACCCCTGGGCCTCGCTGCTGGAACTTCATCAGTAAATTATTTACTGATTGGCATGGTGTGTTTCTCCGCTAGATTACCCCCTGCTGTGGAGTCAAGCTTCCCTAATGACACCAAAGTGCGAAGACCCTCTCGCAGCCCACGCCGTGTACCGATGCGCATCGGACGGAACCGACACTCACCTCTTCAAGCAACGCCCATTGGTTGGGTGGGTGTTCCCGCACCCGCCGGACACTTCTTCCCCCCACGCCCCGTACCCTCCTTTTCTTCTGCACCCCTTCTCACATCCGTCCGCTCGCACCTCTGGACCCATGTAAATTAACCAATCAGAAACAGCCAACACTTGTCAAGATCACCCCGCAAGTGATATACTTCTGACCCCATATACATAGTCATTCATCCTAGGTGACACTGCGCATGCGCAGGAGCTGCTTTGACTGAGTCGACAATCAGGCCCATGGCAGGTCCATAGATTTCATTCGGAGGAAGTGCCAGCTGGCGCTCATGTAAAATGCTCCAGTACCTTCAAGCTGATTTCGCTGGACATAAAACTGCAAAGAATGCCCCATAAAGGACTGGTTTATGTCCTGCTGGCAATCAGCTCTGCCCGTAACAGGAGTGAGTCAGACGCGATTCTTCCTTAGGGACTGGTCATGCAGAGATAGTGACCGCTCCTTAGGCACTGATCGTGGGGAATGACTTAACAGCCCAAATGATACACCATTTTGGCAGGAACCTTGAAATGGTGTTGCAATAGACACCGTTTGTGTTCTAAAAGGAAGCATAGCAGTGCAAGCCGGTGGAGGGGAATATGCCTATTCCGGGGTTGTTTCACATTAACGTCAATCATTTGTTTTTAAAATATAGCCGGACCACTGAAATTATTCAATAAGCGGAAGTGGCGTTTTGTGCTTGTTTTCTGACGCCCTGCTCCATTTCCGTGTGCACCCCGTAGCGGGGTTGCTCGGTGTGCCCCGTCCCTAAGTTTGTACAGTTCCCCCTCTGTCACCCTCTCCTTGAAGTGGAGATTAACAACTGCCATAAACAGATCGCCCTTGCCTTCCAAATAAGCAGGCGTTTTATGGCCCTAATAAAAAATTTAGATCGGGCTATGGGTTCTTGAGGAGACTGGGGCATGGCCGGGGGTCTAGAAGGGGCGCTGCCAGGCCAGGCAAAAGGGTCGGAAATGACGACGGGTTCTTTATGTACCTTAGAGACACCAGGAGAGAGGCTTCAGAAGCAGGCACGAAAGGGCAGTGCGGGCTGCGCAGGTGTGACTCAATGTGCCAGAGTAAACATGCTTTATGTAACCACTGCTCCGCCGTTATGTGATGGGAACTGCGAGTATCAGCGTTAAATCCATGCTGTCTCTATAAAAGAATGTGCAAATATTCGAGTTCCGTTGCCTATGTGGAGTCCGTGATTGCGAGTCAGTGTGCACACATACACAGAGAGCACACGCCAGTATGAAGCTAACCAGGGCCTACCTCGTGTTGTGCATAACAAGGTGACGGGCTCGTCAGGAACTGTAAGTGTTGGACGAGAGCCTTAAGGCAAGGTGTGTGTGTGTCATACTTCCCTGTCGGTATGATAAGGGGTTCTCCATTCGTGTCTGTTATTGTTATGTGTTAATAGTTGTAGATGCGGGGCACGTTATATTGTGTCCAACAGGGTTGGTTTCGTTAGTGTGTTGCTTAAATTGACACCCTATATTTTTTTCAGATGGACACTGCGTCAATTCGAGTGTTACGTAACACCTGTATTTTGAATGTTCATTTTATCAGCTATCATTTATCTACCACCACGGGTGACCTAAACCAGCTGGGGTTGCTTACCAGGTGTGTGGGCTGTCTGCCACTGTCGGCTGTCTCTTTTCCTGAGGTATCTCTGACCAGCCGCGCCATCGTCCCCGGGTTCTTCGCAGTGGTCGATGCAGGGAGGTGGGCTCTTCGGTGCTGTAATACAGAACGAGAGGTCGGCGTTATTTCAAGAGGAGGCATAAATACATGGCAGTCCGGTGCTGTGTGTGCTGTGTCGCCGTATGTGGTGTGTTGCTGCGTGTGGCATGTTGCTTCATGTGTTAGCTTCTAGGTCTGAAGGGCACCATTAGACTGGCGGCTCTTTCAAGAACCTGAAACCTTTCTGGGGTTTCTCTCCGACCCACTGAATACAGCAGGGGCAAAAAATGCTATCCTGCGTTTTAGGAAAGTTTTGATGTATGTCTTAATAGGTAAACCCATCAAAAGTCACAAAATTATTAACGCATGCCCTCATAATAAAAGTGCCCTGTGAGAAGTTGGCCTGGTATATGATGCTCACTAGTTCTAGTGATCACCTTGTACCATGCCAAGCAACCCTTATGGTGCAGGTTGTAAAGTCAACCTTATAGACAAGCTATCCTAGGGGTAGCATGGACTAAGCAGTCTTAGGCTAAACTCTGTAAAGGCATGTGAAGCAAGCTGTTTTACCATACACAATCCCTTGAATACCAAATGAAAGGACACCACACAGATATATATTGAAAATATATATAGATTTATTACTACAAGTATCCCTGATACTCTTTATGAGCACAGAAGCAAATGCGTTAAAACAAAACACAGTTTAAATACACAAAAGTTGCACAATTTTGGATGAGCCCTAGGGGCCACCTAAACCATATACTAAAATAGTGGTATAAGAACCACTATGGGGAAAGTGAAGAGGCCTAGGGCCTGGGGAATCGCTGGAGCTGTTCGGGACTAGCAGTGAAGAAGTCGGGAAAGGCCCGCGGGACTCGGGTGCAGTGCGGAAAGTGCACGCTTTACCAATGCAATGTCAATGGTGCGTAAAAGTTACAAAGTTAGTTAAAAAGGAACCTTCCGAGTGACCTAGAAGGATGAAACTTTAGACACAGACACTAGAGGTGTGTACCAGTGTGGGAACACCGGCGGAGCTGAGTTACCTTACCCACAGGAAGCGGGTGCATAGGGTCGAAGTAGTGTCGGGTTTCGTCACGCAGGTCGATGGTGCTTGGAGCTGAAGATGCTGCAGGCGACTCGAGGTGAAGAGTTCCGGTGGATCCAAGGGTGGATCTGAAGAGGTGAAGACCTGAAAGCAGAGGGGACAATGTTCAAAGTCACTAGCCAGTGACTACCGTGGAACCAGAGTGGAACCAGGCGATGTCGGGTGCAAACAGGTGATGTCGTGTAGCTTCTCTCTGCAGCCACGTGGACACGAGGGGTCGAAGACGTCCAGGAGTCGGTCACGAGCTGTCCCACGCAGGCTTCTCGCTGTTGGCGGTGTCGGCAACTTGATTGGAGCAAACAGGCCTTGGCTAATGCAAGCCACGCAGGAATCGAAAAAGGCTTGTTACTCGGACCAGCAAGGTCAGAGCAGGTGCTCCTTTTTACAGGAGCGAGGGCAAGTCTGGAGCAACCAGACCCGCAGTGTAAATTGAAGGTTTCGTCGCCAAGATGGCCGCTAGCCACGTGGCAAGTGGCCGGGATGGCGCGCCGAGTGGCACAGTGCAAAAGGGCCCCTCGCAGATCGTGGAGATGCTGGGGGGCTGATCTTCGGTGCAAGGGCTGCTCGAGGTTGGGGCTTCTCAAACCCCAAAGCACAGCGTCGAGGGTGCCTCTGATGCTGCGCAGTCAGCTTCTCGGGGGTCTTTCAAGAGGTCCGGTCCCACGTCTCTCGGTGCCTCCACGGGTCCCTTCTTTGCAGGGACTGTGGATCGGGCGGTGAGAAGTCTGGGAGTCTGGGTCTTGTCAGGCTCTGGGCTCGGGCTCCGGCGGGAGGCGGCGGCAAAGCAGACGTCGAGTTGCTGGTTGGTGCCTGTGTTCACAGGGTGGTCACTCCTTGGCCACAAGGGAGATTCTCTTCCGTCTTCTGTGCAGCAGAATGTCGAAGTCCAGTCTTCTGTAGTATTTCAAGTTGATTCAGGATGATCTGAAGTCTCAGGACACAGCTCCCACTCTTATTCGAATCTGGGGGGCCGGATCACCTACTAGGTCCCTCCTCTGGGTGGAACCAGGAAGGGGAGTGGTTACACCCCCTTTCCTTTGTCCAGTTTCGCGCCACGACTGGGGCTGGAAAGCCCCAGCACCGGTTTGAACTGGCCTATGCACAGGGACACCTTGTGTGCCCCAGGCATGTCTGATTCTATTCAGCCCTGTCCTACCCAATACACAAAATCCTGTCTGGAGTGGTGCTAGCACCTCCCCAGGCAGGAAACCCTTTGTCCAAGCTGCCCTCGCTGGAAGGACTCCCAGCAGCAGGAGGTCAGACTTGTGTCTGTGGTGGCAGCATCCATTTTGGGATGCTAAGGCTCTGTTTAACTTTAACCGGGGTTCAGGCTAGGTACATGTCGTGTCCCTCTAGAAGGGTGGAATGCTACCCCCGTCGCCAGAACTGGCGAGGGGGTAGTATTCCAATTCGTATGACACCTTACTCGACATGTTTTGATAAAGCCAAACCCAAGATAGCATTTAACCGCGAGGTTCATAATGCACTTAAGAGTATATGGTATGGCAGTATCATGAAACAGCTAAAGGACATGGTTCCGAAAGCTGCAGACAGGCTCAGCTCATGCCAGAGCACTATCTCACATATTCCCAAGCACTCTGCCTCCAGGATTGATGAGGCCTTCCATAGGAGTGGCTGATAGGGATATATGTGTCCATTTTAGGTTAGGTATAGGCATACTACACCTAAGTAAGGGGTGATTACACCGACTTACCCCAGCTGAGTGATCAGCCAGTTGTGTCAAATATGGAGGCCAGGCCAGGGGTGGCACAATACATGCTGCAGCCCCTGGTAGGCCTTGGAAGCACCTATGCCCTGGGTACCTGGGTACACTGTTACAGGGGCCAATAAGGTGTGCCAATTCCAATTGTGTATGTACCTAAGGTACATGGAGTCCATTTTAAGGAGAGAGCAATTAGCCTGGGGCCCTGGATAGCAGGATCCCAGGCCAACTAAAGTCAAAAACCAGCTAAACACCAGGCAAAAAGTTTGGGGGTAACCATAGTCAGATATCCACCTTCCTACATGCCCACACTGCACGCCAAAAGTGTGCACAACTGAATACAATCTGAATAATATATTTGAAATAATGCTGAAATTACAGAACGCTTTAATGTACAGTTTGTATCATTCCTGGTTGGTCAGCAGGGTCTATGTTGATGTGTTGATTGATGCACATGGTGTTCAAAACACAATTGTGTCGCCTGTGCTTGTGACTGTTGTTAGAACTGGGATTTCTGGTTGGCTAAGGCTTACTCCAAAGCCAGGCAGAAACCACCATTCTAGTCAGGGCAAGGGGGTCACACGCCAAGATAACCCCTGCTCACCCCCTTGGTAGCTTGGCACGAGCAGACAGGCTTATTCCGGAGGCAATGTGTAAAGCATTTGCGCACGCACACAACAGCAACAACATCCTAGGCACACCACAAAAGGAACTCCACACAAGGTTATATAAAAATAACTTTTGTATTGTCAAAACACATCAGATAGTAATCACACAATATACATTGTGCCAACTGGCACGGGCAATATTCACAAGGGATTATTTACACCAGGACAGGGCCACATGGGCCACTGTCAGAATCAACACTTAGCAGAAATAGCACTTCTAGAACTTAGAATAAGTGTAGCACAAAATAACAATTATAGGTCACAACCAGTAACTACTGGTAAAGGTAGGTACACACTACGCAATACTAATAACCATAGGCCTAGATCCCGCATGGACACATAACCTCTCTAGTATAACATACTAGGCAAAGTAAACTCCTAAGCATTAACACCTTTAGAAGTATAACACAAGCATAAAGGCAAAGCACATTACGCAGAAATCACATTAGGCCTAAACAGTATAAATACAGTAGACAATCTCTCACTAGTCTAAACACATTAGACTGTGCCTCCTAAGAATAAATCACATTTAGGGGCGTAACTCACAGAGTGAAAACATCTCAATAGCATCAACCTCCACAGGTAAAACCATCTCTAGAGGTATCAACACAGGGTGCGTAAAACATACTAAATGCATTACATTTCCTAGCACCACATCACTCTAGCCCATAAATCACCTTAGGCAATTATCATCACAAACATAGTAAGTAAAATCACATTGCGTAAAAATCACATTAGGGTCTTGCACCCTATCCATATACCAGCCCCCCCAGGCCAACTGGCCATCTCATAAAGGGACTCAAAAAGCCCTGTGTCCAGAATGTCAGGGCGCGCTGCCAATGCAGCACCAGGCGCAAACCTAAACGTTGGAACTGCCCACTACTTGCTGGGCAGCTGGGAACAATCCCAAGGGCCTAAACGCTGCAGCTGACACTAAGTGCTGCGCAGCTGTGGAAGGCCTGGCGCCACTGTGCCATCTCTGTCCCACACAGGGACTCTCTCTCCCTTGGTGCCTAAACGGTGCAGCTGCCCACTAATTGCTGGGCAGCTGGTAAACAACAAAACTGCGACAGGGCCCTCACTGACCCTGGAACAGAACTGTGCCCAAACGTTGGAGCCACACAGGCTCTACCTAAAAGGTGCCCCACGGAGCCATCTGGCTCTGGAAACTAATGGGGGCGGGGGAGCCACCTCGGCTCCCTAAACAACATGCCCCCAGACGTGGGAGCCACGGGGCTCGAAAAACCACTTGCCCCTTTGTTTGAGTGGCCCACTGGGCATACGGGGCTGCTCGGACTCGGTGCCTGTACTGGCACCACCAAAATCCATCTGCTCCCTCGTGGGTCAGAAACAGAAATGCCCCCATGCCGTTGGAGCAGCCCTCTGTCAAGCGGGGCTGCTCTGAGGGTCGCACCGGCGTGGGGCCTCCACTTCGCTCCCCCCGGCCTGCTGTACTTACCGGCTCTCCGGGCGGGAACTCCTTTCGGGACGCGGCAGCTCTTCTCCTGCGGGGTTCCCGGGACTCCTGGGAGCCCCACACTGCCGTCGGCGGCCTCAGCCACCATTTTCGCCTCCCCCGGGCCCCCTCCTGGGGCCCAGGGCTCTCTCCACCGGCAACAACCGCGGGAGTCAGCCAATCAGGGTGCAGCTCCTCAACGAGGATCCAATCCCAGCGCGAGCCTGGGGATGATGCGGCGGCCCGGGGACCAATCCCAGCGCGGCGTTGCTAAGGGGGCTCATCTTGCTCAGCCAATCAGGGCGCAGCTCCTTCAGTTCCCTTCTCCGCGGCCCCGGCAAGGGACGGCGAGATCCTCAGGCAGTTTCAGGCCCCGGGCAGTGGCGTTGATAAGCGGCACTGAGGTTTTTAGGGCACAGGTCATAGATCGACTGCTCAAAAGGCCACAAGCACACAGAGGGCAGGAGCGCTTCCCTCAGAGGAAAACGACAGCGCTCTGCCCAGGAAAGTAAAATAAAGTGCTCTCAAGCGCTGGGGGAAAAATAAAGCGCTCCAGGCGCTAGGGTCCCAAAAGTCCAGGGACCGGCACAAAGTCCTTCCAGGCATCCAGGGGCTGGGCAGGGCCCAGGGAGGCAAGCCTTTCCCTGGGCCCAAGCAGCAGCACGCCCCTGGCAGGATTCAAGTAGCAAAACAAGAACATTTTGTAAGGAGACACAGCCCCTTTTTATACAGTCCAAACCTTTGTCTAAAGGTGGAGGGTGGGGGCAAAACCAGGCGCAGCTCAGCCACCCCTTCCATTCACTAGTCAAGCTAGGGTCATCAGTCGCACCACAGGGGGCAGAGCCAGCAGTGTGTGGGGAAAGCCCAGCCCTATTCAGGTCCCAGGTGCACCCCTCCCCTCACATCAGCATGCTAATCTCTCCACTCACCACCGGGGCAGACCCATCCAGACTCCTGGAGCCAGGCTCACCAGCCAGCTCCAGCCAATCACGTGCCAGCACACTCACACCCATGTCTAGAAGTGGCACATCCATGCCGCATACATCATTGCGCAGCATTCAATCTCACAAGTTCGCACATACCAAACTCGACCCTGCACTCCCCACACATCGGAAACTACCATGGTCACACATATTCCCCATGCATTCCTATGGGAGGGCAGGTCACTCTCACACATACACAGAGAGCTCACGCACTTTACACTGTACCACAGTGAAAAAGTGCGCAGAGGCCTAAAATCACCAACACCAGATTACAGAAATAGGCCAGGAAAAAGCAAAAAGTTTCGGGGTGAACCTGCCAAAAAGGGCCAGGTCCAACAACTGCTGTTTGACGTCACAAACCTGGCCAAGATTTTTCCAAAGTTTCCTGCGAAGGTACTCAGTGTGCGTGTCTGAGCATATGGGGGAAAAAAATCACATATCCATTTGTTTGGGAGATATTGTTTGGGGAGACTTGGGGTACCTTTGTTACTCCTTCTGACTCGGAGAGGACTGAACACATCCTTCTTGTAGTAAGAAAATAACCTTCAATGTTTTCGTTTATAAATCAGACATAGTGTACTAATGTACCAGTACTTTTTCAACCTTGACATTCCAGTGAAGGTTCGCCCGATCTCAAACCTGTGGCATCCTTCTAGTTGTTTGGCAGCTATTGCCGGATCCGGAAGGTTAGGCTCCGGAACCGGAAGTCGGCCATTTTGTGTGCCGCCGACTAGGAGCAGTGAATGCACGTACCCGGCGCTCCGGGAATAAAGGCTTAAACTACACAGCCTGTCTCTGTGTCTCTTTGGGGCAAAGAACCCCACTTTCACAATGGCGACGAGGCGGGATTCGATCCAGCATTAGCAACGCTGGTCCCGCGGGAAAAAAACAAAACAGAATTTCCTGCAACATACAGGACAGATCCCCGAACCCACGGAGCACCACACAGAGACTCAGGAGATATCCCGGAGCGCGGCAGAGGCGACGGCTGGTGCACCTGCCGACGGGCAGTCGGCGTACCACCACCCGCAGGGCAGGACACTCACACCCCCTGCCAGCCTTCACAAAAGAGGACGCCACCATCCAAGAGGTGACTAGGGGTTGCCAGAGGCGAAGGAACGGCTACACTTGGCGTGGCGACCGCGTTGACACCCACCTCGAACGCAGCCAAGGAAGGTGGCCACCCCAGAAGGCAACCGCCCCGCACCAGGCATGCTGGCGGATCAGCAAATAAGGGGTGAGGTGGCAGGCAGAACTGACGGCGGTAGACCACGCGCTGACAACAGGGTAGAAGGTGCGACCAGAGGAGCGGACAGCAGGGAGAACGACGAGGAGGACAGCGAAACCAGACAGGCGCCCGGTAGCCCGCCCAACCGAGCGGGTTCCGCCCAGAGGATCCAGAGAGGCGGCAAGATGGCGACACCATCCTCTTCCCTCACCCACATGGTCCCGTTCCTACCGAAGAGAGGGGAGCCCACGATGCCGTGGGAAGACTGGAAACGATACTTCCTCAACTACCTGGAAGCATTGGAGGACGAGAGTGAAACCGCCTACACGAGCCAAAGGAGAAGAAAGATACTACTTCATAATCTAGGCCCGGAGGGGTTGAGAATCTACGACACCATGGTCAAAGGCACCAGAGACGCGACCGACACAGACGTGTTCCGGCATGCGATGGATGACCTGGACGCACACTACAGACCGGTGGTATCCGTAGCCATTGACAGACATTCCTTCTTCCACAGGAAACAAGAGAGTGGAGAGACAGTGGATGAATATGTGGCAGCTCTGCAGAAACTCGCCATCACATGTAAGTTTGGAGCCCTGCATGACGACTTGATACGGGATCAAATCATTATGCACACGACGAGCACACATGTGCAGGAAAAGCTGTGGGTGAACGGAGATGCGCCCTTGAAGGAGGTGTGGGCCATGGTGAAGAAGGCGGAGTTGTCCAAACGGTGCGCACAGGCAGCCAGGAAGGACGGAGGTGGAACACAAACAGTTTGTAGAGTCATGGTTCACAACAAGGGAGACAAACCGAGACAACGAGAACCCACAAGAGATCCAGACAGCAGAAGAAACCAACACACGGGAGGAGAAAACCCGAAGATGAGCAGAGGGGGAAGACCAAGCTGCTACAGGTGTGGAAGCATGTCCCATCTAGGCAATGACAAGGTATGCCCAGCGTTCCGGGCGAAATGTTCCTTCTGCAACATATACGGACATTACGAAAAGGTATGCCGTAGGAAATCCAAGAGAACCACCATCAAATACGTTGACCAAGGAAACCAGGAACAGGAGGAAACACCAGAAGACGAAGGGGACCAGGAAGATCTCCTTTACATTGATGTCCAAGTCCTGGAGATGGGAGGCCAAGAGTCGGACAAGCCCAGACTAAACATGCACATGGGTGGGGTGCCCATTGAAATGATCGCGGACTCAGGAGCCCCCATCACTATTGTCCAGAAACGAGTGTGGGAAGAGAAGTTCAAGACTCAGGTGAGAGCGGAACTGCACCCTATGGATGTGAGGCCGGTCACATACACTGGGCAGAGAATACCTATGTTGGGGTATTGCCCGCTACTATTCGAGTTCAAGGGAAGACAAGCCAACTGCAAACTCTACATAGCAGAAAAGGGGCCTTCAGTACTCAGCTGGAAGGATCAAGGTGCCCTAGGCATCATGTTGAACCCCGGAGGCAAAGAGAAGGTGTTACTCATGGACATGGAGAGTGGACATGATGAGGAGGCGTGGCGCAAAGACTATCCAAAAGTGTTCAGCGGGCAGATTGGTGAGCTGGTCAAGTTCAAGCACATGATACGATTGAAGGAAGGAGCAAAACCAGTCATCCACAAGGTCAGGAACATCCCTTTCCGATGCAGAGAAGCAGTACAAGACGAACTAGACAGGCTGGAAAAGGGCGGAGTAATACAGGCCATAGAGAGTGCTTGTCGCCCCTAGTGGTGGCCCAGAAGCCCAACGGGAAGGTGAGGCTATGTGTAGACCTCAGAGAACTGAACAAAAACATTCTGATAGACAAGTTCCCGCTCCCGCGCATCAACGAGATGCTGGCAATGACAAAGGGGACTAAGTGGTTCTCGACGGTTGATCTGTCGTCAGCTTACCATCAAGTGAAACTCCACCCATCCAGCAACCATCTCACATCCTTTATAACACCTTTCGGATGTTACAAATTCATGAGGATGCTCTTCGGATTGGCGTCCGCAGCAGCGGTATTCCAGAAACTGATGCACAGGCTCTTTCAGAAGATGGAGGGAATCCAATTCTTCCAAGATGATATCCTCGTGGTGGGTAAGACCAAGCAAGAACACAACGAAAGACTCCACATAGTGCTACGCACTTTACAAGAACACGGACTCACGGCGGAATGGTCAAAGTGCAAGTTCGGGGTCCCTTCAGTCACCTATTTGGGGCACGAGGTCAGCGAGAAAGGGATTGTGCCAAAGAGAGCCAACCTGGAGGCGATAAAAGACGCACCGGCTCCCGGGAAAAAGGAAGATGTCAGGTCGTTCCTGGGCATGGCCGAGTTTTACAGCAAATTCATCCCCAACTTTGCCACCAAGACGCACCACCTCCGCCAACTACTCAGGGAAAGAAACGGGTTCAAGTGGACCGAAGCGGAACAGGAGGAATTTGAGTCCTTGAAACGAGAAATGGGAGAAGCCATTCCACTGGAAGGTTTTGACCCCAAAGCAGATTCCATTCTCACAACTGATGCCAGCGACCGGGGCCTGGAGCGGTGTTAACACAAAGATCTGACAAAGGAGACATATCTACAGTCAGCTTCGCATCCCGATCCTTAGCTCCGAATGAAGACAAGTTTAGCATCATAGAAAAGGAGATGCTGGCCGTGGTATGGGCGACGGAACGCTTTAGGCAATACCTGTGGGGAGCCAAGTTCGTGGTCCGCACAGATCACAAACCCCTGGTAAAAGTTTTAACATCGAGTGGGCATGCGCACGCCACCCCGAGAATAGCCAAGATGACACTAAGGCTATTGGACTTTGTGTATGAAGTGGAATATATACCAGGACCCCAGAACAAAGTAGCAGACTTCATGAGCAGAGCAGCGGCCAGGGAAGGTATGGAGGAACAGGAGAGGTCTGGATGGGAAGGCTACGTAGTGGCTACTGTGCAGGATATGGAACAGGTGATCAGTGCGCAAGAATGGGCGGAGGCCTACAGCCAGGATGAAGACTTGGAGGCAGTCAAGGGATACGTCACTCATGGTTGGCCCGAGAAGAGGCATCTGAAGGAGGACTTGAGGAGATACTGGGAGGTGAGAGATGAGCTGTCATTGGGAGAAGACCACCTATTCCTACTCAGAGGAGACAAGGTTGTTCCCCCCCCCAAAGCCTCATTGAACACCTGATGGCGTTACTACATGAGGGCCCTCAAGGGATCACGAAGACCAAGGCCCTGGCCCGACAGGCCTACTGGTGGCCTGCGATCGACGCTCAAGTGGAAAGATATGTGAGACAATCCGAATCCTGTTCCAAGGCAGACAAATCCCAAGTGATGCTTAGACCACAGCTGGGAAAATTCCCTACACCTGGAGGACCATGGGAGATGGTGTCCATTGACATCATAGGACCGATCCTGGATGTTGAAGGAAACCAGAGGTATGCAATAGTGTTGATGGATAGGTACTCAAAGTGGCCGGAAGTGGAAGTAAAGGATGCAGTGGACTCGGATGCGGTGATCGCCTTCTTGAATGCAGTGTTCATAAAGGAAGGAATCCCAAAGATCATAACGTGCGACAATGGACCCCAGTTCGTCTCGGCTAAATGGGAGGCTTACATGTCCAGAAACGGGATTGAAGTAAAACACACCCCCATATATCATCCAGCGGGGAATGGCCTTGTGGAACGTTTTAATCCGGTGATCATGGGAACCATACAAGCGGCGATAAATGATGGACTCGATTGGGAGAAGGAACTGTCCAAGATGCTATGGGCCTACCGCATCACGCCAGGCAGCACAGGCTACAGCCCCTTTAAAGTGTTAAGAGGAAGGGAGCCTTTCACCAAAGACAACATCGCATGGAGGCAGATGGTGGTGCAAAGTAAATGGTCACCAGCAATAGTAAGGAGAAACCTGGAGAAGGCGCAAGAAACATACACTGAACAGTTCAACAAGAGACGGAGTGCGCAAGGAGTGGCCCTTGAGAAAGGCGACTGGGTGAGGGTGAAAGTAGCGACCTTGAAGAGGAAAGGAGAGAGTAAATTCACCCCACCCCTACAGGTGATTGAGCCATTTGCCAGATCGGCACTACTCAGCGACGGCAAGGTGTGGTCGCAGGACAGGATGGCCAAATGTAGCAAAATACTGAAGTGGACAACGGGAGCGGATGAGGAAGTAGAAGGGGACGCAGAGAGAAGTGAAGTGGAAAGTTGGGAAGGCGGACAAGAGCAAGTGGATGGAAGGACACCGCAAGTGGAGGAAAAGGAAACCATGCAGGGCGGGAGCAGTAGAAGGAGCGAGGAAGGTGGTTGCTCCAAAAGGAAGGGAGAAGGAGAAAAGAGAAAGGTTGGAGAAGGGATGAACACAGAAGCCAGAGGAAGGACTGCAATGATGGACAGACAAGAAGATGGGAGAGCAGAGGGAGCAGTGAGGACGAGAGCCGGAAGAATTCCCAAGAGGTTTGAGGACTATGATATGGACATTAAGTAAGAGATTGTTTTCCTTAATTATGTTGTTATTGTGTAAAGGGGGGAGATATGTGGCATCGTTCTAGTTGTTTGGCAGCTATTGCCGTATGCAGAAGGTTAGGCTCCGGAACCGGAAGTCGGCCATTTTGTGTGCCGCTGGCTAGGAGCAGTGAATGCACGTACCCGGCGCTCCGGGAATAAAGGCTTAAACTACACAGCCTGTCTCTGTGTCTCTTTGGGGCAAGTTCATGTTCAAGTTCATGCATTTATAAAGCGCACTACTCACCCAGAGGGTCTCAAGGCGCTGGAGGGAGGGGTTTACTGTTTATCGAATAGCCATGTTTTCAGTTCTTTTCTGAAGGAGATGTGATTCTGAGTAAGGCGGAGGTGGGTGGGGAGTGAGTTCCAGGTCTTGGCAGCCAGGAAGGAGAAGGATCTGCCACCCATGGTGGTTTTTCGGATGCGCGGGACTGCGGCGAGGGCTTGATTGGATGATCTTAGTTGGCGGATGGGATTGTAGAAGGACAGTCGGGTGTTGAGGCATTCGGGTCCTAGCTTATAGAGGGCCTTGTGTGCGTGGGTAAGAAGGCGAAAGGTAATTCTTTTGTTGACGGGAAGCCAGTGGAGGTTTTTTAAGTGACCGGAGATGTGCTCTCGGCGCGGGATGTCTAATATGAGTCTCGCTGATGCGTTTTGGATGCGCTGGAGCTTTTTCTGCAATTTTGTTGTAATTCCGGCGTAGAGTGTGTTGCCATAGTCCAGTCGACTCGTGACCAGTGCATGGGTAACAGTCTTTCTTGTTTCGAGGGGGATCCAGCGGAAGATCTTTTTGAGAATGCGGAGGACGTTGAAGCAGGAGGACGATACGGCGTTGACTTCTCTGGACATTGAGAGGGAGGAGTCTAGAATGAAGCCAAGGTTACGTGCATGGTCTGTGGGTGTGGGCGCAGATCCCAAAGCGGAAGGCCACCAGGAGTCGTCCCAAGCTGAGGGGGAGGATCCTAGGATGAGCACCTCCGTTTTGTCAGAGTTGAGTTTTAAGCGGCTCTGTTTCATCCATTCGGCTACTTCTTTCATACCTTCGTGAAGGTTGTTTTTGGCGGTGTTGGGGTCTTTGGTGAGGGAAAGGATTAGCTGGGTGTCGTCGGCGTAGGAGATGATGTTGAGATTGTGTTGACGTGCGATGGAGGCGAGGGGACTCATGTAGACGTTGAAGAGGGTGGGACTGAGTGAGGAGCCTTGAGGTACGCCGCAGATGACTTCGGTGGGCTCTGAGTAGAAAGGGGGGAGTCGGACTCTCTGGGTTCTCCCGGCTAGGAACGAGATGATCCAGTCCAAGTCTTTTCCTTGTATGCCGATGTTGTTGAGGCGTTGTATGAGGGTGTTGTGACAGACCGTGTCGAAGGCGGCGGAGAGGTCGAGTAGAATGAGGGCCACTGTTTCACCGTTGTCCAGGAGTGTTCGGATGTCGTCGGTCGCCGCAATGAGGGCGGTTTCGGTGCTGTGTTTGGCTCGAAAGCCGTTCTGTGAGGGATCCAGGGAGTTGTTGGATTCAAGGAAGGCTGCGAGTTGGCTATTGACGGCTTTCTCGATGACTTTGGCCGGGAAAGGGAGGAGGGAAATGGGTCGGTAGTTTTTAAGTTCTGAGGGGTCTGCTGTTGGTTTTTTCAGAAGGGCGCTGAGTTCGGCGTGTTTCCATATTTCTGGAAAGGTGGCGGAGTTGAAGGAGCAGTTGATGACATCGCGGAGTTGGGGAGCGATGATGGAGTCAGCTTTGTTGAAGATGTAGTGGGGACAGGGGTCGGAAGGTGAGCCAGAGTGGATTGAGTTCATGAGGCGAATGGTGTCTTCAATGGTGATAGGGTTCCAGGAGTTGAGGTAGTTAGTTGGAGGGGTGGGATCTGAAGGGGGTGGGGTGAGTTGGTCATTGGGAGTATTCTTGAAGCTGTTGTGGATGTCGGCAATTTTGTTGTGGAAGAAGGAGGATAGCGCATCGCAGAGGTCTTGGGAGTTAGTGATGTCGTTGGATGCTGCAGGGGGGTTGGTGAATTCTTTGACGATGTTGAAGAGTTCCTTGCTGTTATGAGAATTGTTGTCGAGACGGTCCTTTAATGCTGATTTCTTGGCGGATCGAATCAGTTGGTGGTGTTTGCGGGTTGCTGTCTTGAGGGAGGCCATGTTGTCTGAGGTTGGTTCTTTTCTCCAATTCTTCTCCAGGGTGCGGCATGTCTTCTTGGATTTTTTAAGGTCATCATTGAACCAGGGAGCTTTTTTGCTGGATGATTTCGACTGGTGTTTTTTCAGGGGTGCTAGTTCGTCCGCACTGTGGGTAATCCAATGCCTGAGGTTGGTGGCTGCTAGGTCTGGGTCCGTTGCTAGGGTGGGAGTGTTTTGGCTGAGTGATGTGAGGAGTTGGTCGGTGGTGATTTTGTTCCATTTTCTTCGGGGAATGGGTTGTGGACGGTTGTGGGTCAGGGTTGTTTTGTAGCTGAAGTGAACACAGCTGTGATCCGTCCAGTGGAGAGCTGTACTGTGTTCGAAGGAGATGTGCTTGCTGGAGGTGAAGATAGGGTCGAGCGTGTGTCCGGCTATGTGAGTGGGGGTGTCAACAAGTTGTTTGAGTCCGAGATTTGACAGGTTGTCCAGAAGGGTGGTGGTGTTGTTGTCGAGAATGTTGTCAAGGTGGTAGTTGAGGTCTCCTAGAAGAATGTAGTTCTCGGAGGCGAGGGCGTGCGGGCTGACGAAGTCAGTGATGTCGTCGCTGAATTGAGATCGGGTGCCTGGGGGCCTGTAAATGAGGGTTCCTCTAAGTGTGGTTCTGGGGTCGGTGTGGATCTGAAAGTGGAGGTGTTCGGCGGTTGCAAGATTGTCGTCAGAGCTGGATGTAATTTTGATGGTGTTTCTATGGACGATGGCGATGCTTCCTCCAGTTTGATCGGTGCGGTCTTTTCGAATGATCTTGTAAGTGTCCGGTATGGCAATGGCGATGTCGGGGGCAGAAGAAGCATTCATCCATGTTTCAGTAAGGAAGGCTATGTCAGGTGACGCGGTGTCGATTAGGTCCCAGAGTTCGGTTGCATGTCTGTGGACCGAGCGGGTGTTCAGTAGGATGCATTTCAAGTCGTTGGGTTCGGAGCTGTGCGTGGAGGAAGTGTGTTTGGTGAGGGTCCTGAGGCAGTTGAACTTGCAGGAGAGGCAGGCGAATGGGCCGTGGGTACGTCCTGGGGTAGCTTCGCAGCACAGTGGGGTGCGTCCGGGGTTGAGGGCGAGGAGAGTAGCGGCATCATAAGTTACTCTGGGGGGTTGGGGGCGGCATAGAGCAGGGGGACGGGCGCTGGGCGCGGTCCAGGCGCAGACGGGCGTAGACGGGCTTACCTTTGGCGCACCTTCGGCGCGGCCGCTGCGCGTTGGGACATCTGGCATTTAATGGATGGTGGAGGGGGCGGAGCGTGGGAGGGTCAGCAGCTGGGAGGCGGTAGCGGGGAGGAGGGGCGTGCCTGGGAACAACAAGACAGAACAAAATGGAGGTCAAAGGGGAGGCGAGGTAGGGGCAGCAAATCGCCTGTGGCACCGAGAGTGCAATCGAACTACTTGCAGTTGCTGGTAAAAGTAAACACACAAAGTCGCGTACACAATGCACTGTGCACAAAGCAGGGCGGGCGGCGCTACAATTCCATGCGCTATGATAATAATACAATTACAATGCGGAGCCTACGTTATGTTTATCAGCTTCTAAAATATCAATACGCTAATATTACAAAGAGCAGGCGATACCGTAGTGTCCAGTTAGGGGTGCGAAGTTCACCAAGGGCAGGCAGCAGCAATGGGAGAGGAGCGAGGAGGGAGCAACCGGTCAGGAACGAGTCCGGGCGGAAAGTGGGGCAAAGAACCCCACTTTCACAAGACCATAACCAGTTTCGCAGATCATTTTTGTTTTGCAGATCATATTTCAAGTTCGGCTTGTGTCTTTCTCCAGTACAGAACACGCTTCTGTTTCAGTCTAGCTATTGCTCATGACCAGTTTCAGTTTCATACCACACTGTTCTTTACCTCTACATTCCTATGTTGCTATGTTGCTCCATGTCCCTAAAAAAGCAACACAAGCATTTGCAAAGCTAGCTGGTCCAACTTATGCTGCCAGCCTTTTGACTTTGTCAATCAATGTATGTTTTTTTTTGTAAAACTGTATTGTTTGGGACTAACAGTTACCTTAACCCCTTTCCATGCCGCCCCACTGAGAACAAATGCTCTTTTATATGCTCGGTTGTAGCAGTGTGTAAGGCTAAATGAGAAGAGTTAATATAACACCCAGGATCATGTGCTGCATGGCTAAATATTTTTAAGTTTCCTAAAGGCGAGACCGTTGCATTGCAAATGCTTAATTGTAATCGTTTTTGGAAGGGGTAGCCGGAAGCGCCCCATGCAAATGGGTCTTTAGGCAATAAAATGACCGCTTTTAAGACAACATGGCGGCAACCTGGAGGAAAGAGCGCTCTCAAATCAACTGTAACGTTCCAATGACTGGAAAAAACGGAAACGTAACCGCCATTTTAGTACGGTCACATTCCCAAATCTACGCAGCAGTCCCTTTTTTGTTTCAATGACAGGTGTCTGTAACAGTAGGCAAAGCCGGCAAACGACGGTACGGAGCACCTAGTGGCCCAGAAAGGTTTGAGGGCGTTTACTTCCCCTCGCCGGTACCAGAGTCAGTGTGCCGGTGCCCACGCTTCGTGCTTCTTGCCACGGACCCTGTATCACCGCAGCCATAGGACTGTGTGCCAACTCCAGCGGCCGGCAGTCCTTACCCCGGAGCATGGAAGAGGCGCTGGAGGAGTTAGTGCACTTCACAGTGGAGGAGCTGCCAAACCGTGGCTATGGGGTGATGGAGGAGATCCGGAGGCAGGGCAAGCTGTGTGACGTAACCCTGCGGGTGAGAGCTGGCTTTACAGGATCATCTGTAAACTGAAGGGGTTGGGGTTCCCATAGGGTATATCTGAGGGTTGATCCTAAAGGGTATGTCAGAGGGTTGATCCTAAAGGGTATGTCAGAGGGTGGATCCCATAGAGTATGTCAGGGTGGATCCCATAAGGTATGTCCGAGGGTGGATAGCATAGGGGATGTCTGAGGGTGGTTCCCATAGGGGATGTCTGAGGGTGGTTCCCATAGGGGATGTCTGAGGGGTCAGTAAGACTGAGTAGGCACGGTGGTATCAACGAACGGACATTAAGGGTATAGAGAGGTCAGGGAAGCAGGTGTGAGATATTTTGGCCAATGGTGACCAGTAGAAAACTGGAGATAACTGTGGACCACGATAGAGTGGAACTAAAGCGAGGCAACTCATTTGTTTAGACTAGTCACTAGAGTGACTAGGTGTGTGTCGGGGAGACCGTAGTAGTTCGGGGACCTTAATTAAAAGGGTTAACAATGACAAATATGGATAGAGAGTAGGCCAATATGTTGGACAAGGAAAACAGTTGGCTTAAGCTGAGAAATAAAGAAAATTGGGCAAGTTCTGGTTCTAATTAGAGTTTATTATGAGAACTCCACTATGTGGAAGGAGGTGTTCAGCAAGGCATAAACGGGTGTATATTTTTTTCCGGAGAGGAACACGTGGGCTATTCAAGGCCCATTTTTATTGTTGTATGTATACGTTTTGATAAATTATTCCATATATATTTTTCTGCAGGCTTCAAAATGATTATGTATTACGTTTATGAATTACTATGCACAATTTTTAGTTCGGCATACTGTTAGGGCACACGTCATAAAAAAAAAACTGGGGGGGACAAACCTAAGTTAGGCAGTATGGAAGTGACATCATGGCGAATGACATTGCACGTGTCATCACAGGAAATGGTACCACAAATCATGACCTGAAAGTGACATCATATCTTAACACATTAGACATATGTTTAGCAGCTTTATCAAGAGAACATTTGAGTGCATTACCAGATTTACCAAGTGAGATTTTGCATTGGGATTGTGCCAAAAAGTGACAAACCCTGACACAAAATCTGGGCTTCAATTTATACCTTTATTTTGTATTCTGCCACAAAGAAATTTGCAGCAAGGTGAAATTGTGCAGTAAATCTGTTATGCTTAATTGGTTGCACGGTCTGAATTTTATATCATCTTATGAATTAATAGAGCCTGCTGCAGAGATCTTTGTGTTCCCAGTATATCTAAAGGAATAATAATGGTAAGATAACAATGGATGTTAATGCATGTGCTGGAGAGTTCTGTGTTTTCTCATGTGCCAGTTTTGAATCAAAGTAGCATAGAGGGTTAATGTGTCTCCTGCAAAGCACATTATTTTACATGCAGATGCCAGTTTTTTAATTTATGTAGCTATGTAAGTGGGTTACTGCATTTAACACAATTATCCTTTTGTTACTTTAGGTTCATAAATTGTTATCCTTTTAATATAGCACAGTGAACTATGAAGGACTTGTGAATCCTACACCTTATAACCCTCACTGTCTTATGTAACACATCATGTACATTGATTTACACACATTATTTATTGTCAACGTACAATGTGTGTGATGTAAAGTGTTATGATGCTTTGCAAAGGGATGAGTAGCACTATTAAAGAAATAAAACAAAATAGTGGTATTTAAATTATTGATGTAAATACTAGGATAGACCAAAACATCTGACGTTATTACAGTTCATTCATACATCTTATATACAGGGACTGAACAAAATCAAAAACATGCCTTTCTTAGTTAACTGTGAACTGATAAGCTGTGTGCCTTTGTATCCCCTCCATTGCATTTAGGTGTGAGGCTCCAGATAGCTCCCATCCAAGGTACTTGACAAAAGGAGGCCTAATGGCCCCTTAACTTTGGTCTTTGTTTTGGGCCAACTGGAATTTAAAATAGGAAATCCCTTCCCCACCTGTACGTTGCTGCTCAGAAGGAAAGCAGACCATGCACAAGTATTTCTGAAAGTGTCCCGGTGTCTGAAACTTACACCGGAACAAATTCAGTATATTTTAGTGGGGCACAACTCCTTGGCATGGTGGACGGTGTCCACCCTTTGAAAATAGTGGGTAGATTCTGTCTATAGTACTATACCGTACTTTTATAGCCTACCTAAAACACACAAAGGTAGGGTACCACCACCTGGTCGCCCGATTGTATCGGATCCCTCCTCGAGCCTCTATCGCATTTTTGCGACCATTTCCTCAAACCACTAGTGCAACAAACCCAGTCATACCTGAAAGATACAAATAGCCTCCTAAACCTTCTGAACACTTTACAGTGTGACATGGAACAGACTATACTCGTCACTCTGGATATTGAGAGCCTCTATACCAGCATTCCCTAGGACGATACCATCAAAGTCCTGGGTGAGGCTCCCAACACGATTACATGGGACTATAACACTCCTAGGGAATTCAAATTGCAGTGCGCCACGCTAGCACTCAAAAAAACTTTTTTGAGTTCAAAGGGAAACTCTTTCTCCAATGCACTGGTACCTCTATGGGCAGTACTTTTGCCCCCAGTGTGGTGGGTCTGTATGTCCATGCCTTTGAGCAAAAGTACATCCAGACACAAGATAATCCCTTCTTCTCCTCCATAGGCTTATGGAGGAGATATATCAATGACGTCCTAATAGTATGGCAAGGATCAGGTGAATCTTTAACAGCATTTCTCCAGTGGCTTAACACCCTAGATCCTAACCTAAAGTTTACTAATACAGTGGATGAGCACAAGGTCATTTTCTTGGATGTAGTGATATCCAAACAAGATGGACATTTTACTACAAAAACACACTACAAGCCTACAGCCAGGAATAATCTTTTGGAATTTACCAGTTTCCACCCGAGAAGTCTGAGAGAATCTTCCCTATGGGCAATATCTCCGTCTCCTGGTGGGGTTGGCAATGCAATACCCCACGGGCCCTGCGAGAGGGCTCGTTAGTGGAGATCTTTTGTGCAAAAATCTGTGATGGTGAGTGTGGGACATGTGAAATAGTTAGATACAAATACCGATTTATTCTTGGGTCCCTTTGTTAAGGATAAAAGCAGTGTCTAAATGGTTAGCTTCTAATGATGAGGAGAAACATTTCAGCCACCATTGTATATTTATATTTTTAACCTTTTTTAAACTTTGCCTTTTTCATATCCATCTCCCTGAAAGAGCCCTCTCGCTGGGCCCGTGGAGTATTACTGCGCCGATCCCACGAGGAGCAAGTGCCCGATGATGAAGCATGACAACCTTACAGGTGTGTGATGGCACTACTTCCTAAATTGGAAGATCCCCCTCTAATGTACCATTTGTCCACCTGAAAACATGGGCTATTTGAAACGATTACCCTGTTATTTGCGTAGTAAAATACAGCCATAAATTGGCTGCAGAAGGTCCCTCGAAAATCTAAGCCTCAGTGCCCAATCAATATTGACAGGTATGCTCCCCACTTACCCGGTCTTACATTTTGGCATTGCTTTGTTAAAATAATAGCAGCTTTGTAGAGAAGAGCAAGAGTTGCCACAGTAAAATATAATCACAAGAAGTGTGTATACTGTCTTAAGTGCATCAGCTACATTGCCCTGACGAGGAGTTCCCTGTAGTGCCAAATTAAAAGGACAACAGCCTCGCTAAAGTGAACCGGTTATATCCTCTTTTTTCATAGCTTGGGACAGAGGTTTATGAAACACCAGTAGTCCCTGTTAATGGACCCAGGGTAGTACTTAGGTTGTGCTAGTGAAGCAGACAGGTTTGTTATCTTTCCTGCATTGGGGATGATTCTTGGCCTAACACAGTTGCAAAGTCAGTGAGATTTCCATAATTGCGTTGTACTAGCCTGCACTACAGTGATTTTGCAATCGAGGCAACACAAAGAATATGAAATTTGACATCACAGGGCCTGAGAATGGTATAGTTGAAATTGGTTCATAGTGCTGGAGACACAGTGACATCAAGTGCACTAATTCATATTTAACTTCCCATAAAATGATTGTGGTCAACAGCAGCTGGGTGCTGCTCCTCCTCCGCCACCCATTATATGTTAAAAAGTTTCTCAGCAAATAGTTGTTTTATATTGCAGTGTTCTAATTTTACAGAAAGTGTTTTTTAAATCGTGAACCTCATAATAGTGACACTAACGCAGTTTAACACGTCCGTGTGGTAAATGCAGTGTCAGTAGAACTGTTTAATGTTGCAACGTGAATCATGCAGTGAAAGAAGCGTTACTACCAGGGCACGAGTCCGGAGTACAAGCTGGTGGATGGTGTTCACCCCCTTTTTTCACAGGGTGAACGCCGTCCACCCATCCAATAATTTGAGCCCCAGTGAAAAATGTGCTGAACTCGTCCCAGTGTAATTTCCAACACCCGGGACACTTTCAGCAGCGCCTGCACATTGTCTGCTTTTTCCATTTGCAACAACATGCAGGCAGAGATGGGGCTTTCTTATTTAAGACTACTGCTGGGCCCATAACAAAGGCCATATTTGAGGGATCACCAGGCATCCTTTTGTTCGGAGTCTCTTGACTGGGTGCAGTCAGGAGTCTCACACCTGATGCGAATGAAGCAGAGGGGAAACAAAGGCTCACACCTTGTTAGCACGTCACACATACTTAAGAGAGGCAGCTTTTCACTTTGTTCAGTCCCTGTTCAGGAGATATGCTTGCACTGTAAGAATGTCAGATGTGTTGCTCTTTCCCAGTATTTGCACAAAGCAAATTGCATTTATATAGTGCTTACTACACCTGAGGAGGAGTTGAAATAATTTAAGTACCACTTTTTTTCTTTCTTGAATAGCCCTACTCATCCCAATGCAGGGTGTCGGAGCACTGTACATCAACACGTGCATATTACATGTACAATAAATTATGTAAGTTTGCAAATGAATGTACAGGATGTGTTACATAAAAGTGGGGGATTGCAAGGTGTAGAAGTCGCATATCCTCTTCCATAGCTCACTTTGCTATTACACTCGCAATGCGCTCAAACGTACACGAGATGGACCTGCTAAACATATATGTGAGGTCTTTAGATCTGATGTCACTTCTTGTGGTGCCACTTCCTGTAAAGTTCTGGCTTGTGATGACACTTTCTGTGATGTCAATTCCTGTGATGTCATCTGTGATGTCTTGCGCCATGTCGCGCGCCGCAATGTCACTTGCATACTGCCTAATTAGGTTAGTTCCCCAACTTCTTTTTTTAGGACTTGTGCCCTGGTTGCTACGGATTAAATGCTATAGCTTTGTTAGTGCAGTTACTGGCGAGCGACTTAATGCTATAGGATGTGTATTGCCTGCTAAAGATAATGGTGCAATTCAACAATATCTTAGTGCAATGACGTAATCGTAGTTTAATGGTACTTTGCAAGCGGGTGCATTAATGCTGCAGTATGCTTGTTGCTGTGATTCAAGATCGGTTTAGGAATGTCAGTGTACTCCATATCTCAGCTAGACAGAGTATTATGTTAGACTATATTGTAGCATGTTCTGTCATGGTTTATTATTTATGTTTCATAGATCGGTTTACTTTTTGTGTACTAGTGGCAACGGTGATTTCATTTGGTGCACTGTGCTTACACTGGATGGCAGTTATTTAATGCTCTGTGTACTAGTTGAAAGTATGAATTGTTTGTCTAAGTGTTTTATTTAGTGCTAGCAATACAGTCTTGTGTTTGCCCCAGAACATGTCTAAGCGCTGTAATGATTCAAAAATTACAAATCAGTAGTATTCAGACAGTCTGAAGGAGAATGGAACAGTTTATTTCTGCATCTTGCTTACTGAAAGGATAAGAAAACACAAGTTTTTTTTTTTGTAAAACATTTTTATTATTTTGCAGTAAAGAAAAACACATAATAGGCATTTCATTGTCAAGCAATATCCCGCGCCCCCCACCCCTCCTCCCCCCCACAACCCTCAAGGCATCGCATTCAAATGTCACAAATCAGACGTTCAGCCATGGCTGTCCCCCAAGTCTCCTGAACACAGACTCCCGACATCAAACCCTGGTCCCCTGTATGGCAAACAAATGTGTACTTAATCGTATCCCCTCAGAGTCCTCCATCTAGGCCATGATAGTGTCTCCATTTTACCCCATACTCTACGGAACTTCTTCGGACATCCTCTCGCTTTGTATGTAACCCTTTCGGCCGCCATGTGCATGTCCATACCCCTTCTCCATTCCCCCAGCTGAGGTAGATCCGGCTCCCCACATTTCCTAGCTATATCCCGTTTGGCTACTACCAGGGCTAAGACTAGGAATATCAACAACGGACGGGCTAAGTCCACGTTGTTGGTCATTCCCAAGAGGATAAGCTTCGGGTCCAAGTGAAGATCTATCTCCAGTACCGCACTTAATTCGGCAGTGACCTCACCCCAATAGGTCTGAACGTGTGGGCATGACCAGATTATATGTAAGAAACCTCAATTTTCATGTCCGCAGCGCAGGCAGCAAGGGTCTGACACTCTTCCCATTTTATATAGACGCACCCTATCGAAGTACGCCCTGTGCAGGATCTTGAACTGTATTAGACGTAGACGTGACTTGATTGCCACCTCCCTGGGGTGCATCAGAACCACCCCCCAGTCCACGTCATCCATCTCCCCTAGCTCGTGTTCCCATGTGGCCCGAAGGCCTTCCAGTCTGTTCGGCCTGTTATTCATAATAGTTTTATAGGTCAGGGACACTGCCTTTTCAGGGATCCTGTCTTGTAGCAGGCGGCCCTCCAGTGGAGCGTATTCGGGAAGTGCCTCTTGTAATGCCCCTTCTGCTCGCCAAGCGTGCCGCAATTGCATGTACTTAAAGAACTGGGAGCGGTGGAGCCCAAATTCTGTCTGTAGCAAGGAAATGATTTTAGGGACCCTCTGCTGACTACATTCCCTAGGGTAGATATACCTATGTCATCCCATCCCTGAAACCCCCTCAGCTGGCCGAGCTCCTTCAGCCAGGAGAAATCCCAGAGCGGCGTCTGCTTTGTAGGTCTGTGTACCCACCCAATAGCTCTTGTCGCCCTTGTCCAGGCCCCCAGCGTGATTTTAGTAGCCGGTAGCAGTCTGGCCTGTCCTTTCCCCCCATATAGGTAGTGAAAACATGTGTGTGTACCCATAGTGTACCTTTCCAGTGCATAGGTGGGGTGTGAGGCAGGTGCGTGTATCCACTCATTGATGGGGGCCAGATGTTCCGCCCAGTAATAGGCTTCTAGGTCCGGGAGTGAAATCCCCCTATCGTATTGGTGTCTCTGCAGGGTTGCCAGCGCCACCCTAGGGTGCTTTCCCAGCCATAGGTAGGACCTCAACTCCGCGTGAATATCTCGAAAAACCTTAGGTTGCACCGGGAAGTATTCATTTTGGAAGGCATACAAAAATCTCGGGAGTGAAATCATTTTAAACATCGCTGCCCGGCCGAGAATCGTCAGGGGAAGCGATTGCCACCTGCTGGCATCAGTTTTAAAATTACCGACAACGCGGTTGATATTACGTTCGTATGATACGTCCCCTTTCGTCGTTATAAATTTCCCTAAGTACATAAAACCCTCTCCAGTCGTCTGCAATCTCTCCGGCAACCGGGGCCATTCGTCCCGACCTCGGGGGTCATAGAGCGTCGACTTGTGCTAATTGATCTGGCACCCAGACTTGGCGGCGTAACGATCCAGCTCAGCGAACAGGGCCGTTATTTTGGTTTCTGGCTGTGTGACGTAGAGCAGAACATCGTCTGCGTACAGGGACAATTTTTCCTCTTGCGTCTCTGCCTGTCCCATCCGGAATCCCGTAATCCCCTTAGCCTGCCGAACCGCGCAGGCCATCACCTCGATGGATAAGGCAAACAGGAGGGGGGACGGGGCATCCCTGCCTGGTCCCCCGTTGTATAGGAAAGGCCCGCGACATTGCTCCATTCACCCTGACCCTGGCACTAGGGTAAGTATAAAGTAAACTAACCTTACGTCTGTACTTGAGTCCAAACCCCATGTGCTCCAGTACTCCCTCCAAGAAAGGCCAGTGAACCGCATCGAAAGCCTTTTCGGCATCTAGGGACAGGAACCAATGTGGCTCTGTCCTGCTGGCCACCTCCCTCAGCCAATTATGTGTCCTCCTCAGATTATACCTAGTTGCCCTCTCCGGGATGAAGCCCGTTTGGTCCAAGTAAATCAGTTCCAGTATGACCCGCCGCAGGCGAAGAGCCAGAACCGTGGCAAAGAGCTTCGCCTCCACATTTAGAAGGGAAAAAGGACGGTAGGACGAACAGTCCTCAGCTGGCTTCCCTGGTTTGTAGATCGGGACAATAGTGGCCTGTCTGAGGTCCCGAGGGAACTGTCCCTCCTCCTCGGCGTTCCGGAAGAGGCCCAGCAGGTGACGAGTCAGAAGATCCGCCATCTTCTTGAAGAACTCCGCTGGGAACCCGTTGGGGCCCGGGGCCTTCCCCGCACATAGTCTGGTCAGAGCCACCCTAACCTCCTCCTCAGTGATGTCGGCCTCTAGGTCCGTTCGGTCAGCCTCCTCGAGTTTCGGAAGAGCAATGGTTGCCATATATTGCATCGCATCTTCTTTGGACCCTAAATCACGGGCTGCGTAAAAGGTTTCATAGCAGTCGGCGAATGTGTCGGCTATCTTATCATCCGTACAGGCCCAGACATCAGGGCCAACCCTCACCCTTTCCACCCATCTCTCATCCCTTTCTTTCCTACTGAGCCACACCAAAAGCCTACCAGATGTATCCCCTGCATCGTAGATGCGGTGCAGAGTAGCCAATGCCTGCGTCCTGGCCTCTCCCGTGACTAGTTGTCTATACTGGGCCTGCGTATCTGCGAGGCGTCGGAGCTTCCTTGGGTCATTGGTAAACAGGTGTTCCTGTTCCAACGTCCGTATCTGAGCCTCCGGAGCCTGAATCTCCGTTTGGCCTTTTTTTCCTGGCTTCCGCCAATCTGCAGTGCGCCCTATCCCGGAGCACCACTTTAAGCGCTTCCCAAAGAACCACTTTAGAGTTCACCGAGTCTACGTTGTCTGCCAGATATACCCTCACGTCGGCACGCAGGCCCTTCAAGATGTCCGGGTCCTGTAGGTCCCAGGCTGACAGTCTAGGCACTTTGGGTCCTTACCTCCTCCTCCCGCCTATCACTAGCAACAGTGGCGAGTGGTCAGACACTCCCCGGGCACAATACTCTGCCGAATCCGACACCTGTAATGTCTGTCGCGCCATGAAAATATAATCCAGGCGAGAGTATACTTTGTGAGCTCCGGAGAAAAAAGAGATTGTCCTGGCATCTGGGTGAAGCAATCGCACACATCCAAGAGGGCGAGAGCAGTCTTAGATTTGGCTAGTGGGGTCATGGTCTTGGATCTGTCCCGGTCGCCCGTTCTATCAACCGCAGGGTCCATCACATCATTGAAATCTCCCCCAAGAATTTGTATTGTGTCTGATGTGTTAAGGATAATGTCCGACACTCCCTTCAATGTACCTGGCTGCAATTTTGGCGGGGCATAAGCTGAGATGAACGTGTATTGTTTCCTCGCCCACAGCCCTCGTACTCCCACGTAGGTGCCCTGTTGGTTGATCCAAACCTGTGCCACCTTCATAGGTGGGTGTTTCTTAATCAGGATTGCCACCCCTCTGTAGCCCGATGTGAACCCCTCGTGGGCCAAAACTCTATAGTGTCCCCTCGCCAGGAAGGCACATTTAGTGCCCTGGAGGTGTGTTTCCTGGAGGAGTACCACGTCCGCCCCGGACCTCTTAATATAATTGTTGACCAGGCCACGTTTAATCTTACAGCCTAGGCCATTCACATTCCAGGTCATCACCTTTATGCCCCTCCCGTGTGTGGTGTCATGTGTACCCATCGACATATTGTAGTTGTGTGCTCGGATGACCCTTCACGTCTTGCTGTTGGACTCGATGTGTGTCTTGCGCGTGCGCCGGACCCAACATGCTAGTGAACATCTGGTGACAATTGCCATCCCGTGGTAGGGATCGTCGTGTGGTGTGCGTGTATGCTTGACAAGTGAGGATGTCCTCCACGATGTGCATCCCTAGCCCCCTCAGCCCCCTCCATCCCTTCAACCCCCATGAACGGGAAACAACCATAACACCCCCTCAGCCCCCCTCCCTTCCCCCCCCCCTTCAGTCTTGCATTCGGTAGAACCAAGACTGCTGGCGAAGATGGTCTGTCGCCCTCCCACAGGACCCCCCTTCTCAACCTACAATTGCAACGTGCGTTGCGGGTACGTGTTCCTTCCTCGCCCGGTTAACCAATCATGTCCCTGAACATAAGAAAAAGTAAACAGTAAACAGTAGGTAAAAGGGGTGTGAGTAACTTGCGTGACCCTCCATCGGCAGGCTGCTTCCCTGATACCAGTCCAATCCCCTCTCACGAATGTGAGTCCTGTGTCTCGGTGCCCACATCGGCCACCATTCCGGGCGGCTCCTGTTCCAGTTCTCGGATTGCAGTCACCAAAGGGTGTAGGGAGTGGTCTTCCTCTTCCTCACCCTCCGACGTCCGACCACCTGAGTCTTCATCCCCTTCGGAGCGGCCTTGTCTGGCCAGGCAGCTGAATCTGGAGCCCGGTGCCGCACTCCCTGCTAAAGATGCAAAATGTCGTCGCCGCCGTCCCGCAGCGCTAGAGCCTGAATACGGTGTCATCTGCGTACGCTTCCTGGTGCGAGTTTTTTTTGGGAGTCTTTGAGTCTTGGGGGAGAGGGGGCTGAGCCGAAATCTGCCAGCCGCCAGTTCCTCACGTATCCGTTTCCCTTCGGCCTCTGCCCCTCGTAGGATCGGTCGTTCTTCAACCCACTGCCAGACCTCCTCCGGATGAGTGAAGAAGTGTCTTTTGCCTGCATGAATCACTTTAAGCCTTGCCGGGAAGAGCAGCATATAAGTCATGCGTAGATCCCGTAGCTTCACCTTCACCGCGTCATAGGAGCGTCGCTGCTTCTGGACCTCCTGGCTGTAGTCAGGGAAAATCATGATGTTTGTATTTTCCAGGCGGATCTCTCCCAGCTTTCTAGCTTCACGGAGTATTAGGCCGCGGTCTGTTGAGGAAACATGCAATAACCGGCCTCGGCCTCGCCCCCTCCGGAGGTTTCGCCAGGAGTGCCCTTGCGCCCGTTCAATTATAAAGCAGTTTGAGAATGGTGCCTGCGGGAACGTCTGCTTCAGCCAGGATAGTAGGAAGGCCGCCATGTCTCTCCCCTCGATTCCCTCTCTAAAGCCCACAAAGCGGAGGTTATTGCGCCACGCCCTGTTTTCCGCGTCATCCACCTTCCACAGAAGCTGCCGGTGGGACGCCTGGAATTCTGCCATGTCTCTCTTGAGGGTGGTAAGAGTCCTCCGCCTCTCCGATCCGAGTTTCCGCCGTAGTTACCCTGTCCGTCAAGTTCCGGAAATCTTGGCGGAGAAGGAGCACCTCCGAACCCACCTCGCCTGTTTTACCCTCCAAGGCCGCCCTCAGGTCCTGGATGTCTGTTCGTGACGCCTGTATAGCACTCATCAGCAAGGCGGTGTCCGTGCTTGTGCCTGTGACAGGTAGGGTCACCTCCTTCTGCGGACGCACTGTTGCATAATTATCCAGAGTCTCTTGCCTAGAGGATTTCGTGACCGGGTCTCTCTTCCACATTTTGCTGTCCGCTGCGCTCCACCCCTTTCAGACGGAACTTTCTGGGCTCCTCGGCGTCCTCCTGTAATGCGCTCCGGGGGGTGTCGATGCGGCAGGCACTTACGTCGAATCTGTTCTAGAAGGGCTCCATGTAAGACCCCCAGCCTTTCTCTGTGTGCTGCCTAGTCATGGGCTCACCACCTCCAACCACCAGTCCGTCCTGTGTGCCAGTGTGCTCCGCTCCTGTGTGAGGCTCAGATGGCCCAGGTGGTCCCCCCCGCTGTTCCCGTCCTTCTCTCGCGGGCTGGGCTACTAGTTGCTCTCCGGTCCCCTTCGGTGGGCGCCTGCCCCGCAGTAGCTATGCACGTGTCACAGCTCCGTGCCCCATCTCAGCTCGGTTCAGACAGCACCTCGGTGGCAGGGGCTCAATGTGATGCCATGAGGCTCAAGCCCCAGTCCTTGGTGTCACTGCACTGCCCCTGCAAGTGTTGGGGTCACCTCGGTGTACCGGTTCAAATCACGCCTGTAGCGCAGGCCTTCCAATCCCCCTTGCCGCGTCTCTGCCCCGCTCTTCCCAGTAATCAGTGCGGCGGGGATGCTAGGTATCCTGCAGATCCGCGGAAGACTGGCCACACCCGGTCCCCTGTGACTCCCTCTCTATGACCAGCTGCTAGCCTCAATGCTCGTGAGGCCCGAGGTCTGAAGGTCGCAATCCACGTTCGGCCTTAAATCATGTATTGTATGTGCGGGGAGTCTTTGTGTGGGCTCATGCGGTACAGCGTGCCTCCTGCCAGATTGCCCCCCCCGAGGCCTCGCACTCCCAGACAGTCTCTCCGGCAGTTATATTCCAGGCGTAATGATGGGGATTTCGCCCGTGTCAGGGTGCACCCCGCCGGCAGTTCCCTGCCGTCCGGCGATATTTTAAGTCCCTCGGCCCAGCCAGTGCAACTCCTAAGGCACGGCTCTTTCCTCGGGCTCTCTCCCAGCCCGCAACGTCCCCGCCGGCCTCCTCTCTCCAAGCACCTCACCTGCTGCTCATTCGGCCGCAGCGCAGCCAAGCCGCACCCGTCAGGCTCCCTCACTGCTCTGCCACCATTGGTGCGCGTGACTCGTCCAAGGGCACCGCAGTGACGACACTCAGGCCTCTCCGCGGCCTATCGCCGAGCTCGGGGACGCTCCCAGGCCAGATGCCGGTGCCACCCAGGGGTCTACCTCTGCACGTCTCTCCCAGCGTCCGTGGGGCCCCTCCAGCTGGGAACCGCACGTCGCGGCTGCAGGCCTCTCTCCCTCCTGTCTTTACGGGTGCTGGTGCCATCTGCTGCAGCGTCCAGGACCAGGGCACGGCTACTCTCGGCCCTTCAGAGTGCGCAGCCGGCCGCCATCTTAGGAAGGGGGTTCCGTTCGGCTGACACTTCTGAGGCTTATTCCGTCGCGGCGAGGACAGGGTTCGGCAATTCCTCCATCGTAATATGCTCCTGGGGCATTCCGGTCACACATTCGCCGATTCAGGGCGTCCAGTATGCATTTATTGTCGGATTTTGCAGCAGCTCACCGGGAGCTTCGCCGAGGCACGTCTTACCCGGTCCTGCTGTTGACCACGCCCCATGTTTTTTTATTTTTAGTTCAGATGGTTTGTTACTTTGTTTCTTGCTTGTTTTCTTGGCATAAACACAAGTTACTGATATCCAAATCGACAAGCAAAAGCTCATATTGTGTGATTAGAAAAAAGTGATTGGTGACATTCTTTGATTAATGTCAGCCACTAATTCCATTCCTTTTTTGTGCCACTATTCCACTCCATACAGAGATCAACCATTTAGATATTCGTCTTCGCCTTTTTCTTTAGCAACTATCCAGCCTAAACTGCTAGATTGGACCTACCCAGCCTGGAACACAAGCAACCCCAGACCGGTTTCAGCCTTATTGGACAGTATCGTACTTTACCGTATCGTATTGTGTGACTGCAACATCGTTTTTTAGGTCTCGCCTAGCCTTGCAGTGCATGCGTTGCTTGCCTTGGCGAGATCTGTTGTTGTCGGTTTCTTGGCCGAAGGGGGACAGGACATGTGCACGCGTGTGGAGGACAGGAGATGTGCAAGCGTACGGCTTGAGGCGTAATCACAACACCTGCTCGCACCATACGCGTGCACATCTCCTGTCTGGGCCAAAGGTTGCGGCTGCCGTGGGCGGAAGCAACATTTGCATTTTGACTGTGATGGGAGCCTTACTTTTGTGGATAAAAGGGAAATAAACAAAAGTTAGTGATAATTAAATACACATTTGGGAGAATTGGCTGTGTAAAGAATGTGAAGTAATACAATTTGCTTAGAATTTAAAAGGTAAATAAAATGTTATGATTTGGAGACTACAGACGTAGAGGTACTGGGGAGGCAGCGCGCACGGAACAACCATTCAATCACTAACTTCTGTGCTGCGACTGCGTCCTCCAGGCTTCAAGTCTTCAGTGAGTCATTGTGTCTAACGAGTCGTTTCTGAGCTCTTCCTGGTCAAGGTGCCATTTCCGGGTTGTTCTAGGAGGTGCAGAACGGACAGAGCGTGAGAGGTCACCTGTCCTGCATGCCTCGGGCTGCTGCTGGTACAGGCAGCCATGCGCCAGGATATGGCCTCGTCCAAAGGCACTCAGCAGGTACGATAAAGGAGAAAAGAATGGCGCACTTGAAATAGTCACAGGCAGGAGCGTCTCTCTTAACTATGGATTGAGAGACCATGGTTGTAACCACGAACCTCAGCAAAATGCTCAGTGCCCACTTGCTAAATAGCTGCCTCCTACAGGCTGTCATGTATGGCAGGCACCTTTGAACATTATTAGCGTTTTAGACATCTGCATCAATGGAATCCTGGACTTGAAGTTTCTTTTTAAAGACAGCGGACATGTGCTTAAAAAGTAAAGCATGAAAAGTGTTGGCTCAAAAACGAAGTATGACTGAAGGCAACATCCTTAACAGTTGGTCATATGCCCCCAGAATCTAATATTTCCATTAGAGTTTGTATATATTTCAGTGATTTGAAGGTACTCCAGGGGTACGCTATTTTGTGATCAGATTCTTTTTTATTTACTTCATCACAATCATTGTACATCTCATTGAAGAGTTGGCATGCCTTGCTAGCAAGATAGTCTAATGGCTCCATAAGACCATGTCTTCTGAGTATTTTAAGTCAGTGGTTCTCGCTCCAATATGTTTCCCCTTAAGCCTGGCCAAAAGTCCCCGCTCTGGAGCCCAGGTCCGGAAGATTTTTGTTTAAAACTACAAATTACATTGTGCCTGTCGTACTGTTTGCACACTAGTAAAGTGTTTTCTTAAATGTGACATAGAAGAGGCAGACACCCTCTGACACACACTTCTTAAGTCATAAAAGGCACGCATAACGGGAGCATTTCAGGGGTCTTACCCAGGTTTGGGCTCAAGGAAAGTGGCCCCCTTGTTGTCAGACCACAGTGCTCAGGTATTGTCAGCATTCTTAAAAATATGCAAACCGAAAGTACACTCTGGTCTTGTATATTTGGGGTGGAAAACCCTGAATGCCTGGCTTCGCCAATGCTTGTTTTCAGCATTGTGACCCTGTCTTTTAGGTGGAGCCTCACATGAGGACAGGCCCTTTTACTTCTGTTGTTACACGGTATGTCTTATTCAGTCTTTAAGCACTTCTTTCTTTAAGGAGTTTCTCCTACTGCAAGCACCACATGCTTTCCTGCAACATTTAGAGCGCCATGCTCGCTTTCACTTTCCGAGCAGCTGGGACAGTGGAGACTGCTTCTTTGAATAGGTCTTGCATTTACAAGAGTTTGAGCTATTGGCATTGTAAATGTCTTTTATTTAATGGGTAATTAGCAAAACAGATAAATAAAAGGCATTGTCATTTACAATGCTAATAGCTCCAACTCTTGCAAACGCGAGACTTATTGCATTGTATAATGCTTGTTTTCTTTATTTAGCGGAGTCCTAGCAGGTAAAAACTCACCAAATTATGTTTGTGAATTCAGCCATTTGAAAGGCCTTGATTTGAAACACTGGATAGTTTGCATGTATATGGTGTTCAGGGAGGTTGGTTCAGACTCTGAGGTCATTGTATCCTTATCTCTCCCAAGAAACACAAGACAGATGTTAGCTGTCATGGTGTTATTGTTGATGTGATTGTATCGTGAGAACTGCGACTCCACATCTTACCTTCCCACAGAACAAAACTTTCGATTCATTGAAGTCTTCTGCACTGATCTGACGTAATGTGGAAATGTTGCACAAGATCTTTTTGGGTGTGGAATTGCATTATATTTGTTAACTTGGATCGACGTTAATGTCCCTGTGAAACATTGGGGTTGCTTGCGTTCTGATATAAAGCAAGGGAGGTGGTGGCCTTGCTCAGTAATTCAGTAGATCTGGGTAAAGATTAATTAGGATATGTCTATAATGGCAGATGCGAGCAAAAAACGATGCAAGCAAGTCATGCCCACAGTGGTAACTAATTGCTGATATTAATTCTGGCATTCCATCCGTCACTTTTTGCTTTGGCTAATGGATTCTTTAACTGACATAACTATTATTCTTTTTTGCAGTGCACGTATTTTATCATACAGAACTGTCAAATTGGTTAAGAAAGAGGGAGCCTATAATAAAGAGGGCTTACATAGATGTTTTTTATTATACCAACCTGCTACCTAAGGGCTGCTCTTGCATGCAGACGCTGTAAAATAATACAGAACACAAAAGGAATTCAGAAAATGTGCACGGTCGTGGTAAACAAAAGGCTGCATTGTACCTCAATGGTGTAAGGCAGGCTGGCAAGTTGAGAAAAAGCCTCTCTGGGTACCAGCTGTGTTCTGCTTTACTAAGGATCAGGCAGAGGACTGGCACTAAAGAATGACTCGATTGTTCATCCACCTATGGGAGATTGAACAAGACGTTGCAACCATTCTTTTTCTCTGGATTAACTTTGGTCTCCCTCTCACTGTTGCTGCTCTGAGTCATAGGCATTTAACATCCAAATTCTTTGTTGCTCACTACCCATTTGGGTGTGGTGCACACATCATTTCTAGCCAAGGAGAATACTTTGTCAAATCTTCCATTGTCTGTGCCTTTCACACTGGATACAGGCATTGCTAGTCCTAGTGATAAACTGCATGGCTTATACAGATGGGATCTATGTGGGGCTCTCTAGAAATGTAATTGTCAGGACACAAAGAATCCACATTGCTGTTGGCCGAAGTCTTCATGCTAAACAGACGAGACCAATCTGTTCCTCCCTCCTCCACCTCCTCATGCTCTTGAAAATGTTAACTGGTTACCAGTGGCCGGAAGAAGATCATTCAAAGCCCCTTTCATTACACACTGGGAAGTCAACAGGAAGGGACCAACCTTATAATACAAACCACAATCAAAGGAGAAACCTCAGATTTAGAATGGTCCCATGCCTTTTTTTAATTTTTAAAACCCACCTACGTAGGAGTGTTTTCTCAGTAGAGACATGCAGGCAATGCAATATCCTCTAGAAGAAGTTAGACGCCACCAGCAACCACCGTAAATGCAGAAGAGCACTAGAAACCAGGTTTTTCCCAAACTGCGAAACTAACTCACAGACCTAAGCCCTAACCAGTGCATGCTGCTTGCGATCCTGTCGGAGTTAGAAAAGGGAAATAGAAATGCTACAATATAAAACGTCTATGTTTGGCCTCGCTCCCTTGCCAGGGAGCCAAATCTAGGGCCTGAAATTCACTGCACCGTACGGAGGACCGATCTTATGTTTATTCTCTTGTGTGTTAGAATGACTTTGGCATTTTAAAGCCCCAGAGGAGGCGTGGCAACATTGCATTAATTTAGATTCCTGCATCTACCTTTTGGGTACTTGGGGCAAGTAGTGGGGAGTAGTTTGCCTGCCTGCCTGCCAGCTGCATCATATTGATGATGGGACCGTACCACACTTATTATTGAGGCTCAGGCTTATGTGATCCCCGTTTTTTTTCTTGTGGTAGACATTGTTAGTTCTAAAGCAGCACTGAGTGTAGCTTCTTAGGATTTATTATAAGATGTTTTTATACATTATTGTTCGAATATTGGTTGCAGCTTGTGTGTTTTTATTGGTTTTATGATGAGTTATTGAGATGTCTCCAGTACTAACACATTTTCAGCTCCTGTTACTGAGAGCCAGTCGCACTATGAATGGTTGTTAATTATTGTATGTATATTTTAGGAAGCAGAACTTTAAAGTATTTGCGCTATATAAAGGATGATGTTCTACCAAAATTCCAGCTGCCTGGCTTGGTCTTTAATTTGTCTGAGGTATGGTAAATAAGGTGTCGTGAATTGGACAATAGTGCCACCTGTTCTTTACATCTCTGTGTGACTGCAAAACTTGCAGCAGAAACTATGTAAAACCAGTTAATTTTTCAACAGTTTCCAATCATGCCTTTATCCTCACCATGCAGATCCCAGCAAATGTCTTTGACACAGGTTCTCTCCAGCTTAATAGTGCCATCTCCTAATGCTGTGTATGTGTGCCTATATATCCCCTTTCCAACGAGAAGCAGTTACTTGCACTTCTTATTGACACGGATATCTTATTCTGGTTACCTGTGTCCGCTCCTCACAACTACCACGCCTTCCCCTCGTACTGATAGACATTGCTTTCTCCTCATATATCTTGCAATTGCTGTGTCTACGCATTGCCCGCCAGCCTGAGATCCATCAATTGCCCACTGATGTCAACTCCTCAGTCTACTCAGAAGTGTCCTTCCCTTTGCAGGCTTTTCTTACGCCCCTTGCTTCTCTCATGCCTGCTTTGTAGGATAATGTAGAAGTTTAGATTCCATGGGCAGTGTTCCCTTGGATGTCAGTGCTTAAGTGGCCTACAGTGTGCATGAAGTGATTTTCCTTTTTTAGAATACTTCCCCTTATTCCTGTAACCTCCTGTCTTTCTGTAACATTATTCTCTAATCCTTAGTCCTGCCCCCTTTCCGGCAGCATCCTCTTATTCTGTAGCATTGTCCTCTTGAGATCTTCCCAATCCGTTTCCTACTCCACTCCATTTCACTATATTCTTCATTTGTTCTCTTCAATCAACTTCGATCGTCTCTCTCGCTCTATCTCCGTTCCTTTCCTTGCTGGTTTATGCCCTTCTTATCTTAATGCTGTCTCTCCTACTTCTCCATCACCTTCTTATTGCCCTCTTGGCTGTGGCTTACCATCAGATCTGTTCTCAGCTTCAGTTTCCAATACTCTGCTTTAGGTACCATTGATTACCAGTCAGGGCACTAGCGAAGGATAAGGTGACTGAGCATCAGAGAGCACAGCTGCCGACACCGCCATCTCTAGACCTAATGCATGTGCAAATAAGACTCTAATGGAACCTAGGCAGTAATAATACTCTCATAGCTCTCAATTGACCCTCATGCTCAGATTCATTTCATTTGGATTCTTTGTGCTTGTTTTGAGTGTCTAATTTGAGTTAATTCGATCTTGTTCTCATATGGCACAGTCAGTCCCAGCCTAAATTGAACAGTTTGGTCTGAATGGACCAATGCGATGCCCGTCTACATAGGACAGCTAACAGCTGCAAACTCTATGCACAACAAATCATGAGACTGAAGGAGAGTGGCTGTGTAACTGTTCCTATGCATCTCTGGACCAGTCTTGCATGCAAATATTCATCTTTTTGTAAGGGCCCTCATTTCTAGTGGCCTCTTAGTCCCTAAGGGGCTTGTAACGGTAGTGGCAAGGCCCATCAGAGTGATTAGTTTTTCACTTTCACCCAAATTCCGGGTTAAAATAAAGTTTGAAAAAGGATTCAATGGGAAAATCTTTCCGAAAATTACCAATTAATTTTCCGTACGGTAGTTCAGCGTTCTTAGTGGGCAAAGAAATTCCAACTTTTAATGAACCAGTATTTTTCACACTGCTGAAGGTACTGCCACCAGGAGTGTTGGGGAAAGTCCTGGCCCATTTTATAGCCCACTCGTAATTAACGCCGTAGTGTTTAATATTTTCAGTAAGCTTGTTTATAAGAGCTTACACTTTTGTAGATAAGAGATCTGCAGTGGAAAGAGAATGTAATTTTCATAGAATCACACAAGTTGATCAAGTGGGAAAGAATGGACCAGAACTAGGGTCATGTTTAAACTGCTGTCAGCTTACCTTCGAGGTAAAGCCATCGTTTCTTTTTTTCTGCGAATTCGAATTGAACTTCTTTCATATTGACCAGGCTGCGTTTTTAAGGCAGTGAGCCACATGTGAAAGACACCCCCACCCTAAGCCAAGTCAAAGCACCATGTCACATTCACCATATCGGTGTTTTGTTACATAGTGTTTTTAAAAAGAGTACATTTCCTTGCCCCAAACATATTTGTTTTTTAACCCCTCCCCCTTTCCCCCCCCAGCCCTAGAAATAATATTGTGTCTTGGAAGGAAAACAAGTGTTACGTGGATCAGGAAATGGTCACTGTCTGAAAGGAACTTTATTAATCCTCCTAGGTATTAATCTTTGCTCCATTTATGAATGCTCGGGATCTTTTTGTTTCGGCTTTTAGAGGTAAGTTGATGGACATAGCATGTTATTTTTGCATTCTTGCCCTGTTAATGCTCTGTTCTCTGGGAAGCATGGGAAAGAGTATTATTATGATCAGCAATATTTGCGCTTATATTTATTGCATTATTGGTTTTAAGTTGATATTTATTTATGCATTGTATAATTGCAAAATGAATTTCGCTATCCTTTTGTACTGGATGTGGTTAGGTCCACAATATGCTCAACAGAAATATAAATAAAAAGTTCTGTTTGAGCTCGCCGCATGTTTCTCATAGTGGCTTTCTCACTCTTTGCTGACTACTGCTCAACTTGTTTTCTGCACCACACATTAGTTGCTGGTGGCGATGGTGGAAAAAAATAAAACAGCTGAAATTGCCCTTGCATGGTGAATACAGCAGAGTTCACTGTACACCATATGAAAATGGGCAGCCATGTTTGTCTTGTGTAAACTATTCTCCGTGCATTTTGTTTACTCTTCTCATTTAAGTTGCCTTTTTTGCGGGGGATATCAAAGGGGACGATGGACGGAGTGCTTGAGCAAATCAAACACTCACCCCCAGTCAACTGATCTGGGTTTAATCCATCCTCATTCTTTAGCTCACTCCACCACCCCAGTTCAGACATGGCCATATGCAAATCAGTCTGACCCTGTGCCTCATGGGAACAGTCCATCCCGAACTGCCAAGCCATGTCTTCCCTGGACCGGAAACAAGCATCCTGGAATCGGTTTCGGATTCCTAATCCTCATCAGCAGTTCGGGCTGGACTGTTTCCATGAGGCACAGTGTCAGACTGATTGTAGGGGAGTCAGTGTCTCTCCTGCAGACATCCATTCCTGGAGTCTGCCCAATATGACCCTGGCAAACAGTTTTTCCGAGCTTTCGATAATACTGTAGTTGGGAGGTTTGACTGGATAGGTCCTTTTTAGGTCTCGGAACTGCGAACAGATTGCGAAGCAATCTGTCGTTCCGAGACTCTATTGTAATCATTCTCGGTTTCAAGGAGTCAAGGGAGACAGACAATTGCGGTGCACGCGCAACCTTGGAACTGGGACCAGGTCGCGCGCCTCCTGTCTCCCATGGCTCCTTGGAAGCAGACTCACACGCACACACACACACACACACACACACACACACACACATACAGCCCCCCCGCCGCGCATACACACATACAGGCCCCCCCCGCCGCGCATACACACACAGAACCCCCCCTTACACACACAAATCTCCTACCTCGTCTCGGCTTGTCATCGCGCTCCCTTGCCCCCGCTCCTCTGGTGCGCGCGCACCACTGGTTTCTATTCCCGCGTCGGCCGGTTTCGATTCCGTGCTCGTGCTTGTTGTCCTCTTGTCTTGGTCTGTCTGTTTACTATACTGTATTGGGATTTCAGTGCCGGTTTTTAGGTCTCCCCTAGCGACGCAGTGAAGCTGCTCGCTAGCGAGATCTATTATCGGCGAATTGCTTTGCGATGCGGGACAGGATAGGTGCACGCGCTTGTAGACATCATCTGTAAACGCGTACGGCGGCGTTAGCTGAAGTGGCAGGACAGGACATGTGCACGCTCACAGCGTCTCTTTCAGACAGCCGATGTGCACCCGCAGCATCTCTTCTCCGGCGATCTCAGCACTTCTGCGCTCTCCCCTATGCTTTCACTTTCGTGAGCGAGGCTCGCCTCTCTGCTGTTAAGGCGTCACCCGTGCTTGCTGCCTCCTCAGCACAGCCTGCTCCTGTGCCTTCCTCTACAGAGCTGCTGAGATGCAGCACGCGCTCCTTGCCTCCTCACTCGATCCGGGGAGCCTAAGCCCACGTGCACTGAGCTTCATCGCTGGGCAACGGACCCCCAGCCTCGAGTCGCTGTGAACCATCCCGGCGCGCCCTGCTGACGAGCCCTGTGATGGAGGAGGCTGACGTGCTTTGGGAGCGGCTCAGGCCACCACAGTAAGTGCTACTCTGGCTTTTGCTTTCCCTCCCGTCTTTTCTGTTGCCGTCATGTGTTGACATCCAGTTCTCACCCTTCTTCCGATGTCCGTATTGCAAATACTTGTTTTTAATTGCCGCTGGTACTGTTTGTTTGTGACATGCATGTGCTTCTTCTGACTCTGTCTTCCTCGGCGAGTTACTGTTGCCCCCCCCCCCCCCCACAGTGGCTCCCGCTCTGTTGCTTGTAAGCAGTTGCAGTTTGCACAATGGTTCTGACCGCTCACCCCCACCCCCATCCCGACACTCCATCCCCTTCCTCTCACCTCACTCCCGCACAGTTTGCGCGTGTACTGCTGGCAAGACCGCTGAGAAAACATCATGTGTGCACTTTAACTTTTACTATGGTGGCTGCACGCCAGACATCTGCAAACTGCTCTGACGTGATCCCCTCTGCCAGCGTGCCGCTCATTAGGCTGATTTTCACATACAAGTTTCTAGTATCAGCTGTCTCTAAGGGCAATTAGGAATGGGTGGATCCGTGTGCCAAACAAGTGTTTTTTAAAGCAGCGCAACACGATTCACAAATAACAATGGCAGCAGCGTCGGCTCCTTCATCTATGCGAAGGTGAGCAGGGCTCCCGCCCCACATCCGGCATTTGTGTACTTTTTGTCTTCTAAAGACATTCTCTACCCGCTTTACCGCCAAGTAGCAAGCTGTGCTTTCTGGGACTCGATCCTGAGGTTTGATTTTTGTTTGTGTCTTACAGTCTGCACTGTGCAGCAAACGTAATGTCTTCCTCGTATTTTATTCCCTTTTAAATGGCTCCCATACAAAAAGAGCGTGTATAGTTTTAAATCTGGTGTTGTTTTCTGAGCGTGTGAGTCTTTTCAGCATTCCAAGTATTTAAAGATGTAGACTCGACCTCTGTTCCCATTTCCCACATTCCATTCTAACTTAATGTGATTTACACGATGTCCACCCCATGCTTGTTTCCCATGTTGTTTCTTAAAGTGCGTCTGGGCCCTCTTCTGTTTTTTTCTAACATTTCCTCACGTTTAGTTCTCCCCTAGTTACACGGATTAGGACTACTTGTTACATCCTTGGTGCAATGTTTTCACTTATTAAAATATTCCCACCCCTTTTTTCTCATTGGAGTTCATTTTTAAAAATGAAGACAACATTTCCGTCTTTTGATTTATATTGTAGCGCTTAGTGAAGCGCTAGGTATTGCCTTATGTGAGCCCTCACCGTAGATGTCATAAGTCTCTAGCCCATGTAAAAAAATGTAACCCTTCAAAGCCAAAAAGGATCCATGCCTCGCACAGCTCCTGTGCTGTAGCACTTAGGAACTCCTCAGCATGCTTCAGCTGATCTTTGTAGCTCCCTGATGTCCACAGCGAGCTGTGTTCATAGATATTATTATAGGTGAGTTGGGGTTCCAAGGGGTTTGTTTGTGTGCTGATCCTTTTATATAGAAAACACTACTCAAGTGTGAGTGTTAACACCTGGAGGCTGCATCCCAAAATCTTAGTCGCTATTGAAGTTTCCAGCCAGGAGCAAGCTTACTGTAGACGAGATCCTTAAAATTGACTGCCTTTCTACTGACAAGTGGCTTTGTATTTGCCCTCAACCATCTGCTGCATAACCAGCAGCTTTTCAAGTAAACAAGGGTTTTTGCTCTCACTAACCCACATGTTAAAGCCAAGTGCTCAAGTTGAAAAAGGTAACTGTTGCTTTCCTGCTTTTAAACGTGATATGTAGGCAATCAAAGAAATGACACTGTTGACAACATCATGAATGGACTGGGGTAAGAACGTTGACGGAAGAGCAGCATAAAAGTCTTCAATAAGTATTCAGACTGAGTACTTGTTTAAAGCAGCAGTCATTTCAAGGGGCATGCTGTTTTAAAGATTCCCTAATATGTTGCATATTTTTCTAGCCTTGTCCTTGCAGTGATGAACAAAAGAAATGAAATTAATTCTGTTGTCCTGCAGGGTGGTTGCTTATTGGAGAGAGTTGCAGACAGGGTCCATATAGTGTGGGTTTGAAACATATTTGTGAGGTGCAGAATGAAAGCTATTAAAAGCACTGCGTTCACATGGGCTTGTTTTCTATTGCTTTGCAAATGTAAAAGTAATACGGTGAACAAACAACTATTTTTTTCAATGTATTCACTTATGCAACAATGGTGGCATGCCCCTGCGCCACTATTATTACAAAAGTCAATAAATTAAAAGTAAAGTAAAAAAATAAAACATTGCTGTATTACTTTTACATTTGCAAAGCAAATAGCTCTGCATTTAACTAACGCGAGACCTATTGCATTGCAAATGCTTGTTATAAATGGGAATAATTTCGGCCCCCACCCAAGTGGGGGCTCCATTGAATATAGCACTGAATAAAGGTACACAATAAGGACTTTAGATATCCATCCTGCGATTCCTTATGATCCGAACGCAAAGCCCAGATAATATCCCCACATAAGGATAAGAGGCGGGTAGAAGTTTCATCACAGGCAGTTTAATCACTGGCGAATAGCTTCTTGATCCTGAATTGTCCGAGGCGGTGTGTAGAATGCCCCTCTTCTGATGCCTTGTTTGAATGCTCAGCAGAAGAAGCCTGCAGATAGCAACAATTCTGTTTTCCAGCCATAACAGCATAGTCTGGGCAATGATGATCTACAGCTAAACCTTTGAAGGCGGTAAGGGTCCTGCTAGGGATGTAGAATTAGATGAAGTGGTACATTGATTCTTACTATGGCCCTACGTCTGGTTAGATGGCACCTGGGATAACCTACTGGAACATTGCATAGCAGTAGAGACAGTGCTATTGATGCCCCCTAAATCATGCTCCATTGCAGCCAACTCTATTATCAGTTCCTTGACCCCAGCAAAGCAGTCCTCTATAAGACCCCTCACCCAGGTCGGTTCAATTTAGAGGGTTTTTTCCACAGGAATTGGTGTTGGTATATTCAATACCGGGGCCACAGGTATACAGTATGTCTGCCTAAAAGCTTCCGTTGTCCTAATGCGAGGCACCCGCTTGGAGCGTTTAGCAGTTGCAGAGATCTGTGGGATTTCCATTGGGCACTGTGCATCCAAGAAGTGCGCGGGCAGTTATTGATTGGCGGTGGATCCAGGGAGAGTTACCTTGCAGTATTCAATGGGGATGAGGGAACAGGTGTCTTATTTTCCATTCCCGGGCGCTTATAGAGCTAAGGGAGAGTCTTCTTACCATAATCTCGATCTCCGTATTAACGCCCACAGCCCTTTGTAACATTCTGTCAATTCAGGTTTGTAGTTGGGGAGTGGAATTAGCAAATACCCCTATGGCTTTTCTCTTCCCCATGCTCACTATCAAGCGAAACACAAGCAAGATTTTGAAAAGGTGAGATTAACGAGAATTCCCACAAATCGTACCTTCAAACTTAAGGCCAAGGGGGTAGCCAGCCTCCTCCGGGCTCCGACAAGCGTGGACCTGGCCTGCCCTTAACCTGGGCTTCACCTGGCCTGCTACAGTGAAAACTGAAACTTGTATTTCAAGTGTCTTCACGTAAAAAACAGAAAGAAGATAGACCTACAATCAGATCGAGTATTAAACAGAGATTAACTCATGACAAGCCACATACAAGGCTTGTGGCTTCCACAAAGAACATTACTCTGATGCATCAGTGATCCAAGCGCACAAAGTTCAATCCTTGTGACCTATGATGGTGTCTACAGTAGCTTCGGGTAGCGGTCACAGAGTAACCCAAGCAAAGAAAGGGACAATCTAACCTGTTGTATGGAAGGATGCATTGTTAAAGCTCTTATTTCATTTAGAGTGAATTAGGAATTAAAAAGCACACAGATATGCGCTCAAGCAGTGCTTTTACGAGCTTTGTTACTTGTTTATTGGTTACATCCAAGCAGCGAAGCTGCGCCCTGCATGCGAAATACACAAACCCAGGATGGAACTTTTTCTCCATCAAAATTTTCATGGAGCAACTCAAAACAAGTAAATAGAGCAGTAAAAAAAACCAACAAAAAAACACAACACACACCCTGACTGTTTGTAATTGTTATTGGTTGTGATTGTTTTTTGTTTTGTTTTATATTGAACCTCCACCCATACAGAGATGCCTGAACAAAATTATACCATTCTTCCCATGCCTACATTTAGTGCTGTGACTGCGTTTACTATTAACGAAATATAATAATTCCAGAAATTATCTTTATGTCCAGACCTGACCCCTACTGATATCACGCAAAGCTAGCCTATTGGAGGAAGCGAGTTAATTGGATCTCCCTCAAGGTTTCTTTCCCGATTACCTGAAGGATGGTTTGGCACTTTCTTGCAAAGGCACCACATAAACTAAACATCTATACTTAAGCCTCAAATGTATGAGCAGACCAGGAAGCATTACGGAGGCTGCTTTATTCCACATTGTTAATGACCCTTACAGAGCCTAATCACTAGTCCTTGTCGGATTACAGTCCTCGATTTATCTGCTGCATTATTATTTTGGAATATTTCTTTAAGAAGTATTTTAATTAAAGTGCATCAAAAATGCAAAGGCTACAAAACAGAATTTCGGGAATAAGCCGCATCACAAGGTACTATAACATGCAAGGAACCTTACAGCAGCACACATCGACATGCATAATTTTTTTGTTTGCTATTATCCTCCCAATGTTGGTCGGAGCAGATTAAATAACAAGCATTTGCAATGCTATCGGTCTTGCATTTGTGAAAGTCAGAGCAAACTTGGTGGTGAACAACAATGTTTTAACTTATTTTTTTTGTTGGCAGTGGAGTAATTTAAAGAAACAAGCATTGGCATAGCCAATAGGTCTCGCCTTTGGGACCTTGTAAGTGTTTAGCCATGCAAATTATGGCGTTGTTGCACCAAGGATACTGTGCTGCATTACTAAATACTTATAAGGCCCCAAACGTGAGACCTATTGGCTAATCCAATGCTTGTTCTTATCTGTTTTGCTGCAAGCATCCTTATGGCCACAAGATTGCCGATAGTGCCGGAGAATGGTTTAAAGACAGTTTGGTTAAATGACAGTAAGTTATTTATGGTTGTCCATTCTTCCAAATACAGAGCGACACCAAGTATTTGGCCTCAGTGTACAGAAGTGCAATATGTGGATAACTGTTGGGGAGCGCCACTGTCCCATTTTTGTAAATGGGGTGTACAATCGAACCTTGCCAGGAAGATGGGATAGATTCTGTGGTTATGCAGAGGTTAAACAAACTTTCCAGAAACCTGGATAAGAACTCAATGTCTTGTTTGTATACGGAGGTTGGAATGCATTTACGGCCTGGGGCGCTCTCAGATCTGCTTTTCTGAATCAAATTTGCTATTTTCATGGCCATAAAAGTGGTTGCTTGATAACGAAGTTGCACTTCTGTTGCAGCAGATCTTTGTTGTCTGAGTTCTTCCTTGCTCAGGATTTCAGCAAGGCAAACTGTTACTCTTGCCCTGATTATGTCGCGCATTGACTATGCCAATGCGCTGTACATTGGTCTGCCCGGCTATTTAATGAATAAACTTCAGGTTGTTCAGAACTCTGCGGCCACAACTCTTCTGAACCTTCCTAAGAGGGTCAGGGTTAGGCAACACATGCGTGGCTTGCACTGGTTGCCAGTGAAAGAGGATGAAATTTAAGTCCTTGGTCATGGCTCATGCAGCCCTCCATGGACTTGGCCCACTGTACTTGAGAAAGCGATTCAGTTTCTATGTCCCCTTTTACGCAGCCTCGCTCTTCTACAAAGCATAGTGCATGTACTCCTATGTTCCTTCAAGAAAGGTTAGGTGGCAGCTCCCTTTCTCATATGGCTGCTGTAGCCTGGAACCAACTCCCACTGGAGTTTCATGCTCTTCAGGCTCTGATGATCTTTAGGAAGAAACTGAAGACCTTCCTCTTCAACTAGCTTGATACCCTGTTTCTGTTCACAACCTTACTGGGCACGCGCCAGGACACTCTTTGAGTAGCTGTGCGCGGTACACATACTTGTAAAAATAACATGACATTGTTGGTTGAACCTTTTTGTTGTGGCTTTGTACAGAGTCCTGACAAATGTCATCCAATTTTCTTAGGTATTGTTGCTCCCGTTTATATTAGTTGGTTTTGATCTTGATCCTCTGTTTAAATGGTTTAGAACTATCCAAAAGTCTTTTGGGTTTTTGTTTCCCATACCAGATAGAGTTCAATCTGAAGTGCTTCCTCGTATTTTTATTTAGTTTGCCAATTTGATTTTTATAGTGACTATGCAGGGTGTCAACTTAAGCCAACAAGGTGGAATTTTAATGTTTTCAAGTGATAGTAACTCCTCGCTCAAGGTTTTTTTCAGGAGCCTTAAGTCTTTTGTGAACCATGATTTTGAAGAAGTGAACCTTGTTGGTAACTTAGCGCATTGACTGATCACAAGAGCAGAAAGTAACCTTTGCACAAGGAGTTCCCAGTCATTGATTGTGTATTTTGGAGCACTGTCTTGATTGAATGACTATTCTTTCCAGTTATTGTACTTTATGGGAACTTCCGAGCTCCGTTTAACCTGTTTCCAAATATGATGAGTCATTTGAGCCAATAAGAGGGTGGTATGGGCATTGATAGAATTTTTATAATCAGAACCTGGGGCATGTGGTCCCTTTAACACCACAGAAGTATAGAATATGGTAAAAGCACTGAACTGAATGTATAATCCAACACCGCTCATCTTTTTGGATAGAGAAGAGTGGGGTGGGGGGGGGGGGCGAGGGGGGGGATCTTCCGGAAAGCTTATGTTCAGGGCTCACAAGGACAATGCGTCTAGGGTAGTTAACAGAGTTCGTCCAATGAGGTCTGTTCTTTGTGACCTGCGATGGAATCAGCCACCTAGTATCCACTGTTTTTTCTGTGATGCTACGATGCTACGAGAGGGATTTTGAAGCAAATGTAAATTGAGGTCTCCAGTCAGGAGAAGGTGTGCATTAGCATGATTGTGCCTGATGTCAGAAATCAACTGCTCCAGTTTCTTCACCTTCTGGGTATTCCCTGAATAGTGTTGCTAAGATTTGCATTAAAATTAAACCTCGTAGAATTAAATCAGCAGAGAAAGTAAACCAAGAGGAAACCAGTCACTGAAAAAAGGTCTTCAGTGCTTTTCTTAGACAAGATGGCTATGAATAGTCCTAAACTGAATTGGAAGCTAGTTAAAAACTTTAGGACATAGGATTCTACAGGAGTATTTGATATTCAAAATCTGTAGAAAGAAAAGAGCTTGATCATAGAGGTCTAGCTTCACAAAGAAGACCATACTAGGTTTGCGTTAGGTAGAGGACCTTTAAAACCGACCCTCTCACTCACTGGTAACCAGTGCAAAGGAAAATACAGCACCTTTGAGTGGAGCCTAACAGAAGTAACTCTGCAGATCATCAACCCAAAAGGTTTTTCAGTGGAGGTAACCAAAAGTAAAACCCTTGCCTGTGGTAATCTGTGAGATTCTCTATAATAATTATGTTCCCGATGAGTACAACAGGCTTAGTGCCTTGTCAAAGCTATAAATAATGAACAGATCAGATCTATAGCTTTGGTCATTGGCTTATCTCCATTATGTTTTTACTTATTTATTTTGGCAGTTTTATATAGTGCAAATGTGGCCCAAGGGGATTGGAGCACTTTACAAAAATGCAAACATTTGTTAATGTATAACAAACGATAAAGACAAACAGTTAAAAAACAAAAAATACAGGGCTGACTGGTATCCTCATCAAACGATTGCCTGGTTGGTTTCAGGGGTGTGAGTGCAATGAAGTGATTCACATCCTCAGTCAAAGTAATTATGAAATTGGTCAATTATGAATTCCTTTTTTGAAGGGGCAGGGCAAGGAGTCCTGCCAAGAACTGGACGTAGAGATGGAGATTTCCAGATCTTTGAGGCACTTATTGAGAAGGCCTATTTAATGCAGGGTTCTTGCTTGAATGTGAGATGCTCGAGGAGGAAAGATACGGGGGCCACCTGTGCATCACTTTTTGTGTCGTACCGTTGGCGCTTTTCACTGCTCCATATTTACAAGAACCTGAAAAGCCACCGTGCGTGACTTTAGCTGTCCTTGTAAATATGGCCCCTTTGCACGCAGCACTTTGCATGAAAAAAGGTAACACCCATGGAATCGGGCACATTTCTAAATTTACGAGGAATCTTAAATGCGTGTGAATGGTACGCCTCCCCAGGGGAGGCGTAGGGAAGCGCAACCAGGAGAAATGTATTAATTTCTCCTCGTTTCCTTTTCCTCTTTCTATGCGTGCTGCATTCTGCAGTACACATAGAAAGAGGAAATCACCTCTAATGATTGTTTATGTTTAAGAAGGGTTCCCTTCCTGCACATAAACAATCATTGAAACAATGACATTTTTCAACTTCTATGTTGGCTAATGCAGCACACATAGAAGTTGGAAAACGGCATTTCTGATTGTTTTTGTGCAGGAAGGGAACCCTTCCTGAACAAAAACAATCTCCCCACGACGCAGGCATCCTTGCACCATGGTGCAAGGGTGTCTGCACCGGCGCCTGGCATCAGTTTGTGTGCCAGCGCAGGGGGAAGCACAGAGATGTAGCATATTGTTGTAAATATGTTGCATCCCTGTGCTTTGAAAGTGACTTGCGGTTCTCACTGAGTCACTTTCTTGGTAAATCTGCTCCACTGTGTTTTTCAAACTCTGTTGAGATTTTTAGTTTTTTGGCCAGGTATGAAGAAGGAGTTACGACGGGCTTAGTGAGTGAAGCAAGAATTTATATTGAGCCCTAGCTTCAATGGAGAGCCATTGAAGAGTTCAGCGAACTGGATTAATGTGGTACTGTTTTGTGTGGCTTGTAAAAAGCATGCTTAGGCATTCAGCACTGCTTTGAGTTGCCATGTGAGGTATGGGGAGCCTGGAAAGGTGTAAGTTCCAGTTGTCTAGCCTAGAAAGGACATGAGCCTGAACAACAGACTTCAAGTCCTGGTCTGTAATGGATTTGCTTGATGTACCAGCATTGCGTGAGTTGGTGGCGAATGCTTTTAGCCACAGCAGACATTTGGCTCTGAATTTCAAGACAATTATCGACGAAGAAACCTAGGATTTGGCATTCTCCACAATAGCTGGTTTCAGATAAGGGGAGACAAGGATTCCAAATAGTCTTGTACCAGAAGGCTGGATATTCTCATTGAGATTAGTAGGACTTCTGTTTTAGTTGGGGTATGTTTTCGAAGGTGCTTTGACATCCATTTTTGGATTCTGGACCAGGTTTTGGAGAGCAGTAGGATGTAGTTTGAAGAAGCAATCCTCATGTAGATTTGCATACTGATGGAAAAGAATTCCAGAGTTACTGAGGCTCTCGCCCAATGGTTCTAGATTTATGTTGAACTAGGTTGGATACAAGATAGAAGAACCTTGTTGACTCCAATTAAAGAAGTTTGACTTTGCTAAAAGAAAACGATCTGCCTATTTTCCCTCCCATAGAACGATTCAACAAATTTGAGGTAAACTAGTAAAGCACTACACCCCACTAAATGCCCATCCATTTTTTTAAGATGTTACTCAGAGACAAGTAGTTGGCTGTAAGAAAGGCAGCCAAAACATCTAGGAGCAAGCGTTAGGCATTCAGATTGAGTCATCCACTATTTGTAGACGGACACTCTCTGCGTTGTGGCCCGTCTGAATCCTGATTGGAAAGTATTTGGGGGTATTTGGATGTGAAGAGAATTTTGTGTGACTAAACCGCTTTCTGTCACCCTTCCTGACAAAGCAAAGGGTAGAGGCAAGGCAGAAACTATTCATATCATTGTCATCCAAGGTTAGTTTTTTTTAAGTAACAAGAGACTTCAGTAATTTTTAAACTAGCTGGAAAACCCCCAATTTTAAGAGAGACATTTACCAGGTGGTCCAGTAGGGTAATAGGTGTTTGAAAAGATCTTTGCTTAGGTATCCATGTATGGTTCCTTAGAGGTTTTCAGAGGGTTTAACTTTGATCATGGTATCTTGTAACTCTTCCTTGTTGAATGTATTAAAATGCGACCAGAACCCCCTAACTTTACATGTCAGTTTGAAGCCCTTAGGTTTGTCAGATCTTAGGGAAGTGATAGATTATTAAGCTTCACTTTCCCATCAAAGAAACGCATATAGTTTTCAAGTTGAGCTTCTGGTGCATTGGCCGTGGTATTGAGCGTTTGGTTTTTAGACTGTTTGATCACGTAAGAAAGGAATTTTGGGTAATTCTTAGTAGCATCTACTAGAGATTTGATTTGTGTGAATTTAACTCTAGAGATATGCAATATGTATTTTTTTCTTGCAGTACTCAATCTTGTTCGATTAAACAGGTGGGGTGGGGTAATTGTTGCCACAATTTTCTTTTCTTGGCATTTTCTTTAAGCATATACATTTTTTGAGAGTTGGTGGAGAGAATGTTTTGGTATTTTCATCTTGCTCTTTAGTAGAGCAGCTTCATCAAGCAGGGTCTGCATGCACTTGCTATATTCACCTGTTGTGGAATTCATTTTGTTGCGACTATACCGTGGTGAGTGTCCTATGAGTCATATAAGCAAAAGTGTTAATTTCAATGCCTTGTGTAGTAAAACTATATATTTTCTATTTTTCATTGACCTGAGATTTTGTGGTGCAAAAAGGACGATTAGAAAGGAATTTCAAGGAGCTCAGACCATTCGACTGGGTTGGGGCCTTCCACTGTCAGAAGTGGCTCCTTTGAAAAGATCAGATCCAGAATGGAACCTGTACAGTGTATGGGTTTCAGGCAGTGTTGGAAGATATTGTTACTGAAAGAAGAAGAGCACGTCTTGTTAGTTTGCTGTTCACATCATCCCAATGCAGATTGAAATCACAGAGAGAGACTGTGGTTTCTGAGGATGTTGGTTGATGTGTGAAAAATAACACAAAGTCCTGGACAATAATACTATTTTCGCAGCTGGGGTTGGGGTTGCGGTCAGGGGATTGATAACATTCAGTCTAATATTCAAGGCTTCTTATCTCATATAACACATTTTGTTGATTTTACCAGAAACCACGTCCTGTGACAACTCAGAAACACAATATGTTTTGCATATTAGTGTCATAATTTCAGCAGTCACTGTTGGGCAGCTGGGTCATGACCTCTTTCACTTGCGCAAAAAGAACCATTGATGGACAGAATGCAGAACAATGTCATACATTCACCCCAGGACAGAGACCAAGATCTGGGCCTAAATCCATTGTTTTTTGTCTCGCCAAGCCATTCCAGTTTGGACCCAGCCATATGCAAATCAGTCTTGACCCTGCGCCCAATGGGAACAGTCCAGCCCGAACTGCCAGGCCAAATCCTGCCTGGACTGGAAACAAGCATCCAAGGACCGCTTTCGGGCTTTCGACCCTCATCAGCCAGGATAGCTTGACTCCAGTGGCATGGAGATCACGAGTCCCACGTCTGGGCATACCCTTCCCACTCGGGTGACAAAAGCAAAAAGAACAATTGATGGACAAAATGCAGAACAATGTCATACATTCACCCATTACAGAGATCGAGACCTAAATCCATTGTTTTCTTTGCTCACCATGCCATTCCAGTTTGTTTGCGTAGCACTTTTTGCCCTAAGTGGGATGGGTATGCCCAGATGTGGGTCCCTTGTTCACCGTGCCACTTGATTGAGGCTAGCCTGGGTTAAATGTAGGTCGAAATACCTCTGTATTGACACCAGTTTCCCATTATCTCCTTATTGACAGTTGCTTTTGTTGGCAACCTCTAGCGTGGTGAGCGCCCCCTCCCAAGTCATACAGTGATCTACTCACCAGGGCCAAACCTCTAGAGATGGCATTTCCGCAGTTTGCCATTACTAGCCATTACTTATTTTTGCAATGAGCAGACAGAGCCAACAGAAAGCCATATTAATATACTTGTTGGAGTCAAATTCAACATTTATGTGCTTTCAAGCCATTTTGGGGGTCAAGTAGCTTCCACAGAAACCCCTTGCTGAAGGGGTAAGGCCCCACTTTCACCCCATGGTTTTACAGTGCCAGCTTTTGTGTATAAAGTCACCCATTTGATTTTTACTTCTAAGAGGGAACAGGAATGTGATTAAACTAAATCTCCGGAGCCTTTCCCTAGTGCGGTAGGTGCAATGAAGATATTCTAAATGAATAATTTGACTTTGCCGCGCAATACCTGCTTTCGAGGGGCCATTCTTTCTTCCTGCTGTACGAAATTAGTTAATGCTCCCAGGTCCATCTTCCTAGCCTGGCGCAATTGGCTAGAAGTGTAATGGTTATTATTCACCAAGAAACTATACACTTGAGAAATTTTATTTCCTTTGAATTCCCCCAACAACCGCTTAATCTCCAATGGGCTGAAATAGGAGCTCCTTGAGCTCAGGTATGTATAGGGCAAGTGCGTGACAGAGCTGGAGATGATATCTACTGTGAGGGCAAGGATATGAAGTGGAGGCATATAAATTAGTGAGAGCGAGACATGGGATTGCATTTGCAGCTAAGTAAGTTGAATAACTACCACCTCTCCACCAATCTATCCTTGGGTTCACATCAGAGAATGGAGTAGCTTTGGAGGAGGGATGGTCCTAAATTTTGTCAAAACCAGAAAATCCATGTTTTGAGTTCACATTAAAATGGAGATTTCCAATCAGTATTTGACTGCAGAATGGCACTTATGGATCGGCTCCACAGTGAGGAGTAAATGGACTTGGAAACAGAATGTTTGGGAGGTTAAGTGGGTAATTTAATGCAATTTAGGGGATCCTTCTTTTGGATGGAGTATATGTGGGGATGTCTGGGTTTCAGATTGGTTAGAATTAGAAAATTGCCTTGTTTTGGTTTTGTGCCTGCTTGGACACAGTGTTTGAGACTACAGAACATTTGACGAGTTAGTAAAGATAATCACGTCAAAATGAAGAATTTGGTTTCCTCGAACTAAGGACGCAGTTGCTTCTGAGTAGGCTGTCTCCAATGGATTGGTATTCAAAGTCAATTGGAGACTGATTTATGAACACCATTTGATGTTGGACAACTACCAAAAGAGATGTACCTCTCCCTGTGCTAAGATATAAATGTTCTTGGTAAGGTGAGATAAAGCGACAGTAGCCTGACAGAGGGAGGCGGGAAGGACTTTAGGGGAGGAGGCTTACACAGTCCTTCCTTATTGGGGCTAGCTTCAGATGTTGATTGCCCATGCCTCAACATTGGATAGGAGCAAGTGATTTGCATAGAAAATGTGGACATTAAGAAATTATCATCACCACAGAGATGTCAAAGCTCTTTTGAAAAGCATTTGGCTCTAAGTCAGTGTTGTGAGTAAAAAGTGTATCAGCATTGAGGGCTCCCTTCAGAACGCAGTGCTATTGCTTGGTGATCAGTGTTTGAGAATTCTCTGATAATCTTATGTTTGAAGTTTGGGGGGGGGATAGGTGATCCTAAAGAAGTGGCTACCTGATTCAGATAACTGTTTTGAGAGAGAGAGGTGATCTGAGTGAGCCATCTTGAAAATGTTAGGGTTGAATCACATTTAGGATGCCTCTTTTGGAGAGAACGCAGGACCTTGAAATGCTTTTTAGCATCCAATTTTCGGTTTGACCCAAGGCATTTATAAATGGGGAGCTAAACAGTTTTCAGGGAGTGGTGGTTCCAGACCAGCCTCATTAATTGACTTGAAATACTATATTTGCCCCAGAAGCGTAGCCACACATCAGGCGTAGGTGCACCAAAAGCCTGCCATTGATCTAAAGTTTTGCATCACAAGTAGAAGTACCACAATGAGAGTGACTAGGACCGGTGGCCAATATAAGATGATTAAAGCCCAGAAATCTAATATATTATCGAAGTACTGTGGTGAAAGCTTCTTATTCCTACTGTTCTCTTCCTTGTGTGTAATTCTTGTTTCAGGAGACGGCAGGTCTCAGTTACTCTGCAGTGGAAATTCAGTTTCTATAAACCACTGGAGATGACCAGTCAAGTTTCAAGGCACTTGGGACTCCTTGAACAGCAATGATAGTCCTGCTTCTAATCCAAGTCGGTCCTTCTGTATCGAGTATAATACTTCTTGCAAGTGAAAGTGCAATACAAGCACTCTTTTTCAGTGGAAACATGCAATTTCTACGTAGGCAGATGCTGTTTGGTAAATCAACATGTGGGCGGAACCAAAAACCCCTCTCTCTGCCTGCTTCTGATAGCTTTAGCTGTTGATGAAATAAGTTTGAGCGAAAGCTGTGCCAGACCTAAAAATCACTTGCCTTTATGGAAGTAGAATTTCTGTCCTCCTTTTTAAAAAAAAAATGCTTTTATTCTTAGTCTTCTGCCAGTCAGGTACACGTAGGTAACTTCCCCTATTATAATTGCACTAGTTTTTGGGGACCTGGACCAATTTTTCATCATTGGACTTTGACCCCGAGCACGAGCGAGAGAAAGTTGGAAATGGAGTGAAGAAGGAGAAAGAGAAAGTCAGGAAAACTGAGATGCAACGAGAAAACAGATGAAATCAAAACTACATGAAGGTGTTAAAGAATCAGCAGGTTGGAATTAAGACTAGGCAATATTGACAGCAGCACGCTCCTAAGAAAAACCTTGGGCGCGTATTTTTTTAAACTATATTTTTTTATTTTAAGTAATTCATTAATCTATTACTGTTGGCTGATGAATACCAGAAGAACGATCTCTGATGTTTTTTTTTGTGTGGCTTCTGTAGTGTGTTGTAGACTTTTTTTTTGGGGGGGGGGCAGTTTAAGTTGTTTTTGTTCATTTGATTCAAAAGTACTGTGTGGGTAAAAAGTCCCACCGACTCATTACAAAAAGTTATAGCAGGTATACCGTGATATACCAGCCAGAGTTATTTGGGTAGACACTATGTATCCACCAGTGAATGTATGGCTGGAAGACCATTCATCCTGCTCTTTTATAGCATTTATATTTCATTTGAGTACACATCTTACATGAAGGTTGTTGCAAAAGCCAAAGGAAGTTTTTTTTTTTTTTTTTTTTTTTTAAGCACCTTACTAAAAACATGAGCTTATTTTGAGTGAAAGTGAACCTTTTATTTATAAGACATGAATGCTTTTTTTTATTAAAGCCCATCAGACTGTTAAGGTTTTTTGTAAGGGATGTTTATTCTCTCATCTGAATAATTTAGACTAACCACCAGTTTAACCACATGGGTGTGTTCTGCTTCAAAGTGGACGAAAGGCCGAAAAAAATAAGCTAAATAAATGCATAATTATTGGCGAAACAGTGAAAAGTAAAATGGAGCTGTAAGTTTCCTGGCCAACCCAGGTAGGGGTTTCTGCCCTCTGCCTGGCTCGTGAGATGTTTGCAGGCTGCACTGTGTCCAGGTAGGGTTTTCTGCCCTCTGCCTGGCTCGTGAGATGTTTGCAGGCTGCACCGTGTCCAGGTAATGTTTTCTGCACTCTGCCTGGCTCATAAGATGTTTGCAGGCTGCACTATGTCCAAGTAGGGGTTTCTGCCCTCTGTCTGGCTCGTGAGATGTTTGCAGGCTACACCGTGTCCAGGTAGGGGTTTCTGCCCTCTGTCTGGCTCGTGAGATGTTTGCAGGCTGCACCGTGTCCAGGTAGGGGGTTCTGCCCTCTGCCTGGCTCGTGAGATGTTTGCAGGCTGCACTGTGTCCAGGTAGGGTTTTCTGCCCTCTGCCTGGATCGTGAGATGTTTGCAGGCTGCACCGTGTCCAGGTAGGGTTTTCTGCCCTCTGCCTGGCTCGTGAGATGTTTGCAGGCTGCACCGTGTCCAGGTAGTGTTTTCTGCCCTCTGCCTGGCTCGTGAGATGTTTGCAGGCTGCACTATGTCCAGGTAGGGGTTTCTGCCCTCTGCCTGGCTCGTGAGATGTTTGCAGGCTGCACTGTGTCCAGGTAGGGTTTTCTGCCCTCTGCCTGGCTCGTGAGATGTTTGCAGGCTGCACCGTGTCCAGGTAGGGTTTTCTGCCCTCTGCCTGGCTCGTGAGATGTTTGCAGGCTGCACTCTGTCCAGGTAGGGTTTTCTGCCCTCTGCCTGGCTCGTGAGATGTTTGCAGGCTGCACTGTGTCCAGGTAGGGGTTTCTGCCCTCTGCCTGGCTCGTGAGATGTTTGCAGGCTGCACCGTGTCCAGGTAGTGTTTTCTGCCCTCTGCCTGGCTCGTGAGATGTTTGCAGGCTGCACTATGTCCAGGTAGGGGTTTCTGCCCTCTGCCTGGCTCGTGAGATATTTGCAGGCTGCACCGTGTCCAGGTAGGGTGTTCTGCCCTCTGCCTGGCTCGTGAGATGTTTTCAGTCTGCACCATGTGTGTGCCACAGCGTGCCCTTCACCCCGTCCCCACCCAGACCCGCTCTGCGGCTTTATCATCGTGAATGAATTTTCCAGCCGGCTGCCTTCAGATTAGTATTAATCCCGTCTGTTCAGTGAGCTGGTTAAATAGGTCTGTCTGCTGAGTATTTCCAGGATGACATATTGTATTATTGCCCCACTACTATAGAAGTGTGAGCTCATGATCCTTCAGGCCGAACTTGCCTTTGGCTTAGCACAGCGATTCTTAACATGGTCCGCTACGGTTTAGGAAATTAAACAACATTAGCAGATTAATGAGGCGCGTATGCATAAAAAATGAAATGTTAAAATGAAAATGTCAAAACGCTCTGTTAATCAGGACGAGCTATTTTTAAGTACAACTCGCCCTTTCTGGTGAGTAGGCAGACAAACTGACTTTTGACACCTGTCTTGGAAAGCGAAGCAAATGTGTCAATTTAAGATTTAAAGGCATCTTTATTTCTCACAAAGTGAATGTGCAATAAATGTGCCTTTAAATCTTGTTATCTAGTCACATTTGCTCGGCTTTCAGAGACCGAGGTCAAGAACAGTACAGTTAGGTTGAGTAGAGTTTTTTAAGTTACTAGAACTGCTGGTCTAGTAAAATTTTTATTATTTTTCAAGCCCTGCACATTCACAAAGACACTGCTTCAGCACTCTCACAAAGGATTTGACACTAGTCTTTTGTGCCCCCAGAGAAGCTGGGGCCAGGGAAGTGAGGCAGCAAATTCCCAAAACCTTTCGGGTGGAAACCTCCAGAACCTTCTCTTTCTTCAAAACTGGTATTAAGTATAAGTATTGGACCCTCAGACCCAACTCTTCAGTACACCTCTGGACCTGTGGAAGACTTAAAAAAACAGCTCTGCTACTCTACAAGAAGGACTGCTAATCTGGTGCCCTGTTGCTTAAGTCAGAAGGACTAGACCTGCATCTTGAACCCAGGACCACCAGAGTCACTCCGAGGGCTAGTTGACTGGCCTCCTGATCAGAGCCTGAGGGACAGAAAAGGCTCCATCCACACTGAACCTAGCACATGGACTCTGCCGAATGTAAGTCTTGCCCCCAAGTTGTGCCACCCCAGTCCTGGACCCTTAGACGTAGGCCTGAAGGTGCTCTGCCTGCCCAGTTGAGGACTTGAGCTGAACAATGCGGCACAAAGCCTCTCTTTGCAGCTTCACATTGGAACCTGTTGCTGTGCATCACAGATGCAGGGCCCCACAGCACCCAGAACCACCGCTGCACAAAGCATCCTTGACGTAGGACTTCACATTGCACCTTCTCGGATTCACTGATGTGTGGTGCATCCTCAACGCAGGATTTTGTAACACTCTGCAACCTGGTTTTAAGATATTTGTTTAGCAGACCTAATTTGGACCATGTATCTAATGTGGTCAGCCTGACCATGTGACTTTTTCCCCAGTCCGGCGCGACCAGATAACCAAAGATGCTGCCTTTTGCTGCGGCAACAAATGATAGCGGAATGCTGAATAAATCAATCATTCACCCCCAGTGAAGAGATCTGGATTAAATCCAGGGCACAAGTCCTAAAAAAGAAGTGGGGGGACGCTGACGTCACAACAGGAAGCGACGTCACGAAAGGTGGCTTGCACCATCAGACTCATTGCCTCCCCTCACTCAACCCTTAGATGCGATTGCATCAGAGAAGCCAGCGTGTGAGCAGAGTTCTGAATGAGCTCTGATCTCGCCCCAGAGAGGTCAAAGAGTGAATGTGTGGCTCCATTTGCTCCAGTTATCGAGCTCCCGGTAAAATAAGTGGGGGGACGTCGTCCACCCGCGTGGCACCCAGACTCGAGCCCTGATTAAATCCATTGCTCTTTTGCTCACTATGCCAACCCAGTTTGGACCCAGCCATATGCAAATCAGTCTTAACCCTTCTCGTCATGGGAACAGTCAAGCCCGAACTGCCAAGCCAGGTCCTCCCTGGACCGGAAACGAGCATCCTGGGACCAGTTTTGGTTGATCACCCCTCATCAGCCAGGCTAGCTTGAATCCAGTGGCACAGCGAGCAAGGGACAGATGTCCGGTCCCAGGATGCTAGCTTCCGGTCCAGCTAGGACCTGGCCAGGCCATTCAGGCTGGTCTGTTCCCAAGGGGAGCAGGGTCAAGAGTGATTTTCATATGGCTGGGTCCTAGCTGAAAAGGAATGGTGAGAAAAAAATGTATTCAGGCCCAGATCTCTGTACTGATGTGAATGTTTGATATTGTTCATCATTCCATCCATCAATTGTTCTTTTTGCCTTTTGCTTCTAGCCACTATTTTTACCATTTTATTTTTTTATTGCATATCTCTGGTTCTACTGATTGGATTTTTGTTGTTTTGGTTTCAACTCGTTTATTAACCCCTTAGCTGCGGCGGCTATTCCGCCGCAGCGCTAAGGGGGAGGCGGGGCCGCGCGGCGCTCCCGTACTCATGACGGAACTGCTCCGTCACGGCCCTCTGGTGAGCTGTGCTTGTGACGGAACGGTTCTGTCACGGCCCCGCCTGCTCTTTAGAACGTCAGCGCAGGAACCGTTCCGTCACCAACACAGCCCACCCGAGGCTTGTGACGGAACCGTTCCGTCACGAGCACACGAAGGGTTAAATGTCACTATATTTTTCTAAATTGGTGTGATGTTTTTCTTGTGTTTTGTTTTCACGTTATTACTCTTTGTGTGCTGCATACATACTTTACACATTGTCTGGCCTGACTGCTTTTGTGCAAAGCTACCAGAGGGTTAAGCACGTTTAATTTTTGGTTGGCTTGTGTTTCACCCCGACAGAGATTATGGTTGCTAATGTAGGGTTTCCACTTCCACTTCCCTCAACCAATACCACTATTTCCTTCATAACACATTTTTTTCATAACCCCTTTAGTGCTGCCGTCGGCCGTTGGGAGCACTACCTCCGTAGTGCTGCGCACGTCCAACGGTCGACGCGGCACCACCCGTTTCTTAGAACGTTCAGCACTGGCGCTGAACGTTCGACGCAAGAAACGGGTTAACACTCGATATCGGTTTTCTTCTTTGCTGAAGAGAGTACACTTACTGCATTGTGATTATCGTTTTGCAGCTGCAGGTAACCGTGTGGTGTCACCTTAACCTCTCCACTTTGTCCCTGGTTTAGAGTTTGAGCGATAAATACTAGTCGTGCAGGAGTTTATACTGCAACCCTGTTTTCACTTGACATATTTAATCAGATAACAAACCTGACAAAATTAATCGTGGCAAAATGTGTGGTGAGACAATTTTGTTGCAGTAAAATCCAAAAATAATAAATAGCCCATTTTACCTTCGCAAACTCCGACTATGAGATAGTTCCTGCATTCGGTAAAAACCTCACCCCAGAGTGTGCCGTAAATAAATACTTGACCCTTTTTTCCGACATACTCGACCCTTTTTTCCGACATACTCATTAGGGGATTGATCTATGCATAGATGATATTGTTGGTCACTGTGGAAGAGACCAGATTTCTGAATCTGACTCTCCCTTTAAATGAAAACTGTGATCTTCAGCAGATCACTACCACAATGGGTCGCTTCCACTTCAATGCCGAAGTTGTGAGCACCTACAAACGTGATTACTACCAATATTGGGCGCTGTTAAAAAAGAAAAAGCCAGGATAGGGCAATTAAGTTGTATTTCTTGTTCCTCCAGGGCTGTATCGAGCTCGGGATCCAGTAGACTAGTGGATATATTGTACTCATTCTTATACATATTTAATTCAACGCGTGTCTTGCCGCCTGAGAGCGAAAAATAACCTCTTTAATTAATAATGAAAAGTTAAAATGGGGTCAGTTCTGTGTAGCGTACTGGTAGCGTATGCTTTGGTGTCATTTTATCTTGTAAAAGCAGTGTATGAATGTCGGGTTTTCGTTCTGTATTACTCGCCGTAGTATTCTGCATTAACTTATGTCCCCATGTTTATAGCGTCAGAACGTTTACTAAATAACCTGAAAGGCAAAGCGGCACTGCGGTTCACGTGCAGCACAATATTACATGGCAAGCATGCACTGAGTTGCTGTTTGAAGTCACTTTTACATTATATAGTACTTTTAATCCACAGTTATGTAGTCACGCAGTATGTGAAAGGGTAGCGATTGTGAGCCTTGGACCTGTGGCAATTGGGGTTACCGACCAGTATACTGGTCGGGTGCTAATGTTTACCAGAAATGTCTCAAGTCTACTAATACAGTTATAAAGGAATTGGGTAACCAATGTACTCCCTTTTGGCACTTAACTTTTGCAGTGGCTTTGTAGTGCGGTAGTCCAAGCTTGACATCCTGACTCGTAGAATGTCATGTTCCATGAATTACCTTAGGTTGTACACAGTTGAATAGCATTCTGTCTGGGTCAGTTACATCTGGATCTGACCCTAGATGAAGCGCTGTTACTTTAAACCTGTTTTCTTCTTACCCACCATTGGGATGTACTTTATTTTACTAGTGACAACAATGACATTTCATTTTCAGCACCTCAGCACAACGTCTGTGCCACTTGAAGATTAGAGACCTATACACCTACTGAAGTCGGTGGATGACTAACCTCATTGGGGATCGTGGTGAGGAGCAAGCAACACACCTTTTCAGAGTGATGATAGGTTGGATTTCCGAGCCGTATTGCGAACACTTCTATATCCACCTGAAGGAGCGACACTGCCTTGACAAGGCTGAGGCCTTTGCTCTGCAGTTGACACCACCATCCTGTGAGTGGACGTTCTTGCTGATCAAATACGAGATCATGCTGTCGCATTAAAACCTGTCGCCATCCTATTCCACAGCAGGTGGAGATTGCAGCACACAACTATCTTGTCAGTACTTGTCTTCGCCATTGCAGTACTTCAGCCTGGTGTCAGCAGTGAAGCTGGTGGCAATGTTTACTGCTGACAGGGTGGAAATGGCAGACAGCTGACTGGACTTTAAGGAAGGGTTTCTTTGCAAGCATGTCTTCTGTAAGACACTTTTTTGTTGGCCTACCTGCTCAAGTAACTTTTTTCGTTTGACCCAGAGTTAGTACAGGCTTTTTCATGTTGATAAAAACATTTTGTTGACGACTTTCGTTTCTCATTCTGCCTTTATTTATGTGTAAGACTCACAGTGAAAACTATTTCTCCATGAAATGAAAAATTGCCCAAAAAGTCGTCAGATTTCATACTTGAGATGTTTGATATTTCAAAAAAAGAATAGAGAACATAACTTGGTATCTAATTTGTTGGCCGGTTTCATGATTTGTTTTTAATTTTAAAGTAAGCGTATCTAAGTATCCACTGTTAACAATTTTTGGGTATCCACTTGGATAATAGTATTAAATACTGGAACTAGATGTCGGGTACCTTATCAGGTGCTTGTGAAATGTCAAACTGCATTAGAAGTGGCTGGTGTCACGTCAGGTGGCAAAGTTTGCCTGATGTGAGGTTCGTAATGACAATATAGTATGGCACAGTAAATAACTCAAATCATAAATTATTCACCTGAGCTCAGTCTTCAAAGAAGACAAAAATGTTTAATAGCAAGTAAATGAAAAGAAAAATTGTTCTTAAGGCCCAACTGCTGTGTTTTTGCACAGAAATTGTAATATTCCTTCACCCACTAACTCGTTAGACTGGGACACAGTTCAGGTTCAGAGACCAGTTGTGGACCTGCCAGGTCTCATTGCCTATATTAGAGCGGCAAAGGGAGTAGTGGGTCGGAACTCAGTCCCAGGATGTCTAGGGCATATCAAATATAGGGACCTGTATCTCAGCCAGTTTGTTGTAGCCATGAGTTTTTGGTAGTGGGATTAGGCGGTTTGAGACTGAGAAACCCAAAGCATTTGAGGCGTGAGGGCTAAACACCCACCAGACTGTGTGCACCTGATGGACCCAAAGACTTTATTAGTTTCAAAGGGCAACTGAACTTTAGGGTTAGTGAAAAGCCTTAACATTTTAATGTTCTCGGAACCACTTGCGTTAAAAGATAGTTCAAATGAATCCTGAATCATGTTGTCTGCTCCAGCCCAATCCTTTGCTAGAAATGTGAAACTGTGAAACCTCCAGGTCTTTCTGGGACTTGGAACAGGAATATGCGGGCTTTAAAGGGTATTGTGCAGGTCTGGATTGGGCAGGCACACCAGTTCAGGTGCAGGAAAGCGTTTCGGACGAGTTCAGGTGCAGGAAAGGGTCTCTGCAGCACGATGAGCGAGCTGTTCTTCGGTCTGTATTCTCTGTCTTGGCTTGGTTCCTGGGCAACAGGTATTGTCTAACTTACATCAATTCTCCTCAAGTCATGTAACCTTTTGATGGTCTTTCAATTGGCTGGGACAGTTCCTCTCCTTGCATTGCTGTCCAATTCCAGAAGGAAAGTGGTATATATATCAGGGGTGGCCTAAAATGTAGGAGAGAAGCTTCCAGCTGAGTTCTGTCCCTCCCAGTGCGTCCACTCATCTGCTGTGTGACGGTCCTCCTCCATGTCCAGATGATGTACAAGTTATTGGGTTGACAATGGCTGATATTCTCTGAACTTTGGTGGCCATGGCACCAGCCCTTGGGGTACCAAAGTGTTTCATTGCAACAAATTCGAGTGTGTCCTAATCATTTGTTTCTGGTTTTTCCACATATCCTACTTAATCCAGTTGCATGCCAGGTCAATGTGAATTGGTCAATCAATCGGGATTTATAAAGCACTGCTAATCATCCGATGGGGTATCCAGGCACTTGCCCGTCCCAGGTGGCTCATTCGAGTCAAGATGTGGTTTGTATTAAGCCCAGATAGAGACCAGTACATGACCACCAAACGCTTAAGATACTAGGTACTAAGTTTCCTAGTGTGATTACTGACCTTGGTAGTCTGGATTGGGATTACAATGTTCTCGCTCTTCCTCAAATGCAGAATTTGGGAGATTACATGGTGCCAACAAAAAAGCAAACTCCACCCTTTTGTCTCCCAATAGACATTATAAAATGGGAAAAGTACAGATTGCATTGCACTGTTTTGTGTACGGGGTAGTTCAAGGTGTCACAGAACTGCTTCAAACTGTAATTATAATTGTGCTTACTACCCCGTACGAGGTGTTGAAGCGATTTAGTGCAAGTAACACGCACGTTACTTGGGAACCTAGAGTTAGTGGTCAGTGTATTATTGTTCATTTGGATTAGTCTTCCACTGTCAAAGAAACCATTCCATGGATTAACGGCAGTTTCTTTGTGGTACTTTAATGACTTGGATGTAATCTTTAGTAGGGAATGTGTGAAAATCAAATGGTTGCTGAAATTAATAAATATTTGTAGTTTGCAGGGATATAGTTTTAAAGCAATAGAGGCTAAACCAGACCAGCAGGCAATTTAGAGTAATCTATTTACACAAGAGGTACGCAAACGTAGAGGGGAAGGAGAGGGAACAATTTGAAAATTGAAGTCGAGGCAACTTTTTCATGCATAGTTTAAGGAATATAGCCAGTTGAGAGTTTTTGCAGTAGCATGCAATTTGTGGATGTAAACCTGTAGAAAGAAACCGTATTAAATGTGGCTTTTACCAGTCTTTCTAGAAGAACTTGAATTTTTAAAGCGGTGGCAGACTCTTGCCACCCTGCAAAAAACAACCCGAATACTTGTTAAGACCCCTTTACGAGCGACTGTCAAGCAGTGTGACATTTAAGCCCACCCCAATACCAATAATTACCATTGACAAAAATACTGAGAACTATTCTACCGATCACTCACTCCATCATAGATGCAAAAAATAATTGCAAACCCAGAAATAACCACTGTGTGTGTCTGACTCTTTGATTTATGTGATGTAACTATGTAACCTGTAACTCGCTGTAACTCATGTAAAGCGCTCGGATACCTCCGGGTCTAGCCAGCGCTATATAAAACTTTCAAATAAATAAATCTACTACAGCCGTACATTCAATACTATGAAGTAACGTTTCAGTTTATTCATGAAATTCTGGTATAGCCTTGAAGCACTGAATTGAAGAAATAATAAGTATGCAAAGCCAGAACATAAGTGGTATTGTTTCATGTGAATGTGTTCTGAAAAGTCAAGGACTTAGAACTCTTTATTCAATTCCCGAGGCAAGTTTCTTTATGCTTTTTCTCCACTTCCTGTAATTGGCAAAATGCTTCTGAAGTCCAGGAAGTAATTCAGCAGTTCGTTTATTATAGTTTTAATTATTGCACTTCCTCAGTTAGTCCTAAACAATGGACCTTGGCCGTCCAGAGTAATGCATTCTCTTCTTAGAGTAAGCAACAGGATTCCATATCTTTACATACGACTGCTGAAGCTAAACAGAGGTCCTGTGTATAGTGCACAAACGATACCACTAGGGTTATTGAAAGAGGCAGTGGCTTTCATATGAATGATACAAACCTTCAATGATTGATTAACCAATATTTCAACAGTTCGCGTTCAGCGGTTGTGTGTTGGAATTGTACTTCTAAGTAGACGTTAGTAAAACAAGCATTTGCAATGCAATAGGAACGTTTGAGCTATTGGTATTGTAAATGACAAATATTTTATTTATGTGTTGGTTTTGAAAATAGCGAAATTAATAGCTTTGTCATTTACAATGCCAATAGTTTTAACTTTCGCAAATGTGACATTGTATTTACATGACTTTGATGTATTGATATTACAAATAACAATGGCTTTTATTTTTTTAAATACTGCTTAATACATATGGCCCAAATCACTCAGCTCTTCTTATCAATGCACACCAATCCCTGCCTGCCTTTGTTACTGGATAGTTAGGTCTGCTGCACTCTCCATCGTCACGACACGCCCTCACGGACTTTTCAGCTCTTCTAATTCACTTCCGTCGTGAAATGCAGTAGCGCCCCCAGAGTGTCTAGGCCACATAGTTAGAGCAAGAAAGGAAATCATTCCCCCCTGCCCTGCCAGCCGCTGTTTCAATGATAAAATAGAGCAACAAAATCCATGCGGGCCTCTGAGCAATGGTGCAACGGCGCCTGCTGCGTCAACGGAAGCTTCGCACCTGATGACTGACAGGCCAGGCCTATGACTGATTACTGCAGCTCAGTCGCGACCCGTCTTGGTTGTTGACTCCTGCTCTCCCAGCCACTGTTTGAATTGCAAAAATAGAAACGCAGGTACCGTGTGCCAGAGTACCTGCTTGTTTCTGAGAACTGCTGGTACTCTCAAAAGTATTAGGTCACTCTTGAGAAGTGCAGGTATTCTCACTCTCACAATAAAAAAGAGCCGGTACTCAGTACCGGACAGTACCGGCCCAATAACGGCCCAATTAAAGCAACGCTCCCAGCAGTGCACATCAATTGTGACATGCCTCAACTTCTGAAAACTCCCACGTCACTCAGAACAGGTGAAAACAGGCAGCTACACCCTTTTACTTGTAGGACCTGGCGCCCTTCAGCATGACAATCTGCCCCACCTCAGCCTCCCCTCAAGTGCCCGGTAAATAGATTGTGATCCTTTCCCACCACCAACCCTCTACCCCCGTTACCTTTCTCTTTATTAGATCCACTCTTGAGGAGCACTCGATGTCGCCCACGCGCTGCTCTTTTCATCAAGTTCGCCCGCCAGGTTCCAAGTAAGTCCCAAACTCTGACAGGGTCTGCGCCTTGAACGCCTGCCTCCCTTCATGGGACCATCTTCCCCCTCAAAACATTAATTAGGCACTTCGGTAGGACGCTCTTCTAAGTCAATATGTCTTAATTCACATTACTTCGTATGATCGTCCTCCCAAGGGCAGCGCGGGTCACCCCGTCTCTTGATCATCGCCAGACCCGTCCTCCTGTCCCGACACCAAGGCAGCAGCAGAGAATCTGTCAACAGCCTTTATCGCCGACAGACTCCAACCAATAACGCGGACACAACACTATTTACGTGATGTAGAAATGGGGATTCAGCAGAGCACCCACCATATACTTAAATGAAGGCCACACGAGTCGTGCAGAAAGTGCAATAAAGTGTCCAATTAAGTACCTTCCCTTATTATGATGTCACATGTAGGAAGAGGGTGGCATCCGAGAGAAACAAGTTGCTAGGACTGAAATCGAAACCTTCAATGGGGCGGGACTTCCGTCTTCGGAAGCCCGCGCCCACGGAGAGAAGCAGTGATGGTGACGCGGGGCTCCCATGCCCGAGGGAGAGCCCCGCGGAGGCTGCAAGAGTTTAGAATGGCGGTAAGTGGGGCTTGGTGGGGGGGCGCTTGTATGTATGCGGTGGCGGCGGCGGGGGGGGGGCGCTTGTCTGTATGCGGCGGTGGAGGAGGTGGCGGGGGCGGGGGGCCGGGGGTGGTGTCTCTGTGTGTGTGTGTGCGTGCGTGTGTGTAGGTGCGCTACTGTGTGTGTGCGGTCGGGAAGTAGGGGGGGGTGCGAGCATGTGTGCGCCTTCCTGCCTGCGTGTGCATGTGTGTATGTGTGTGTTCAGGTAATCTGTGGCAGGGGACGTGCACGGCACCGGGCTGGGCGTGCGCGCCCACGAGGTCAAATCTCTGCCTCAAAAAGCGCGTGGCAGTCTGCTGTCCACATTCCCCCAAAAGTAACAACATAAGTTGTCTCGCATAGACAGCAAAAGCTTCACTTTTGCTTTCGTCTAGCGAGACCTAAAAATACCCATCTGCCATCGCCAATAAGCGGAAGAGCAGTGCTGTCAAGCTGATGTGGTAAGGGAACCTAACCGGAGGTTGCAGCTCAACGTTATTATTGTCGTTGAGGGTTTCGATGTTCTTTATAGCTGCAGATGTTTGGTGACCATGTCCATTACAGACATTGATGACATGAACTACAGTTTGGATTGCTCTGTTGTCGCCTAGCTCAGCCTTGCCTTGCCAGACCCAGCCAGTCGATCGCGGATCGCGGATCAAGCTGTTGGTGGACTGCAGGAGGAGACCGCCGGCTCGCGTGGTGGGTCGCACCGAGTGAGGACACCGATAGTGCCGCCTAGCCAACACTGGTGAGCCCAGAAACTCCTTTCCGCCGCTAAACGCCCCCAGCCTCGCAGCTCGCGGCTCGCGCTGTGCAGGGAGTGGGGTGGAGCAGGACGGGGGATCGGACGAGAGCAAACCGGAAGCCACCAGCGGGAGTGGAAAACGGCACCCTGCCAACACAGGTGAGCCAGGAAACTCCTTTCTGCCGCTAAAACGCCGAGAAGCAAACCGGAAGCCACCAGAGGGAGTGGAAAACTGCACCCTGCACCCAGGACAAATAGAGCGGTGTGTGGGGCAGCGCAGTATCACAGCTTGGGAGAGCGCATCTGGACGCGGTAGTAAGCCGCAGTAGCCGGCAACCGGGTCACAGTCATACCCCCCCCCGGCAATGCAGTAACACAGAACTCAGAACTCAGTAGTCAGCTGCCCCCAAACCCCCTCGGAGAATAGGAATACCGAGGAAGTCTACAGAGGCATAGTGAAAACTGTTTTATCCCACGGCGTGAAAACTGTTTTATCCCACGGCGTGAAACTCAGTGAGAAACCATACAATACCAGAAGCCAAAACAAGGGAGGATCCAGTATAAGGAGAACAAGGCTAAAAATAGCCAGAAGATATCGTAAGAGAGGACAACAAGGGCGGCAGGCATGCAAGTCGGTGGGCACAAGGCACAACAGAGGTAAGTGTAAAGTTACAGTTATTTATTAACTCTTAAAACTGAGAAACGATCACACCAAACGATCAATAGAAGTACTACATTTTAGGCAATCAAACTAAGAAATGGGACCAAAAAAAGGGCAAATTCAACGGAAAGAAGATAGCCCAGAGAAGAGCAAAATATTGGAGGGCTCAATATCATTGGAAGAGAGCCAAGAAAGTCAGGTATCAACCACGGAGAATAATAAGGGGGGTCGCAAGAAAAGAAAAGTGAAAAGAGCAACTAAAAACGCCAAACAGGCTAAAAGGGACTGTGTTCAAACAAACGCCAAACAGAAAGACAATACGCTAACCTCCAAATCTATAAAGGATTTTGTAGGGAAACACTACAAATCAATAGAGACAGCAATCAGTCTGGACCCCGAGAAAGATATGGAAGAACACGGCGCGGAGGGAGAAGGAGAGACTGGATCAGCAGGGGAGAATCAGAAAAGGAAAGAAACAGGAAGATTCACGGATGAAGCTCCTCTCGATATCGAAGCAGGAAGGGAGGACTCCATATTAATAAACCTGACGCTCCAGAGTCAAAATATTCATATCCCTGCACCCCGTCTCTCATCATCCCCAAAATTATTCTCATTACAGTCACCAGGAAATGAGGAGCTAAGGGGAAATGAATTACAGAGACAGAGCGCAATCTGGGGCGGTGGGCCAGATCAATCCCCACAACATCAAAGCACCCTAAATTCTCTTCCACATCAAGAACCCACAAGAACAGGTCGTCAAATAAACCCAGACAGAGACCACACACAGGATACGGAGTGTTCCGTAACACCCTCTTCCTCATTGGTAGACCTTATATTGATGTTACAAAAGACACTACAAGGAATCCTTGAAGTAACACTCTCAAATAATGGAGTGCTGAAAACTCAGAAATTGTACCTAAAAAAGATCGAAGAGGAACTAGCGGGGATAAAGAATCAGATGCCAAGGATGCTAAGCCCAATAGTCACCGAACAACCGGCTGATGGAAGCGTAGAGATTGAACTGGTGGAATCATCTGTTGGAAACCCAGCAGGATCCGTACTACCAACGACTCAAAATCTATCAAAGGACTCTGTGGAAGCACCAGAAAATGTATACATCTCCAGATGCCCAATGCTGATAAAAAGGCGCAGGGTGTATACAGTGGCCGCCCTTAAGAGTAGGGCTAGAAAGAAGGTAGAGCAAACCTTAAAAGTAAAGAGAAAAGGGAGGAAAGCTGGGAAGTCCTAAACGCATCGGCCCCGATATATGTTCCAATCAGTCCAAGGCAAGGGGAGTATAACCTAAGAACGACCCCGACAAACTCAAGAAAAACCTGGAGAACAAAGGCCACAAAAGAGAAACCAACAACATCCGGTATTACAAAACAGAAAGTGAGAATAGCCTCAGGGCAACCAAATAGGGGCCTTAGGGTCGAAAGTCCACAAGACCAGGTAATACTAAGGTCGGGAAATACTGGGTTGCGGACAGGGAGATCAAAGGCTAGACAGCATCAATATGAAACCCCCAAAAAAATACAAGAGAGAAACATCAATAAATGGGTGTATTTAGATCACATGCAGTCGGGGAAAAGGGGAAGCATGAATAGGAAAAGAAATCCCCTGAACAGAGCACAGATTTTGAAAGTCTTTGCTGAATGTAGCAGTCTATGTGGGATCAGTACACGCGATCTCCGGCAAGTTGGTTTCATTGAAAACAGAAACGGTAAAGAAATAACAAAAGTGTCACTTCACTCAGACCTGGTAAAAACGGCAATTTTAAAAGCCACCAAAGAGATAAACCACCTGGGAATAAGGATAATTCCGGAGAGGGAAGTAAAAGTCCCCATGGATAATACTTTCTTAAAACATCATGCAGGTTTGGGGAAAAGACAAGTGAAACTTTATAGAGATGAGGAAGGAAACCAAAGCCGCCTGAACATAGAAATAGACAATATAGGAAACGAAGACCTTTGGGGCAATTGGTCGCAATGTAGTAGTCCAAGGTCCGACCTAAACGAATGTCATACGGAGACTGAGGGAGAAGAGGATGGCATGAGTGAGGTAGAATAGGATGAGGGGGTGTCGCAAAGTCTAGGTCTCCTAACATGGAATGTGAACGGGTTAGGCAATGAGAAAAAGAGAGAAACTATAAAGGATATAGTAAATAAAGTGGACATTGCCTGCCTCCAAGAGACCTGGACATGCGACGAAACCCCGATCAACGAAGGTTACCTACAAGTAAACCGCCCGGCTAAGAAACAGAACTATGGCCGCCCGTCGGGGGGATTAATGACATTGGTTTCAACAAAAGTGCTCAGAGAAGTAACACCGATAAAAATGAAATGTAAATGGGTTCTGACTAGCAGAATTGAATTACTGACTGTGGAAAAGAAGTATAAAATGCTGACCATAATGAATGTATACATGCAGTGGGAAAATGGGGTAGAGTACGAGAATGAGATGAAGCTCTTTAAAGAAGATGTAGATTTTGTAGCAGAAAAATATGCATTGGATACTGTGATAATAATGGGTGATTTCAACCATAAACTAAACGCAAAAAAGGCGGATATTTGGAACAGAGAAATGTTAGAGGTGTTTGGAATTAACCCAGCAATTTTTCCAGTAGGGGTGATATCGAAACAGGATTCGGATCTTGTTCACTTCTTAGGTGGTAGGGGCTTCCAATGCTTGAATGGAAGAATTAAGCTTGACTGCCCAGCAGGGAAAACTTTTAAAATAGGCTCTCAGAATTGTCCAATTGATTACATGTTCTTACAAGCCTGGAACTTCCCCCAAGTACGGGAATTCAAGTTGGAACAAAAAGAGATCAGTGACCATAACCTTTTACACCTAACAATACAATGGGGAAGAAGCCTATCTAGAGATAAAGTGACCCTCCAGGAGGTTGAGTACCCCAAACGTGTGACGACACGACTCACGGAGGAATATCAGGCAAAACTGTCAGCTATGCAAATTAAAATTGAACCGGAAAACCTAGAGAATAAATCCTTGAACTGGTTCATAGAAAAAGTAGAGGAAGTAGTCCAATGTTTAAGAATAGAACTGAAAAGGGTTAAAAATCATAGTAGGAAACCACCCTGTAGAGTAAAATGGTTTTCCGTGGAGTGCCAATCCAAAAAAAGGGAGATTCGGGCAGCACAAAGAAGGCAAAAAAAGAAGTTCACCCAGGAGATACAGGACCACATAACCCGACTAAAAAGAGATTATAAAAAAATGGTAAACGACGCAAAAAGGTCATTTAAAGAGAAATGTTGGTCAAATCTCTTGGAAGCGATTGAGGAAAAAAACCTCAGACAATTTTGGAAATTGGTAAAGGCGGCCTTTAGCCCTTCTGACGGGGAACTAAAATGCGTAGTCAGTGATGCCGCATGGGAGAAGTATATAAGGGAATTGTACGGGGCAAGAACACCAATAGCCCAGGTAGCGACTCAAAAATGGCAAGAAATATCAGCAGAACTAAAAGCTAAATTCAACGTAAAGCAAGTTGAAGATACTATAAAAAATCTGAAATTAACCCGTGCAGCAGGTCCTGATAATCTCCCAGCAATAATACTAAAGTCAGGCGTTAAGTGGTGGGCAAGATTTTTTGCACAGATGTTTAGTATAATACTAACAGATGGCAAAATGCCATTTAACTGGAAGGGTGCGATAATTAGGCCCATTCATAAGAAAGGAAGTATGGAGGCCCCACAAAATTACCGCCTGATTAACCTCCTAGACATAGGAGAGAAAGTTTTTTCTAAAATTGTACTAAATCAACTTAATATGTGGGTAAAGGAGCTCCAAATTGTCCCTATAGAACAGGGAGGATTCAGGGAAGGACACTCCACAATAGACCACGGTTTTGCACTGTGGGCCATGGCAAAGAAGTCAACGGAACAAAATGGCAAGCTATGCTGTTGTTTCGTTGACTTCCGAGCAGCATTCGATTCAGTTGATCATGCATGCCTATGGGAAACATTGTTGAAGGTAAATATCCCCAGTGACCTTTTATCAATAATAAAGGAATTACACAATGAGAACTGGGCACAAGTCATCAAGGATATAATGGGTTCATTGACGCAAAAAATAGCCATAAACAATGGTTTAAGACAGGGATGCGTGTTAGCCCCTCTGTTGTTCTCTATATTCCTATCAGACCTTCCGGCCCACCTAGAGGTAGAGGGTAGTGCAAGCCCAAGAATGGATGGTAACAAGGTGTCCTGCCTACTATATGCCGATGATCTGGTTATAGTAGACCAGACAGAGAGAGGCCTCCAAAGAAAGCTTAATGCCTTCAACGCTTACTGTGTTAGTAAATTTCTAAATGTCAACCTAGATAAAACCAAAGTTCTTTGCTTTGGGAAAAAAATAAGCAAATATAACTGGTACCTAGGTGAGCTTAAACTGGAGACGGTTAATGAGTATCGCTACCTAGGGATATGGTTTGACAAAAGACTAAAATGGGATACGCATTTGGAATCACAGAAAGCCAAAGCACATACATCGATATGCGGCCTAAAAATATTCAATAGGGATTATGGAGAGATGTCACATCGACCAATGTTAAGAGCCTTTGAGGCAATGATACCCCCCCCAAGTTCTGTACGGGGCAGAAATCCTTTATTTGAGCGGTAAGGGAGCCTGGGACTTGATGGAGGGAAAATGCCTCAAAGGACTCCTTTCTCTCCCACAATCCGCTATGGTGCAAGCTATAAGAAGAGAAATAGGCACTAAGTCCTGGGAGATACTAACTCAAATGGCAATACTCAGACTCTGGAAACGAATGCAAGACCCAGAAGGACAAAAAGTAGCACAATGGTGCAGGAAGGAAATACAATCAAGTAACCTAAAATGGGCAAAAATGTGTAGGGAAAGAGTAACCCGAATCTGTAAAAGATTAAATGTAGAGGTGAACCAGGAAACACATCAACTCCTCTGTTCTAGGAGTGAGTTGAAATTAAAGGGGAAAGAAATATCGGAAAAGACTGATATGGAATACTTAGCGGAAAAGAAATCAGTATCACATATGATGGGCGCTTGGATAAATGAAAATTGGTTCCCTTATCTAGACCGCCTACCCAACCGTGGCTTTAGGCAGGAGATCTTAAGGCTGCGGGTTGGTATAAACCCATGGTTAACAAATAAAGATCTGAGAATGAAAATGTTAGACCAAAATGGGTGTTGCAAGTGTAATTTGGGATGCAAAGGAGACTGGGTTCACATACTCCTCGATTGCCTGTCTCTATTGGAACAGCGGAAACGGTGGCTACGACCAGTGTTCCTAAAATATGCTATAAACTCTAGAGTGCAGGCAGCCAACTTATTAACTGAAATCCCGAACATTGATATTGCAATTGCTCTTGGGAAATACATAAAAGTAGTACTGAGTGATCTAAGAAACCGGGAATAAGATCTAGGAGCTAAAAGTATTTTAATTTTAATGAAATTTCACTAGCAGAAGGGAATTGAATAGGTTTTAATCATAAATGCAGAAATTTAACTTAATTTGACATTTTTAGGTTGTGAACAAATGAAGATGTGTGTGTAAGAGTTTTTAATTTATATTGGATTAATTTTAATGTATAATGTTTTAAATGTTTTGATGTGAATAATTTTACCTTTTTGATATCGCCTCTTGCACCTGTTTAAATGACTATGGTCATAATAAACATATCTTTGACTTGACTTGACATTGATGATCAATTGGCGACATTTGTAAGTCATATTTTGACGTGGCATATCTTAATTGCTAGCTTTTTAATTGCTAGTTGATGTTTCATTTTTTCTGTCAAATAATATCCCACATTCAACTTACTATAGTGGCGCGGCATACTATGGTGCGGAGGTGGACTAACTCTCCGAGCCTTGCTCTTTCCTCTCTTGCCAACAGGGCTACTCCAGAATAAGACCACGAAAACCATAATTTGTGAAACATGGACATTTGACTCGCAGCACTGTCAGTGGGGGGGCTCCGCTTTCTGATCCGTAGAGGCTGATACCCAGGCTCTTTCTTGAAGAGGAAATGGGGAATAACATCTTTCCTTTTGCAGTGATGTCGATTAGCCTGGCTCGAGGTCACACTGCTGCATTATGCTGATTTTGTAAGCAAAAACATGCAAAGTGAGGTGCCCCTAGATCCATTGCTTTAGGAAATGGTGCCTTTGTGGCGCTGGTGGTTCATTAAACCTGGGCTTCTTCTAGGCTTCCAAAATCGTTTCAGTTTATCTCTATAATGCACAGCCCATCTATGAGCCCCACGTAATGCATTGTCTCGTAGTTTCTACTGTCATAACCCCCACACTAGGCCCACTCCAACCTGTACCCACATATCATTACTCTCATACATTTGGAGTAAAGTTTGCCAGACATGTGTTATTCTTGTGGTAAATGTTGGCCGCACTTTATTCGGTTTACATGTATGAAGTTACATGGACCTTACTTTTCATATACATCCCAATACTACAGTCATAACCCTGATATGACAGGGCCATCAGTCAACATCATGGAGACATAAATCACTTTTGCTAAGGGAGTACATCACAAATATGACTGGTCATAAATCAATCCCATGTCCGGTCATAAATCATTTCTGATCGACTCCTAAACCATGTGAGTGACAAGCCATAAATCAACATGCATGACAAGTCACAAATCATCTCTGACACATCACAATCAAGTTTTTATCTGCCTATCATATTTGTGACACCTTTTAGATTGTTCCGGCTCTCATACATGCCCTTTTATGGGGTCATAAAGTTCTTTGTTGGTTCTTCTGATTGCATGGGGGAAGGGTTAGCCTCTGACTGGAGTTAGGCCCCCAACTCTCTACCTTGTTTGCCCATTTTGTGCCCTGCTGTCTGGTGGCTTTGGCGGTGAGTCCTGTGCTCTTCTTACTCCCCTTTTGGCCTACTCATCTTGCCGGAAGGCAGCCGGTGGCCTGACTGCTTGAAGGTCTTGCTTCACTGTCTTTCCCCCGCTGGACCGCCAGGCTGCCCCTGCACCTGACCCAATAATATGCACCGTGGATCAAGCAGGTGCCATGGGAGTCCAGATACCCCTCCCTCCTGCACCAGCTATACCCTGACTGTGTGTGCCTATGCCATTAAACAAGTGTGCAAATGACTTTAAACATTCATACGTAATTGCACTGATATGCTCACCACCACCTGCCGTCTTGCTGTTAGCCTCACTGCTAAATCCTGCCTTCGCCAGGATGGCTGCAGGTGGAATGTCTGACTGCCCACAACCCCTCTTTGCCTCCGCTCTCTTTGGTGCCTTGGTCACGGTGCTCTGGCACTTCCTGGTCGGTTGCCCTTTCTCCAGATTTCTGCTTGCACCTGCGGCGTCCACCATGGTGCTTGATGAACCCGATGAACCACCATCCTGTTGGCTGATTGATCCTTCCCCCCCCACCCGAGTCCTCGCCCAGGTTGCGACGTAGGCAATCTTTGCCACCTTTGCGGGCAGCCTCTGCTATACTCTTTGGCCAGTCACTGTAGTGCTCCTTTGCAGTGCATGAGATGCAACACACTATCTGAATTTTAAAAAAATGCTTAGTCCGAGTATGATTAAAAAAAATAAGGATATAAATGCTCTCTAGTACTAAACATAAACTTTAAAGAAAATCATTTTTGGTGTTTAAAAAAAAAATATCAAATGTTTCTTAAAAAATAGCACTTGACAAGTATGAGACACAGTTTAAAATGTTTTCTTGATAAGCTGTGTCGCTGCTTTACTCTCAGGCTCGAGCTTCATTCCAGAGGTCGGATCGAACGCTTTCTTTGGATTGTGAGCATGCCCTTCAAAGCTTATTTAGGTCACTGATGTAAATGCCTCGTCATCTTTCAGTGTTACTTGTGTGTAGTGTACCCTTGTGATATTTCTTCATTGTCGCTCACTTAACCCACTGTGATAATCCTATATTGTGTTTTTAATTGCCTAATTACACCTGGTTGACATCCTCCTAGTAATAGTAATGCTAACTGCAATTTGTAAAGAGAAGTATCTACGGGTCATATGTCTTCTAAAGAAATAACTGACAGTTAGACAAGGATAAACTTGACTCCTTAATACCATAGTGAATTTGCATTCTTCTCAAGGCGCTATAGGCTTGTTAATTCCAGTGATTAAGGGAATGTCGGTATTACAATCCTCCACATTTACACAACAGGAACAATACAGTCAGTGGTGTTACGCTTTAGCTGCATTGAACCAGGGCCTTTATTACATTTATTGCCCCGGGGGCATGTGCGCCTGATTTTTTAACACCCCTGGCAGGGCCGGTCCTAGGATATGTGGGGCCCCGGGCAGAATAGGAACATGTGAGGCCCCTAAGCAGAGACCACGCGGAATCGGATCGGGACGGCTAAAGAAAGCTTTTTTTTAATAATTAAAATTAAACCAAACTGCACACCCTCGACTGGGTTTTGTCAATGGTTGTTAGCTGTTTAAGCTAAATGAGCAACTATAATAAATTATTTTCCTTTCACCTTGTTGCAGGACCATTGCTCTTTGTGCTCTGCAGAGAGGACATATTTTGAATGATCATGTAATCTGAACATCTTTTTGACCTACAGACAGGCATAATGTGAAAGTTGTACTGCCTTCCTTGTATATAATATCGAAAATGCTCCAGTTCTGACACGATGAGACTGTGAAAGAACTATAACGAGTGTTGTTGAAGTTGCATTAAAGGCAGCAGAGAGTTGTGCTGCTGCAGAGTTAAGATTTGTGTTTTCACTCTGATGGTGACTGCAAAAATGGAGAGCAGCCCGTCTCACCTGATTTTCTGAACTTTCATTTGTTTTTCAGACACTAGATTAATGTTTTTGCAGGAAAAGTTAAGGCCCCTTTTCAAAGTCCATATTAATTTATTACCAGGTCTAAGACTCGAGTAACCCAGCAGACTTTAAACTCTGCTCCATCCACTTTTGCATGCTGATACTGCTCCTCTGCATGCACCTCTTGTGTCTTTGCCATACTCACACCTATCTGCCCCCCCCTTTATTCTGTTTATCTTACCCCTGTTATTCACTCCCTGCTCCCTTTCCACTTGTCCTAGTGAGGAGTTTCCATTGTGATGCGCCGCCATTCTTTTGCTCTGTGCCAGCAGGATATTCTGCCTTTCATTCATACAGGGGCAGGGCGCACTTCCCAGGCAAGGGAACTTCAATTAACTTTTTAATCACTGTCATCGACATGCAGATGCAGCCATTAGGCCCACCGAGACAGGACTGCAGGGGAGAGTGATAAAAAAATAAGAAATTTAATCTCTTAGGGGGCCCCCTGGGCCTCGGAACTCTGGAGTCCTTAAAGGCGCGGGGGCCCTGGGCAGTTGCCCATGCCTAGCGCCGGCCCTGACCCCTGGGATACTAGAAGTTTAAAGAAGGGGCTGCAGATACTTATGCAGCCCCTTCTGTTATACTGATCGCACTGGCGCACATGTAGCTCAATGCCATCTTAAGAGGACATCTCCCTCATTTGCATAGGGGTGTGGCCGCATGCAAATGAGGGAATCACTTTGTCACTGTGCCCACGCCGTATTATGGACGCGGCGTAGAGACAAACAGGCGGAGGGGCACTGTGAGAAGTTGGCCTGATAGGTGATGTTTCCAATTCTGGAACCACCGGTTATCAGACCAAACAATCCCTTATGGTGTCTGGTTGTAAGTCAACCTTGTTAGACAAGCTATCATAGGGGTAGCATGGACTAAGCAGCCTAAAGGCTTAACTTAAGAGGTCGTGTTAAGCGAGCTGTTTTACCACATACAATCCTGTAATATCAAATGAAAGGACACCACACAAGTATATATTATAAAAATATATGTATTTATTACTAAAAACAATCCCCAGTATTCTTTATGAATGAAGGGGCACAAGCGTTAAATCAAAAGCACAGTTTAAACATACAAAGTTGCACAATTATGGATGAGGGCGGGTGGCCACTCAAACCATATACTAAACAAGTGGTATAAGAGATACCAATCGAACAGTGGTTAGGCCTAGGGCCTAGGGAATCGCTGGGAGCAGTCGGGACAAGCAATGCTGAAGTCGGTAGAGGCCCACGGGATTCGGGAGCAGTGCGGAAAGCGCACGCATGCACCAATGTTAACCAATGGTGCGTAAAAGTTGTAAAGTTAAAGTTTAAGGACACTTCCGCTGAACCTAGAGGAACAAAACTTAAGACACAGACCCTAGAGATGTGTACCAGTGTGGGAACACCGGCGGAGCAAAGTTACCTCACCCACAGGAAGCGGGTGCACAGGGTCGAAGTTGAGTCGGGTTTCGTCACGCAGGCTCTTGGTGCTTGAAGCTGAAAGGGCTGCAGGCGGGGTGAAAGAGAAGTGTCCGGTGGAGTCCAAGGGTGGACTCGAGTCGAAAAGTACCTGAAAGCAGAGGGGACAGAGTCTGGGTCACTCAGCAGTGACCAGGGTGGAACCAGGACGGAACCAGGCAATGTCGGGCGCAATCAGGTGGTCGTCGAGGAGCTTCTCTCCGCTGTCACGTGGGCTCTGGGGCATCTGCGACGTCCAGGAGCGGGTCACGATCTGTCCCAAGAGGGCTCTCACCGTCGGCGCAGTCGGCTTCAAGTTTGGAGCAAACAACACTTGGCAAGAGCAATCCACGCGGAACCGGGAGATTGCTTCTCACTCGAACCAGGAGGGTCAGAGTGGGGGCTCCTTTTCAGGGGAGCTGGTGCAGATCTGGAGCAACCAGATTTGCAGGTCGAATTTCAAAGTTCGTCGGTACAGGGGCCACTAGCCGGCTGGCAAGTGACCGGGCCAACGCGTTGAGCCAAATGGAGCAGAAGGGCCCCAGGCAGCACTTGTCGAGTGTGGAGGGCTGAACTTCGGTGCAAGAGTGGCTCAGGGTTGGGGCTTCTCAAACCCCGGTGTACAGCTTCGAGGGTCACTCGTGGGCTGCACGGTCCGCGTCTCGTGGTCAATTCAAGATGGCGTGCCCCACGCTTCCGGTCGCCTCCACGGGTCTCAGCTCTGCAGGGACTGTGGATCGGGCTGTAGGAAGGCAGGCAAGCTTGATCTCGTCGATCTGTCGCTCGAGTTCCGGCGGGAACTGCGACAAAGCAGACGTCGATGGCTGGATGGTGCCTGTTTGCACAGGGTGGTCACTCCTTGACCACAAGGGAGATTCTTCAGTCTTCTACGTTGAGTAGGATGTCGAAGGGTCCAGAGTTTCGTTTCTTATGTTTCATCAGGAAATCTGCAGTGCATTGGCACTGCTCCCAGTCTTATACTAATGTTGGGGGCTGGATTACCTGCTAGGTCCCCTCCTATGGGTGGGACCCAGGAAGTGGGTGGATACACCCCCTTCCTTTGATCCAGGCCACCCTGGCACGAGGGCTGGAGTGCCCCAGAACCGGTTTGGCCGGATTATGCAAGGGGCAGCCTTGTGCGCCCCAAGCAGTGTCTGGTTTCTTTCAAACCTCCCTGCTACAATCCACTATCTCCTGTCTGGAGGGTGGTAACACCCCCCTGCGACAGGAAACCCTTTGTCCAGGCCCCATTTGGCTGAGTTTCGGTCAGCTTCAGGGGGTCAGACTTCTGTCTGTGGCAGAGGCATCCATTTTGTGGATCTAAGGTCTTTTTAGAAATTAACCACATTTAAGCAAAGTAACATGTCTTACCCCTCTAGAGGGGTGGAATGCTATCCCCGTCGCCAGAACTGGCGAGGGGATAGTATTCCAAATCGTATGACACCTTACACGACATGTTTTGATAAAGCCAAACCAAAGTTGCTATATAACCGCGAGGATTATAAGGCACTTAAGAGTATATGGTATGGCATTATCCTGAAACAGCTTAGGGAGTTGTTCCCGACAGCTGCAGACAGGCTCAGCTCATGCTAGAGCTCCATCTCACATTAAACCACGCACTCTGCCTCCAGGATTGATGAGGCCTTCCATAGGAGTGGCTCACAGGTTTATATGTGTCCAGATATAGGTTTAGATATAGGTATACTATATCTAAGTAAGGGGTGATTACACCACCTTACCCCAGCTGAGTGATCAGCCAGTTGTGTCAATTTAAGAACCAGCCAGGGGTGGCAAAAGATATGCTGCAGCCCCTGGTAGGCCTTGGTGGCCCCTATGCCCTGGGCACCTATAGTGCATTATACAGGGCCTGACAAGGAGTCCATTTCCAATTGTGGTATGTACCTAGGGTACATGGAATCCATTTTACAGAGAGAGCAGATGGCCTGGGGCCCTGATTAGCAGGGAACCAGGTCAACTAAGTCAAAAAACCAGCTAAACACAGGCAAAAAATCTGGGGTAACCATAGTCAGGTAGCCACCTTCCTACAGGCACTAACAGTGTCTACAAAAAGGTGGAGCATTGTCAGTACGCCCCCTGAGGGCAGCTTTCGGGTGAGTAAAAGGGGGTTGCATAGATCCCCAAGACTTCTCCTGCATCCAGGTACAGCCACTCACTGACCCACCTGCAGGATAAGCCATTACCAAAAACAGTACTCAAAAACTTACGAATCTTTCCAAAAAAGCAGTCTTTAAAAGTGGCATGTGCAGTGATTCTGTACAAATCCTGCTGACGCACTCTTGGTTTATGATCTGAACCCTCTTGGAAAGAGTATCCTTTCTAATACATTACACAGAGTTTGCTGTACTATTTGAAAAGCCATATGTCGACAGACTAACTATTTAAAGGTATGTAGCATTCCATCTTGGAATGTTTTGAAAAGCCATCATCCACAAACAATAAGTGAAAAGGCAATTAAAAGCCAACTTAGAGCTGTCTTCATTTCGTCAAAACAAAGGTATGCGATTGGGTGATAATTGCATATAGAAATTCTTTATCAAGTACTACAAAAGTCAACTATAATGCTTATAAGCACAGTTTCTCAGAATGAGTAAACCTTTGTACATTATTTATCATTGCTAAGTCTGGTTTATCTATAGTTTCTTCATCTAGTGTCTTAGCAAGAATCTAGGTCTGCTTTAGATTTAACCTCATACTTCCCGATTGTTTGCATATCTTTGTCAGAATCAAATAACAGAGGATCATGGGAAAGCTGCAGAACAAAATATTTTCCTTACACTGAATTAATGTCCTATAATCTTTTTTCAGGTTGATGAGCACAAATTCAGCGCCCATCGCATTGTGCTTGCTGCCTCTATTCCTTACTTTCACGCTATGTTTACCACTGACATGATGGAATGTAAACAGGATGAGATTGTAATGCAAGGAATGGACCCTGGGTAAGTAAAGTGTTAATCGTGCCCCTATCACAGGCCAGTAAAAAGCCTGGTTCTAGCATCTAAGTGCCTATAAACTGTGCATCAGATCTGGACAATGCAAAGTTTTCACTATAGAATAAGGGTCAGATGTACGACGCTTACGTTTTGCAAGTCGCAAATTGCGACTCGCAAAATGCAATGTACAACAGTATCTCAGACACTTTGCGATTCCCGATGGGGTCGCAAATTCCATGCCTCATCAACATTCATGAGGCAAGAGCAATTTGCGACCCCATTGGGAATAGCTAGCACTCATAGGGATGGTGGCCTGCTGGGGTCAACAGACCACAATGTCTGTTACTGCTTTTTAAATAAAGCAGTTTTTTTTTTAAAATGCATCCCATTTTCCTTAAAGGAAAACGGGATGCATTTAAAAAAGAAAAATTAAATTTTACCAATGTATTTTGTAAGGGCAGGCAAAGGTCCCTGGGACAACTACCTGCTCTTAAGTATTTTCGCACCCATTCACAAAGGGGAAGGGGTCCCCTGGGGACCCCTTCCCGTTTGCAAGTGGCTTACCACCCTTTTGAAAAGGGTTGTAAACCGCGGGTGCTTTGCGACTGCACATGCAGTCGCAAATCAATCATACATTGGTGTGAGACTCGCTATTCGGCAGGTAGGCCCTTGGTATGCCCCATCCTAATAGCGAGTCGCAAACATATTTTGTGAGTCGCTGATAGGTTAGTGAGTTGCAAAATATGGTTTGTACATGGGACTGACTTTTTTTGCGGTTGCAAACAGGCCGAATTCCCGTTAGCGACCGCAAAAACCTGTCGTACATCTGCCCCTATGTTTTTGTATTGTAAGTACAGTTTTGGCAGTTATTTTGATGTTGGTTAATCTAGTGTTGCGTTCAGCCACATGCCTGGATAGTCTCATCATGTGTTTGAGTTCGTTATGGCTCTAAAAGGATATGCTCTGCTTTACATGTTAAATGCTTATGGTTTTGTTGGCACCAGGAAATTAAACGAGCACCATGATTCTTTGGTGAGAAGAGGTCCAGCATTCCTTTACTGTTTTTGAAGCATCAACCTCCCACGGTCTGCTTTTTTAAAATTGAGTAAATTGGAGAAAATGATCACAATTTCTGCTGCCCTTGCAGTTTTAAGAAGCTCACCAGGTACTTGCATTTCATATTGTATTTATGGGTTTTCCTGGATGGCTATAAAAACAGTTTTCTGTGTTTGAGACATGTGAAACCAAAACTGGGTTTTCGAGACTCGTTTGAATCGAGAGTCAGCAAGTATAAATGATTGTCGCTTTTTTATATTGAGCGTGTCCTGGGAGCTGTAGCTTAAGTGAATTATAGATGACCGAGTTTAAACGTGCAAACAAAGACCGCTTACATCCTTTAAATATGATTAATATGTTATGCTCTGATTGTTTTCCTCCCTAGAGCACTAGAAGCCTTGATCAATTTTGCCTACAATGGACACTTAGCAATAGATCAGCAGAACGTGCAGTCCTTGCTGATGGGTGCAAGCTTTCTCCAGCTGCAGAGTATCAAAGATGCGTGCTGTTCTTTCCTAAAAGAAAGGTAAGTTAGTCCGACTCCTTGTACAACACCGAAAGTGTAGTTAATTGCTCGCAGAGTGCAGCATTTACTGTTACTTGGAGAATTCACACCAATCTTGCATGCCTCATACATTTTAAGAAGCGGCTCCAAAAATCCTCCAGTACTGTACAGCCACTCAACTTGTCATAAGCTTCAACCAAGTCATTGTTGGTTCCATTGATTACATCGGTGCCGTAATCACTTCATTTCAGGTTATCTAGGAGAGATTCATGTCGAAGCCCCATGTTTTTTTGTTTTTTTGTTCAAATATCTTTATTGCATATTTAAAAGAGAAATTCATTGGTAATACATTAACAATACAACAAATCAGAATCAAGTATATACTAAATTAGTACCGAAACATTTTAAGAATAAAAAGAAAAGATTTCATAACAATAATTAATGGATTGGGATAAAAAGAATTGTAAACATATCGTTATTTCAAAAGGTGAGCAAATAAATATGAGATATAGTATGTTATAAAATTCATCAAATAATAATATAATTCCTAGTCATATGGATCAATCAAAACAACTACATATATTATGACAAAAACACATACCAGTTGTATTGCTTAATAGATAAGAGCGATCAGCATAAGGAAATGGGGGAAAGTAAAAGAAAAAAGAAGACTGGGGAAAAGACAGAAAGAAGAAAATAAGGGAATCAAAGAGAGGGGAGAGGACCTCTGCTCCAATGGAAGAAAATAAATTAAGAAATGGAATCAAAAGGATACTAAGCTTCCGACACCTGAGAGGACAAATTCATATAGTTGTCCAGAGACCGCCAAACATTACTAGAAATGGAAGGCGAGTAATGTTTTTTCTCAACAAAAGTATGAGCTCCACGAAGGTTTGAGACCCATTCCAACCAATTATGATAGGATAGATGAAAAGATTTCCATTCCGTTAGTATAATTTAACAGCAATGGATAGGAGTTAATCTAACAGATCCGTATCGTCAAGGGCTGAAGGAATAGCTGTAGCCCATGGACCCATTAGAATCATAGGTAAAGAAAGATCTATAGATATGTTAAAGATTAATGATAAGTGTTTCTGTATCAGGCCCCAAAAAAGAATACATTAATGTACATTCAAAAAACATATGTTGATTGGTGCCTGGTACTAAGTTACAGTTCCAACAAAGAACACGATCTCGTAGTTTCAACTTGTGTAAGTGAGCAGGATTCCAATGAAGAAGATTTAATGTAAAGAATTTGGATTGCATAAGTGAGGGAGCAATCTTATTACGTAGGGATAACTTCCCAGTCAATTGCCAGGTATCTTGTGAAATTCGCTTAAAAATTAAATGTTCAAAATGAGGAGAACATTTATCATAAGTAATTGTAGACTGTGAAGGGAGTGGAGCAGATAAAAATGTAGAGATTTTAGAAGCAGTATGACCTGAACGTAACCACAGGGAAAGAAGTGAAACGGTAACCAAATCTGTAGATAGGTCTATTTTAGAAAGTTTAACCTTTAGTTTAAAAAAGAGTAAAGGTCCATGTTTCTAAGATTATATTTCCTAGCTAAAAGAGAGAAGGTGAAGTGAGTCATGATTAGAATCATAAAGGTCTTTATCCAATCTGATCATTGGCAGCCCACGAAGAGGCCGTACTAGGATCAATGTCACTGGAAAGCTTAGGATTGTACCATAAAGAGGACCATCTTGACTTCTGAATAGGTTTAGATACTTTTTCATCAATATATTTTAGTGCATTAATCGTGTCTAATATAATACGATAAGAATGATCAAAGACAAGCTTAGGAGCTGTGAGAAAGGAAGAAGGGGAAAAAGGAGTGCAGAGCTCACGTTCAATATAAATCCAGGAGGAAAATGTTGGGAATCCTGTAAAAACCAAAGTGCACCTTGAGATGCTAGGAAGGCGGTTTGATAGAGGTTCCAATCCGGAAGACCACAGCCACCCAGGACAGTAGGCTTTCTAAGGTGTTTATAAGCAATTCTAGCTCTCTTATCATTCCATAAAAACTTTGAAGAGATTGAATCCATCTCGTGGAAAAAGGTAGAAGAAAGCTTTGTAGGTAGCATGGAGGATAACAAATTAATAATTGGAGTTATCATCATTTTCAGAGTTTGTAATCTTCCCCACCAAGAAATATATTTTGGAGACCAGGAAGATAAAAGATCTCTAACTTTATATATGATATGGGGTTCATTATAAGAGATAGTATCTGAAAGGTCCTTACAGAACCAAATCCCCAAGTATTTAATACGAGTTGATTGCCATTTAAAACCTGAGTCACCCATGTGAGTGGAAAAGCACAGCGAATTGAGGGGGACATTTCGGTTTTTTCTTTGTTAAGAGTGTATCCGAAAAAAGTGAAAAATCTCTAATGATGTTAGAAATAAGAGGAATCGCTGTAGCAATATCCTCTGGAAAAATAAGGCTGTCATCAGCGTAAGCGGCTGTTTTAAGCGTATATGATCCAAATTGAAAACCTTTAATACCCTGGTTCAAATTGAGTAGACGAAGAAGTGGGTCTATGAACAAAACAAAAAGAAAGGGTGAGAGAGGGCACCCTTGTCTAGTGCCCTGACGAAGATTAGAAAAGGAAGATGTAGCACCATTGCTTCTGATATTAGCTTTTGATTGCGCATAGAGAGACTTTGCCATATTAATAAAGGAATTGCCAAGGTTTTGGGATTCTAATACTGCTTGTAAAAAAGGCCAAGAGATTTTGTCAAAAGCCTTTTCGGCGTCAAAGGCTATCTCCGCTGATGGTAAAGCTGAAAGATTTGCTTTTTCTAAAATATGACAAAAGGTCCGAATATGGTCTCTAGCAAGGATCCCCTTAACGAAACCTATTTGGGAATCATGGATGAGATTGGGAATATGACCCTCTAAGCGCCTAGCCAAAATTTTGGCAAAGATTTTAGCTTCCAAATTTAGCAATGAAATTGGGAGAAATATTTTAGGATCAGAATGATCTTTACCATCCTTCGGAATCACTACTAAAGTGGCCTCAGCAGCTGAGCCAGAAGCCTTGCCAGAAAGAACATCATTATCAAAAATCTTCTTATATTTGACTAATGAAGGAGTAAAGGTTTTATAGAAGGCAATAGGAAACCTATCTGGTCCCGGAGCCTTATCCGAACGAGTGGTCTTAATAGCCTGAATGATCTCATTCGTGTCAATCGGTTTCCCCAATTCAGTCATGTCAGAATGCGAAATAGTATTAGTAGGGATCAAATTAAGAAACTGTTGGCAAGTAAACTTGGAGCATTGATCTTTAGGTGTGTATAACGTTTCATAGAAGTCTAAATAGACTCAAAGTATTTCTTGAGTATGACATTTTTTTGATCCGTTTTTATCAGTGATGTGGGAAATATGAGTAGCTTTGATATTCGCGTCTTGATATTTTAGGGTGGTGGCCAGCAACTTAGTAGCTCTGTTTTGTAGTAATAAATGGTGGGATTTTTGAGTGTGTACATCAATATAATATCTTTTAGTGACTATAGAGTTAAGAGTATTTCAAATGTTTAATATCCTGTAGAAGTGTTTTATCATTAGAGTGCGTATATAGCCCTTCTTTGCGTTTAATATCATCACCCAAAGATTGAAGAGACTTCCTAATGCCGCTATTTCTCTCTGACATTTTTTTAATAATGTGACACCGTATAGTACATTTAAAGGCGTCCCCAAAAACTATAGGGGAATTCACCGTAAACTCCTCTTTGAAGAAATGATCAATCTCCTCATTGAGTTCTTTAACTTCATCATTATCTTCCAAAATTTCGGTATTGAGATGCTAATTATGAGGGCATCTCGTATTAAGGATAGTTAAAGAGACCACCGCGTGGTCAGAAACAACAATTGGGTGAATCATAACATTTATAGTATGTTTTAAAAGAGAGGCATCTACCAAAAGGTAGTCAATACGAGAGAAGCTAGAATGTGGAGAGGAGAAAAAGGTAAAATCACTACCCGTAGGATTATGCAATCTCCATGCGTCAATAGGATGATGAGATGAGCACATATTGAGCATGTGTTTATGCGCCCTAGGAGGTCGAAATTTAAAGGTAGAATGTCTATTCAAAATAGGATCATGGGGAAGATTAAAATCTCCGCCAACAATTGTTCTTGAATTCTGTGGAATTTCAGAAAGTTTTTTTATTAATGGAACACCAAAACAAGTGGGTCAGCAATGTTTGGGGCATATAAATTCATAATATGAGGATCGTCCGAACCGTTAGTCAGACGAGTAAGTAATCATCTGCCACTGGTATCATGCTCAGCTGTAACAATAAACAAACCCGAGCTTTTAGAAACAAGAATAACCGCCCCATTCTTCTTACCAGAAGCCTTGGAACAAGTAACATCAAGAACCCAATTCTTTAGCATAGGAAGAGCTTCTTTAAAGGCTATCTTAGTATCTTGAAGTAGGACTACACCACCGGATAAACTTTTGCAATAATCTAAAATGTTGGCCCTCTTAACAGGATGATTCAACCCTCGGACATTAAGTCAAACTGTATTTAAGTCGGACATAGATATATATGAAACAACATAAGTAAATGCATATGATAAAAAGAGAAAAGGGCAACCAAGAAAAATAAAAAGCTAAAGGAAATAAGGCATGTATTCCAAAATAAAATGAAGCAGATGTCCTAAAATTAGGACAAAGAGCAAGGAGGGGAATGAAGAGTAGAAAGAAGAAAAGGAAGAAAAAAAGAACTCCAAAGAGAAAAGGAGTATCAACCAAATGCAACCCCACCAGGGGAAGTCTGTAGGAGAAAAAAATGCAGGTGGGAACAAAGTGGAAGAGCAACAGCAGAGGCTATCAACCACGGTATGGACAGCTCAAGGAAAAACTGGCCGCAAAGCGGCGAAATAAGTATAACATTCCCAGGCGGATTACTTATATTGCTACATTTTACTACTAAGAATAAATAATATAAAGTGAATAAATATACTATACTCTGACATTTGAGAAAAAGGAAAACATAGATAACATTTCATAAATAAATAAATAAAGCAGCCTATTTTAGCAGATAAAGATCAATCTAAGATACTATTAACCACCCCATAAAGTTATATGAATAAGATCTAAAGAGAATAAATAAAATATATGGAATCAATAACCAACTATAAAATGATGGAATAAGAAAGGTCAGAAACAATTTCATACAATTAAAGCACATATTAAATACGAATCAAATATAAGTAGGGTATCTAACATAAAATGTAATTCATAAGCAACTCATCGTTGCTATACTAGTGTCGAACTTCTGGTTTGATATATATTAAAAAGAGTAAAGCAAAAAATGAAAAAGTAGATACTAAGTTGGAGCATATAATTCCACAAATCATCAAACAAAATTGATATTCAATGAAGATCCGTAATATCAATAAATAGTATATACATATAAATGAATTATCACCAACTTTGAGACTGAGAAAAGATAAGATAGAGTAAAAGGTAGAATGAGCGAGCTAAACAGAGAAACAAATGAAATAAAGAGTAAAGACGAAGGGAGATGAATAGAGTGTAGCAAATAGAAGATAGAATACTAACCTTATTAAGAAAATGATAAAAGAGTAAATGATAACTCAAAGAATAAAGAGAAACAGACAGTCGTATAACTTATAACGTGATAGACCCCAAGAGAAAGGATAACAAAACACAAAATTGCATTGTATTATTATCAACAAATGTACGTATTATATATAGCATACATAACCACTGTAAAGGTGTGAAATAAAAATAACTTGCAACATACCATATTATCTAAAATAATTAGTATAAAGAAATAAATAAAATGATTGTCATAAGCAGATCTTACAAGTGAGATATCATAACTATAGCATAAGACAACTGTATAGCTATCAGGTCATTGGTGGTCAATGATGTCAGGAACTAATATAATTATATAAGTAGATTACCTCTTAAACAGACCACTGAGCAAAGAAAAGACAGAGCAAGAAATAGAAAATTGAAGAATCAAATGAATAAAGGATCAAAAGCTTACTGATAGTAAAAGATTTAGAAAAGAGGAAAAGATAAAGTTGGTGGTCAATGATGTCCGAAACTAATATTTTCATATAAATAAATTACCGTTTAAGAAGACCACTGGACAAAGGGAAGACAGAAAAAGCAAGAAAATAAAAAGTAGAAGAAGCAAGTGAATAAAGGATCAAATACTTACTGATAGTAAACATTTTTAAAAAGAGGTAAAAATGGAAATGGATAAGAATTTAAAAACATTTTAGCAATATTCAATTGTAACAGCATTACTGTAAGGAACCATATAAATTATGTCATCCAGCATAGTAAAGATCAACACTAGGAACGTAAACCCAAATAATACTAAATATAGTACTGAAGTATTGCATTATCCTGCAAAGGAGCATATGAGTTTGGTCAACCGGCACTATACAGAACAAAACCAGGAATGTAATCTCAAGCAGAACTAAATACAATACAAAGATTTGCAATGTCCTATAAGATAGACTAATAGTTGATAAAGAAATAGAAAGGCACCTGCATATATACTAGATAAATGAAAAAATATTAGGCACAAACCATGTCGATAAATACAAAAACATTAGGCATGAGAGGTACCAGTAAGAGAGTCTGGGTCCATTTGCGATTCAGATTGATTATCCAAGAATGTCGAGAGATCTGAAGGTTCATAAAAAATCTGTGGGCAACCTTTGAAAGAAATCCGAATCTTGAGGGGACCAGCTAAAGAGAATGGAATATTTAAATCAGTGAGTCTCTTGCGTAGATTCAGGAAGCCTTTGCGGTGGATCACTGTATCTCTGGCAAAGTATTGTGAAATTGATATTCTGTGGCCTTCCCATTTTATTGACTAATTTTCCTCATTTGTGCCAGAATTAGTTCAGTATGTTGGTGGTGCAAAGGTTTAAAAATCAGGGGCCTAGGAGAGGACATCAATCTTGGTTTGAAGTTTAGAACGCTATGAGCGCGCTCTATCTCAAAGTCTTTATTGAAATAAATATTCAGGGTATTTGGGATCCATGTAAGCAATAATGCAATTACTGAAGTAGCGGACTTTTCACAATGCTCTGGTAGTCCAAAAGATGACTTCTTCTATTTAGATCCTCCTGTTCCGTGAGATCTCTCCTCAATGATGCAATGGAACGTTCCAGATTCTGAATGTGCTTCGCTTATTTATTTGTAAAGTCTTCCACATTGCTTATCCTCTTTTCCGCATTAGAAACATGCAGTGGAAGAGATTTGAAATCATTACGAATTGCAGCCACCTCTACCTGAAGCAAATCAGTATTTGTTTTGGTACTTTGTGTGATATCATGAACAGTGTTGAGCTTAAGTAGAATCGCCTCCAAAGTTGAGGTAGATTAAAGATTACCTTTAGCTGGCGATTCTGGAGTGGGAGAGGTCTGTTTGGAGCATTTTAAGTTCCCTTTAGAGTCTGTCTTTGGTAGTAACACCCATGCCTTCCGCCATTTGATAAGATCATAGCAGCCGTCAGCAGAAAACCTTAGGGTGGTTAGAAGAAGCAGAGAATGCGATTCTGGAGTGGGAGAGGTCTGTTTGGAGCGTTTTAAGTTCCCTTTAGAGTCTATGTCTTTGGTAGTAACACCCATGCCTTCCGCCATTTGATAAGATCGTAGCAGCCGTCAGCAGTAAACCTTAGGGTGGTTAGAAGAAGCAGAGCATGCGGAGTATGGCCTTAGAGTGAAGAATATACTCTCCAATAGCCAACCAAATTATTCAGTTGTGCCGCCCGATTAATAGGAAGCATCACAACAGGATAATATCATCACACTTACATCATCTGGAATGAGCATTAGCACCAGTCTCAATGATTGTAGCCATTAAAGTTAAATAGATCAATATGAGACAAAATCCAGACAGCTGGCGCCATTTTAGAACTGCAGACCCTGAAGAGAAAATATCTACATAAGATATGTGATAGCTATGAATAGCGCTCTATGGAACGAGAGCAATGTGGAAAGGTACTTTACGCAACTTAAAATGAGCTCTTAAGAATTTTAAACGTGAAACTTCGCAATTCCATGCCGTGTTATGAGGAAAGTTGCGCAGACAGCCGCCATTTTAAGGAATCTTACAGCATCGCATTTCATGTCGCAGCCTCAAAACGGGTGACTCAAGAAGAGAACACACCACTCTCTGGCACTCATTGGTCTTCCATCTAATCCCCGGGGCTGAAGGATAGTTGAAAAATTCCTTGTAGCGTATGAAAATTTAGACAACAGTGTCTTGAAGCTGAAGAGAGTGAAACCACCTCCATCGAGCAATTAGCCATACGCCTATGGTACGCACACAACAAAGCGTCGCAATAAAATAATATAGAACAGTACTTTAGGAAGCATTAATGTAGCAAATAGGCGCAATGATAACGAGATGCAGCCTCCATACGTCAATTTGTGTGGAGAATTTCACGGACGATTGCCATTTTGAAAAATATCAATCACCACACTTTCCATGTCGCAGCATCAAATTGAGTGTTTCAGGGAAATAAAAAATATTCTCTGATGATCCTTGAGTATTCCACTGCTCTCCGGAGTTGAAGGGCAATGAAAAATCACCCGTATAACATGTTAAACGAGCCTCCATACCGGCAGTGTCACAGAGCTCAAAGAAAAGCAGCCATCTCAGTTGCTTGTCAAGCCACGCCCCCCTCGAAACCCCATTTTTTAAATAATATTTTTAATGTATCGCTTCCGTTTAATTCATACCTTGTCTCTTTCTTTCTCGCTTATTTATTTTTTCCCTTTTTCTGTTACTTTTACTAACTTTTTTTTGTCTGAATACAGACCTTCTTTAGCAGACTGTTATATTTTCTGTTACTAAAACTCAAAGCATATAAAATATGGAAAAGCCCACTTTTCCGTTGAGCCCCTCCCAGTTTTGTAAAGCTAATATGTCAAAGCCATGACCAGTGTCTAGTTCTGTTAGTCATGTACCTGGGGGGACGGGGCGTACAGTGATGCAGAGTGCGATCGAACTAGTACATGGTTCCACAGGTGCCCATGGTTTTCCAAAGATGGTGTTTTGTTGGCCCCCCATTTTGTCATCTTCTACTGAGAAATTTCTGCCATTACAGCCTGCACGGCTTGGTGCTCAAAAGCACCCAAAGTCGCCAGCCTATTGGGGAGATCTTGGGTGTAATCGAACTTTGAAGGTGGATGTTGGTGTTACAAGTAGTAAAAATGATTTTACATCCTCCCCAGTTGTTCTTGGTCTTCCCCTGCCTGACCCTTATGTGGTGGTACTTGATGTGGTGCTCACCCTAAAATGAGAGATCAGAGAAGAGTATCCCAGTTTAAGGAACAAAGTGAATCACTGGTTTCCCAACTGGGTGACGAAGGGCAATCTCTGGCTAATAGGCTCATCATGGCCTGAAGGGTTGATTGGGTAGAGACCAACTCCCAAAACTCTGTATGAGTACTATGCTGCCATCGAATTTGGTTGTCCAGGAGCCCTTTCAATGGTTCTGAATTTTGCTAAGCAATTAGCCAGTACTTCTATTAATCAGGCTTTCCCACTTGGATATTTTTATCATCCGCTGGCAGCACAAATTCAACCGTAGTCTAGTGATAGCATTAAAAGCACCTGCAGAGGGCTCATGAGACCACTTGAGGCTAGTGATTTCGTTTTGCATACCTCAAATACATTTGAAGTTTTGAGACAGACACACCCAACTGACTGCATTGTTCCAATTATGAGTTGCAGCCTACTGCGTTGGGGCTAGGGACTGAGGTATGTAGGGTGCCACTCCAGATAGATACACAAGGGGTCCCACTGATCAAGGTACATCGTGGCCTTAGCGGCCCGTTTATTAGGGCTGTCGGCAGGGAGGAATGCATGGAATACTTACCCATAGAGAATCTGAGTTGTTGGCAGCAAATGAATGTAAATCTTATCAGTGCAGTGAATGATCCTTGTAGCATTATTGGCACCACGGAAAGTCATGTAACTAACATAGATGCTACAGTTAGTCACCTTATGTTATCTTCCTGGAACATGTAAGTGATCAATAGTAAAATACATGATCCTGACTGGCTGGCGTTTCTTCGATTATCTGACATAATATGCCTACAGGAGATGTGGGTTGTGAAGGGCTCATTTTTGCTGGATGGGTAGAAGTCATACTTTAATCCAGCTGTGCCCTCATTAAGAGAGGCCCAAAGGGAGGCATGTAGACTCTGGTCTTCCTTCTTTCAAATTGCAGGACTAAGCATATGGCAATAACCTTACCCAATGTGCAAGCAATTCTTTTTACTTCTCCAATGGTTGGTGGTTTTATCCTGTTAAATTCTTATAATACAACTAATGTTTCTACCTTTAGTGAATCAGTTTCCACTCTTATGGTCCAACTGCTGGATATTCATACCCATGGTATTGCAATAGCTGGTTTTATACTAGTGGGAGATTTCAATACCCATCCCTGCTCACATTCCTTCACCCCTCGAGGGGCCGACGCTCGCCGTCGGGTCGCCGTTCTTCGACGCCAAGGAGGCGTAGAGGAGTTCTGACGCCAGGAGTCAGTCTGACAGGCGTACAGTGCCTTTGGGGGACGCTCCAAAGTCCCAGCCTAGTATGGAGGGAGAGTCACCGGGCTCGGTGTACTCTGTTGTGTATACCCCTGC